>NC_133127.1:98533132-98852014 GCF_048418815.1 Hemitrygon akajei | reverse complement strand
GAGTTTAAGACCTGAGGACACAGCCTCAGAATAGAGGGACATCCATTTAGAATGGAGATGAGGAATTTTTTAGCCAAAGGGTGGTGAATCTATGGAGTTTGTTGCTAGAGGCAGCTGTAAATGCTAAGTAATTGGGTATATTTAAGGCAGAGGTGATAGATGCTTGATTAGTCATGGCATGAAGGGTTATATGGATAAGGCAGGATATTGGGGCTGAGAGGGAAATGGATCAGCCATGATAAAATGGCGGTGCAGACTTGATGGGCCAAATGGCTTAATTCTGCTCCTTTATTTTAGTGCTATCGGTGAAATTTCTTTGGATTGAACTCCTTCCTTTTGGGTATCTAATGTGATGCAAACCAGACTGTCTCTTTGTCCATTTTCTAAAGATTGTTTCCTCTGTTTTCCAAACAAACTCACTAATTATCTGTTTCTTGCCTTTTGAACTAAAGTTTAGCTACCCACCCCCTGCCAAGGACACTAGCAAACCTACCTGTGAGGGCACTGGTCTAGGCTCCACTAACTATAGAATTCCCTTTTGCCATTGCTCTTGACTGCTTTCTTCCTTTGCAGGGAACCACCCAATTCCCCAGGGAACCTTTTTCTCACCTGTGCATACTGGTTTGATCTGTTTAGTCTGTCTGATACTCACCCAGTTCCTTTCTGTCAGCACCTTTTGAAACAGAGGAGCCACTAAAACAATCAGTCTCACTCACAGATATCTGGACCAACGCACGCATGCACACACGCACACACACACCTGGAGGTGGGTCAGGCAGCATCCGTGGAGGGAAATGAACCGTTGATATTTTGGTGCGAGACCCCTTAATCAGAACTGGAAAGAAAGGGTGGACAGAAGTCAGAATGGATATAAGGGGAGTGGGGAGAAGCATGAGGCTGGTGGAAGATAGGAAAGTGGGTAAGGAGGGGAAAGTGGGAATGATGCAAGAAACTGGAAGATTAGAGGTGGAAGAGGTAAAAGACTAAACAAGAGGAATACGATAGGAGAGGGCAGTAGACTCCCCCTCCCCCCCACTAGGATTCTCCAGTCACCTGCCAACACATGCTCTTCCCCTACTTAATCAGCCTTCAATCTCTTCACCTGTATATACACAACAGCTACTATATAGATATCCACAGCATAGTAGAGATCTAATCATGGTGGAGGATTTCTTACTCTGTGGCATAACATTTTCCCTGACAAACTGGGTCATTCACCTTGGCAGGAGGGGCTTGTGGCTGTGAAACAATCTCAGGTTTTGGAGCCTCCTCTGTGGTGGTGGTAGGAGTTGACTCTGGGACTGCAGGAAGCTCTAGAAACCTTCTGGATATGTTGGCATCCTGAACAGTGCATGGCAAGCTTCACTGGCTGATGTGGATCATAACTTACTGGTAACACCGATGTCATCTGGGTAGCACTGAGTGCCTGGCAGCCTTGCAGCACCTGGTTCACAGCTTTCTGCCAGAGTGCAGGAGCTTCTCCAAAAATAAGCCTACTATAGTGATAAAGCCCTTTGTGGGCATTTATGGTGAGAAACACTTTGGACTCTTCTTCCATCTCCATGTGTAAGTAAGCCTCAGCTAATTCCACTTTGCTGAAGTGTTTTCCTTCAGAAAGGTTTGAAAAGATATCCTCTATCCTGGGCAGAGAGTATTGATCTACTTTCAGTTTTGGGTTTCAGCTGTTGGGTATTTTTACTCTTGATATTGGAGCTGACCACAGTGATGTGCCATTTATTTTTTCCCTTTTTGTTTGCAGATAGCATCTATTGAGCACGTTATACTTGGTAAGGAGAACATTTGCTAAATCCTGTGTATGTCTACTTGCTGAAAACTGAACAAAGATTTTGCAACTCATAATTATTCTTTGCTGTTTGATCTGGAAAACATCTAGTACACAGCTCAGTGCAAACAATGACAGCAGATGTTTCAAGTATGTTTAAGGCATTTTGAAAGGCCAATGATTAAATGCCAGGAAATTAATGAACATTGGAATATTGGTACAAACCTAGCAAACAAACAAACAAACAATTATAACGCTTACGCGATGGGCTGGTATATGTCTAGGGGGAAAAATTCCAGCCACACACCAACCCCACCTCCCGTATACGCAGATGCTGTGGAAAACAAGTTAACGCAGCATTGCACACACAATATCAAGCTCACACCAGATACAGTTATAGAATATAATTTAAGGATTTTACTAGAAGTAAGTGATTACTAACGATACAGTATATATGAAGGAAAAGAAAATAAAGAAGGCGCCAAAACTTATCAGAGTTCGGTCAATTTAGTGCACATCATTGGAGCTCAACCATCGAACTGTTCAACCCCTCGTCGCTTTCCGCCGATCTCCATGTCCTCGCACCTGGGACTACTCGAAGTGGTCAACCAAGCAGTGTGGCACATGTCCACCTTCCTCGGCGTCTTCTTCCCCACTCTCGAAAAGATCACGAAATCCCAGCTCCCAAACCCACAAGAAGACAATAACATCCAACCCCATTGGTTAACAAATGAATACAATCCCCATTATCAGCAATTCTAAACCTAAACAAGCTGAGAGAAGCTTCGAGAATGCTCTGCAAGAAAACACTCTCTCCAGTTAGTGTAACAAAGAAGCAGTTTTACTTTTAACAAACAAAGAATCCATTTTGATTAACATACGCAGTACATTCTCCCCCCACCAATAAAAGTCATGCCCTCATGACATTACTAATGTTCCCCAATGCTTCTTGCAAAACACAAAACCCAACCCAGGTGCAGAAAGCAGCGACATAACTGCTCAGGGTGGTAGAGATCACATTCGGTTCTCCTGGCACTGCATATGTCAACCGCTCTGGGGGGTGCCTACTTCTCTGAGATCTCTGTACTCCTTTTGCCGACCCTTCTGCCTCAGACACCACGGGGGACACTCCAGGCCTACTTGATGGACCCCCACCCTCTCCCTCACTGGGCTCCCTCTTCACCTAAGAACCCCATGTCTCGGACACATACTTTAGATAGGACTTCCCGGGTAATTCACCCACTTTAGCCCCAAAACACATCAATGGGCAACCTTGCTTCCTGCCCGAACATCAGATAATAAGGCGAGTACCCTGTAGTGTCATTGCGAGTACAATTGTAACAGTGAACCAATTGTCCAATATGTCGACTCCACTTACTTTTCTGCCCAATCTCCAGCATCCCGAGCATATCCAACAGTGTCCGGTTAAACCTCTTGGGCTGAGGATCACCCTGCAGGTGATAGGGGGTGGTCCTGGATTTCTCAACCCCAAGCATAGTCATGGATAAACCGGCTCTCAAAGTCCTGTCCCTGATCACTATGGATCTGCCTGGGGAGGCCATAATGAACAAAGTACTTCTCCCATAACACCTTCGCCACTGTCGTCGCCTTCTGATCCTTAGTGGGAAACGTCTGAGCATAGCGAGTGTAATGATCGGTGATGACTAAGACATTCGCGGTGTTGCTGGTGTCACGGAAGCGTGGTTTGCCTTCTCTGCTAACGTCACATCCCCCTTCTCTACCGCCTTCCACACAGTGCCAAGATCTGGGTCATTTCTCTGAGCAGCTGCCACTTCCCCCGGACTCAGTTCCAGCAACTGTTTAGTCTGCAGTGCGGTCAGGTGACAGTAAGCTTGGGGCAGGGCATCATCAAAAGCCCCCAAAGGGTCCACAGCTCGCTCCAGACTTCCCCTTCCCTCGGCCTTCACGATGATAGCAAACTGACACATAGCTTTCACTCCAGGGGCAGGAATGCTCTCCCACTCCTCGTCCTTCTCCTGTTCCCCTGGCTCCCGACGTGACAAAGCATCCGCATTGACATTCTTGCTTCCTGGCCGGTACTTCAGGCTGAAATTATATACCGACAAGGCCACCAACCACCGACATCCTGTGGCATCCAGTTTCGCCGAAGTCAGGATATAAGTGAGAGGATTGTTATCCAGTCTCACCTCAGACTTGGCCCCGTATAGGTAGTCGCTCAACTTGTCCACCACCGCCCACTTCAGCGCCAGGAACTCCAACTTGTAAGTGGGATAGTTTCTCTCAGATGGCAACAAGCTTTGGCTGACAAATGCCACCGGTGTCAATGCGTTGCCCCATTCCTGATACGGAACAGCCCCTAGACCCTCTCAGCTGGCATCAGTGTGTAGCACATATGGCTTTTGGGGATCAGTAAAAGCCAACATCGGGGCCTGGGTCAGTGCCCTCTTCAGGGATTGGAATGCCTCTTCACATCGATCATCCCATCTCGAGCCAAAGGGCTCCGCCGGGTTCCAGTATCCTCCTGTGTCTTGTCCTCGGTCCCTCTTCCTTTTCTTTCCCACCGGGGGATAGCCACACAACAGCTGAGTCAACGGGTGACACATTCTGGCGTATCCTTTCACAAATCGGCGGTAATACCCACAGAACCCCTAAAATGAGCGCAGAGCGCTCACGTTCTGGGGTCTCGGCCAGGTGGTCACGGCCTCTATCTTGGTTGGATCAGTAGCCACTCCCTCTTGCTAAATGATATGGCCAACGTAGCTGACTGACGACTTGCAGAACTGGCATTTGTCCAGGGAAAGTTTCAACCCTTCCTCCTTAAGCCGGCTCAACACCTTCAACAGCCTCTCCTCATGTTCCTCCAAAGTCGATCCAAACACTATCAAATCGTCCAGGTACACCAGCACCTCCAACAGATTCATATCCCCCACAGTTCTCTCCATGAGCCTCTGGAAGGTGGCTGGGGCCCCCGATATGCCTTGGGGCATTTGTTCGAACTGAAAGAACCCCAGCGGGCAGTTAAAGGCCGTCTTCTCTTTATCGCCCTCACTCATCGGGATCTGGTAATACCCACTCCTTAAGTCCAGCACACTGAACAATTTCGCTCCACTCAGGTGGGCCAACGTGTCCTCGACCCTCGGGACAGTATATTGATCAGGGACAGTTCGCTGATTCAAAGTCCTATAGTCAACACACATGCGCACCCTCCTGTTCTTCTTCCGTGACACTACTATTGGGGACACATAGGGGCTTTGGGACTCAGCTATGATTATCACAGGAGAATCCCCAAAGTTAAAAGCCTCTGTAGTCAGCTCCCCTCAGTTTTCCAATCCTTCCCCTTTAGTGGTCCTCACTGGTGCGCTAGACATTACTGTCACCGGGAACAAATGTGCCAGCGGCATCCCTCTTTTAAAGGTGATTTCTCTTGCCGTGGTGTTCCTGACACTTATGGCTATCCGCCTCGCATGTACAACTGCTGGCCTCTGCACTTCAGGCCTCACGCTGGAAATCGTGTCTCCCTCTCAGGATCATCTAGGGCATCTACTAACAGGGCTTCACCCGCCGGCACTCCGGGGAATCTGGGGGTCCCCATCACGAGTGCCACCTCCCCTGGTTGGATCACCTTAGGCCTTGCCTGCGTACACCACACCGTCCCTCGTTTATACTCCGGGTCCAGCCCTTGGGGGCACCCCCTTCTTCGAATACCGCCAGAAACACTGGATGCACTGAGAGGATCTCCAGGAAGTTCTCCCCACCCCCCTTCTCCTTACAAGCTCCCAGGAGCTGTTGCACAACGGGGGAGTTAGTCCCCACCAGGAGGGCAGCACCACCGGTTTCCACCGGGTCCGGACACATCAACACCAACGTCTCAATAGCTTCGGACACTCCCACATCGACCTCTGAGAACTCCAATCTCACCGATAGGTACCCATCATACGGGTAATCACCCTCGCTCACACCCCAAATCTGCACTGTGTCAAATGGGGTTACGGGCAAGTGCTTTAGATACTTGTAGAATGACCGGTACGATAAGGTCACCTGCGATCCCGTATCAAGAACAGCTTCCCTCTATCCGTAGGCACACACTGGCACGGGGTCCTACCAGCCCATCTGGAATAGAGGCGTGGGCACCCGGTGGTCCCCTGGCTGATCTCTGGGAACGTGTTCCTCCAGAGGCTCCAGTCCGTTCCCTCACTGAGCCTCTCCAAGTTTCCCCACACCTCCCCCTTCTTAGTCGCCGGGGAGCTTGGCCTCCGCGGGACTCCTTGTCTCTCACAATCCCACCGAAAGTGTCCCTCCTCTCCACAGCTATAGCACACCCTTGGCTCACAGTCCCACCGGAAATGCCCCTCTTTCCCACAATTAAAGCACACGCTGCCCGCTGCCCCTCCTCTCCCGGGAAGGCCACCACTCCCAGCCCATTGCGCAGGCCGCCCCCTGGAGTGGGTACTTTCCCTGTCCTTCCCCTCCAGCAGGGGGTCCCTACTCCCCTGGGACCCCTTGGGTTTCTCGGTCCTCCACCCAGGCACCACTTCCTGTATCGCTGAGGATCGCTCCCGGTGGCCCGAGCACCTTTTCTGCCCCAACGCTCTCTCTTCCTCCTGCACCTCTCTAATCAGTTGCCCGAATGATGGAGGGGGGCCCTTTCTATAAGCCTGCCAGATACTCCATGCCACCTTGTCCTCCTCCAGAGAGCTGCTGAATATCTGACTCATCCTCACTCCAGCCACGTCGGGTGTCTTCACTACCCCCTGGTGCCACAATCCCGTAAGCATTCTCTCCAGCTGTACTCAGAGAGCTTTTCCCCTCTCCATTGGTGCATGTGTTGAAACTCTGCTAAAAGCAGCCAGGGATCCCCTGACAACCCAAACACTCCCTCCAAAACTTCTATACACTCCTCCACTGAGGCCCCAGGCTTCTCAGCTTTCAACTCCCGGACTGCTTTGGCCGCCGAACCCCTCAAACTTCCCACCAATCGCTGCCTCTTCTCCTCATCCGAGCCTGGCCACTCCTCTAACATCAGAGACGTATGCTCGATCCAGGTCTCATAGTCCACCTCCCCATCCGGAGTAGGCTTGGTTCCTGAGAACACCCCCAGCTTCAGCCGTGGCCTCTCGGCCACTCCCGCCAGGGAGTTAAGTGCAGCTGCCAGCTCGGAGGCCTCCACCCTACCTGGGGGGCAGGGCCTAGTCACGCCTTCCCCCTCCGACCTCCCATTACTAGTGTCGGGCACCTCTCTGGGGGCCACTTCTAGTTCCAGCTCCTTCTCCAGTGTCTCATCATCCTCATCCTCCGGGAGGGTGTGGAGCCCCCATGGCTCCGCCTCCCCTGGAATGCTGACCGTCACTGGCAGTTCCAACGTCATGATGTCAGCACTCGTACCTACCAACACCCAGCTAGACTCCACCTCTTTACCACACCGTCCAGCTACCAGTTCTACCTTCCTCATACCTTTGACCAAACTCAACCCCCGCACTAACGCATCTCCCGAAACCTGAAAATCCACCCCGCATACCACACACGCATAATGCAGGGGTACATCTTCTAAATCGCACCAGTTTACAATCTTATCTCTGTCCATCTTTGCACTACTGGCCTGCGCGATTCCACAGCCACTGAAAATCCAATCCCGGACACGAGCGCCCCACAAATGTAACACTTAATGCGATGGGCTAGTATACGTCTAGGGGAAAAATTCCAGCCACTCTCCAACCCCATTCCCATATACACAGGTGCTGTGGAAAACAAGTTAACGCAGCATTGCACACACAATATCAAGCTCACACCAGATACAGTTATAGAATATAATTTAAGGATTTTACTAGAACTAATGATTACTAACGATACAGTATATATGAAGGAAAAGAAAATAAAGAAAAAGGCGCCAAAACTTATCAGAGTTCAGTCAATCTAGTGCACATCGTTGGAGCTCAACCATCGAACCTGGGATCATCCGAAGTGGTCAACCGAGCAGTGCGGCACACGTCCACCTTCCTCGGCTTCTTCTTCCCCACTCCCCCAAAAAATCACGAAATCCCAGCTCCCAAAGCTACAAGAAAAAAATAACATCCAACCCCATTGGTTAACAAATGAATACAATCCCCGTTATCAGCAATTCTGAACCTAAGCAAGCTGCGAGAAGCTTCGAGAATGCTCTGCAAGAAAACACTCTCTCTCCAGTTAGCATAACAAAGAAGCAGTTTTACTTTTAACAAACAAACAAGCCATTTTGATTAAAACACGTAGCACACAATAAATAACTAATAAACACAAGAATATCTTCAGGTGCTGCAAATCCAAAGCAACGCACACCGTATGCTGGAGGAACTCAGCAGGTCAGGCAGCTGAGCGTGTATGATAGTTGATGTCTGGGCTGAGACACTTCAGGAGTGAGAAGGTGGGGAGATGGGAAAGAGGCTTGCTGGAAGGTGATTGGTGAAGCCAGGTGGGTTAGAAAGGTCAAGGGCTGGAGGAGAAGGAATCTATAGGAGAGTAGAGTAGACCTTGGGTGAAAAGGAAGGAGGAGGGGACCTAGGGGGAAGCAACAGGCAGGTGAGAGGAAGTAAATGGTCAGAGTGGGGAATAGAGGAACGGGAAGGATTCTGTTTACCGGAAGGAGAAATCGATATTCATGTCATCAGTCTGGAGAATACCCAGATGGAACATAAGTCACTTTTATTTTTATTGTCATTTGGACCATAACTGCTGGTACAGTACATAGTAAAAATGAGACAACGTTTTTCAGGACCATGGTGTTACATGATACATTACAAAAACTAGACTGAACTATGTAAAATAAACAACACAGAGAAAGCTACACTAGACTACAGGCCTACACAGGACTGCGTAAAGTGCACAAAAACAGTGCAGGCATTACAATAGATAATAAACAGGATAGTAGGGCAAGGTGTCAGTCCAGGCTCTGGGTTTTGAGGAGTCTGATAGCTTGGGGGAAGAAACTTACATAGTCTGGTCGTGAGAGCCTGAATGCTTTGGAGCCTTTTCCCAGACGGCAGGAGGGAGAAGAGATTGTACGAGGGGTGCATGGGGTCCTTCATAATGCTGTTTCCTTTGCGGATGCAGCGTGTAGTGTAAATGTCCGTAATGGCGGGGAGAGAGACCCCGATGATCTTCTCAGCTGACCTCACTATCCGCTGCAGGGTCTTGCAATCCGAGATGGTGCAATTTCCGAACCAGGCATTGATGCAGCTGTTCAGGATGCTCTCAATACAACCCCTGTAGAATGTGATGAGGATGGGGGGTGGGAGATGGACTTTCCTCAGCCTTTGCAGAAAGTAGAGATGCTGCTGGGCTTTCTTTGCTATGGAGCTGATGTTGAGGGACCAGGTGAGATTCTCCGCCAGGTGAGCACCAAGAAATTTGGTGCTCTTAACAATCTCTACCGAGGAGCCGTTGATGTTCAGCAGGGAGTGGTCACTCCGTGCCCTCCTGAAGTCAACAACCATTTCTTTTGTTTTGTTCACATTCAGAGACAGGTTGTTGGCTCTGCACCAGTCCGTTAGCCGCTGCACCTCCTCTCTGTAAGCTGACTTGTCGTTCTTGCTGATGAGACCCACCATGGTCATGTCATCGGCGAACTTGATGATGTGGTTCGAGTTGTGTGTTGCAGCACAGTCATGGGTCAACAGAGTGAACAGTGGACTGAGCATGCATCCCTGGTGGGCCCTCGTGCTCAGTGTGATGGTGTTAGAGATGCTGCCTCCGATCCGGACTGACTGAGGTCTCCCAGTCAGGAAGTCTAGGATCCAGTTGCAGAGGGAGGTGTTCAGGCCCAGTAGGCTCAGCTTTCCAATCAGTTTCTGAGGGATGATTGTGTTGAATGCTGAACTGAAGTTTATGAACAGCATCTGAACGTATGTGTCCTTTTTGTCCAGCTGGGTTAAGGCCAGGTGGAAGGTGGTGGCAATGGCGTCATCTGTTGAGTGGTTGGGACGGGACGCAATCTGCAGGGGGTTTAGTGAAGGGGGCAGCAGGGTCTTGATATGCCTCATGACGGGTCTCTCGAAATACTTCATGATGATGGATGTAAATGCAACGGGATTGTAGTCATTAAGGCAGGACATTGAAGACTTCTTTGGCACGGGGACGATGGCGGCCTTGAAGCACGTTGGAACGGTGGCACTGCTCAGGGAGATGTTGAAGATGTCAGTGATAACATCTGCTAACTGGTCTGCACATCCTCTGAGCACTCTACCAGGGATGTTGTCTGGTCCAGCAGCTTTCCGTGGGTTGACCCTGCACAGGGTTCTTCTCACATCAGCCACGGTGAGACAGAGCACCGGGTCATTTGTAGGAGGGGTGGACTTCGTCACCGCCATGTCATTTTCCACCTCAAACCGGGCGTAGATGTTATTCAGCGCATCTGGGAGGGAGGCATCACCTGCACAGTCAGGTGATGTTGTCCTGGATGCCCTTCCACACGGGCCGCATGTCGCCACTGTCTTGGAAGTGGCTTTGGATTAGCTGGGCATGTGCACGCTTTGCTCCTCTGATGGCTCGGGACAGTTTGGCCCTTGCTGTTGTTAGAGCTGCCTTGTCGCCCGCTCTGAAGGCGGAGTCACGGGTCCTCAGCAGCGCACGGACCTCCGGGTTCATCCATGGTTTCTGGTTAGCGCATGTAGTGATGGTCTTGGACGTGAGTAACATCATCAATGCACTTGCTGATGTAGCTGGTCACTGATGCTGTGTACTCCTCTAAGTTGGTAGAGTCGTCATCGGTTGCAGCCTCCCTGAACATGGGGCCTCCCTGAGGGTGGCCTCATCTTGGCACAAAAGGAGGCCATGGACTGACATGTTGAAACAAGAAAGGGAATTAAAATGTTTGGTAACCAGGAAATCCCGCTTGTGGCCGATGGTGCGGAAGTACTCTAATCGAATCTGGCTTTAAATAGCATAATGTACTGATCTGACACATTATGAAATACAGACTTGTGAAATTTTGACTTGTTATGTGAAAGAAAAATATGCAACAATTTTATCAGACCAGTAGCACAATGTGTGCTTCGGATCCATTGAGGAAGTTGTGTAACATGAAACATGTACCCACATTGGCATGTGTAATTTAGCAGTGGTTATGTAAATCCAACTATATGAAGAACAGTTTGGATCAAGAAAAAACTGTCCTTTCAGGAATTTGGTGTGTACATGTGTGTCAAATGTGCATTTTTAGCAGCAGTGGACTCAAAGAATTAGAACTATGGATCCACACATACCAGACCAATTTGTATGCATATCACAATTAAAAGACGATTTACAGACAGTGGGAGGCTTTACATTTAAAGAACAATTATTCCCAGATAAATATTACAGCACATAACCTTCCTTCTCTAATTATTACTTTAAAACCATTTATTGCTTCTGTAACCCAGATTGCTCTGATAGCTTTGTCTAGATCATGTGAAGTGACGTGAGAAATTCTTTGTTCTGTCTGTATCCTGTCTCATGAGTTGCCTTGGATATGAGATTAGATTGTCAACGGTGAACAGATGTTCAGCTGCAGTTTACATTAGCAAATGAGTCAGGAAATACACGACTGAAGTTTTATCATCACCATTAGAATATCGAGGATTCATTTGTCTCTCTGCTTGCTGGGTTTAATCTACCCCTTTATGAAGTTGTTTAACAAATTCATCTGGAAACTTTGAGGATCTGTGTCTAAATACTAATTTCTTGTGTTCATGCTTACGTGGTGTTAGTAAGCCTTTATATTGTAATTGGTGCCATAACTTACAGATATATGGTCTCTTTAATCATTTGTGCAACTGCGATTGGAAATCTGGGCAGAAATCAGGAGATACACATCTTATGGATTGATTGACAGTGTAACATTTCCTTCATCCTAGGAAATAAAAGCCATGAGCTTCAGATGTGTGCAAATCCACTGCTGATTATTGAAGTGTTTCCCTTGCTAGCCGAAGGTAGAGCATTCCTATGAAAGTTCGTAAGCCAGAATGTCGTAAAGTGAATAAGCAATTACCATTTAGTAATATGGGAAAAATTTGTGAGAGTTCCCAGACCCAAAAAATAACCTACAAAATCATGCCAAATAACACACAAAACCTAAAACAACAGTAACATATATAGTAAAAGCAGGAATGATATGATAAACACACAGCCTGTATAAGGTAGAAATACTTCTCTGCAATCATTGCAGCACTGTCTAGCATAGCAAATATCTCACTACATAGTATATAATCTCACTATGGTGTAATCTCACTACGTAGCGCTACTAGCATAATGGAAGCACTCTCAGCAGAAGCACTCTCTCCAGTAACCTTTAAGCCATGAAGCTGCCAAATCATACCAAATAACAAATCATGCCAAATAACACTTAAAAATACACAGCCTATATAAAGTAGAAATAATGTATGTACAGTGTAGTTTCACTTACCGGAATCGGGAAGATAGCGAGCACATTGATGATGGTGTGTTAGGCTGAGTCGTCGGAGGTTGGGGTGGTGGGAGGTACAGGAGACTGGGATGTCATCTCTTCGTCTGTTTCCATCAGGGCAGGCAGGTCACTAACGTCTTCTATGTCTGCCTGCCTTGATGTCGAAGGTCGAGGTTCGTTGTCTGCTGTGGCTGATGTGGAAGGCTTGAAAAACAACAGTATGCTTGACTGCTTAGCCTCGCGTATTTTTCTATCATACAGTTCTTTGTAAGCATTCAAAACGTTTAAACGAGGAAGACGGTAGAAGAGCCTTCCTGAAGATAAGTCCAAGGAAGGCGACAGGCCCAGATGGCATCCCGGGACGGGTTCTCCAGGCCTGTGGAAGTGAGCTAGCTGGAATGGTTGCTGACATCTTCAACTGCTCCCTGCTTCAGTCTAAGATCCCCTCGTGTTTTAAGAAGGCAACGATAATCCCAGTGCCAAAGAAAAGCAAGGTGGCATGCCTGAATGACTATCGACCTGTGGCTCTGACATCAATTGCTATGAAGTGCTTCGAGCGATTGGTTATGGCACACATCAACCATAACCTACTGGTCAACCTCGACGCTTTGCAATTCGCCTACCAGAGCAACAGGTCAACGGCAGATGCCATCACTCAGGCACTACATTCCTCCTTAGAACACCTGGAAAATAAAGACTTATATGTAAGGCTCCTTTTCATTGACTACAGCTCTGCCTTTAATACCATCATTCCAAATAAACTGATTCCTAAGCTCCGGAATCTGGGTCTTAGCACTCAGATCTGCAGCTGGATCTTCAACTTCCTCACAGACAGGACCCAGGCTGTAAAGATACGGGACAAGCTCTCCTCTACAATCACTCTGAGCACCGGTGCCCCACAAGGCTGTGTATTCAGCCCCCTGCTGTACTCACTGTACACCCATGATTGTGTAGCCAAGTTTCCATCAAACTCAATATATAAGTTTGCTGATGACACTACAAATTGTAGGTCGTATCTTGGGTAATGATGTTGGAGTACAGAGAGGAAATTAAGAACCTGGTGGCATGGTGCGAAGACAATAACCTATCCCTCAACATCAGCAAGACGAAGGAATTGGTTGTTGACTTCAGAAGGAGTAGCGGACCGCACGACCCCATCTACATCGGTGGTGTGCAGGTGGAACAGGTCAAAAGCTTTAAGTTCCTTGGTGTGAATATCACAAATGACCTGACTTGGTCTAACCAAGCAGAGTCCACTGCCAAGAAGGCCCACCAGCGCCTTTACTTCCTGAGAAAGCTGAAGAAATTTGGCCAGTCCCCTAAAACCCTCACTAATTTTTATAGATGCCCCGTAGAAAGCATTCTTCTAGGGTGCATCACAACCTGGTATGGAAGTTGTCCTGTCCAAGACCGGAAGAAGCTGCAGAAGATAGTGAACATAGCCCAGCACATCACACAAACCAATCTTCCATCCTTGGACTCACTTTACACCGCACGCTGTCGGAGCACTGCTGTCAGGATAATCAAGGACACGACTCACCCAGCCAACACACTTTTTGTCCCACTTCCCTCCGGGGAGAAGGTTCAGGAGCTTGAAGATTCGTATGGCCAGATTTGGGAACAGCTTCTTTCCAACTGTGATAAGACTGCTGAACAGATCCTGACCCAGATCTGGGCCGTACCTTCTAAATATCTGGACCTGACTTGCACTACCTTACTTTCCCTTTTCTATTTTCTAATTATGATTTATAATTTAAATTTTTTATTATATTTACTTGGATTTGTACTTCAGGGAGCACGAAGCGCAGAATCAAATATCGCTGTGATGATTGTATGCTCTAGTATCAATTGTTTGGCGACTATAAAGTAAAGTAAACATCCTGCAAACCTGCCCTAAACCTACGTACCCTTTCAAGATTAAAGTCATACTTTTCTGCAATCATTGCAGCGTTGTCAATCGCAGCAAAAATCTCACTCAGTTTCTTCATGTTCAGTTCCTGGATGATTTCACTTTCGGGCCATTCACTACTGCGTTTGGTTTGGATTGTTATCCTTTCCTCTTGCAATTGCATCAGCTCTTCATCTGTCAGTTCTTGGTCATGGGATGCCAAAACTTCTTCAACATCATCTTCATCAGTTTCCACAAGCCCAGCCTCCTTAGCCAAACTCACTATTGCCTTTTATCACACGCTTCCTTTTTTACGTAACAGTAAAAACGCCTTCTGTTAGCGAAAACAGGTAACTAATAATAGCGAGGTATTATAAAGCGAACGTTCAAGAAACGGGGGCCACCTGTACTTTATTAAGCTGTTTCAATACAAATTCTCTACGTCTCCAGCAACAGCTCATCTTCAACATATCTTTAACATCACACAACTCAGAGCTGTTATAAAGAGAATTATCTATAAAACAATGCTTTTGACACCTGGAGTGGATTGTGGTTAATTGGGACACACAGACTAGCATATTTTTGATCAATTAAGTGGCTACCCAACAAGCTGAAGTTTCATAGAAATAGTTCAAAAAAATTTTAAAAAGTCAGCTGTATCAAGTTATGTATTTAAATGAAATACAGTATAAATTAGTACTGTAATAGTATTTGTAGTGTTCTATAAAACTGTATTAGTTCCAAATACTTATTGACAGAGGAATTTATCCATGTTGCATTCTTTTGACTGTAAATTAACCAAATCACGCAGACACAGCGTGCGGATAATGGACTGCTTTCATACAACGCTGTCGACAATTGCAGCCTATTAATATTTATTTTTACTGACATTCAGGATGATTGTTGAAACTTTCCAATTCTTTGTAGTTTCTAACTGGAAGTAGTGAAATCGTTTCATTTTCATTCCCGGCCTTTTCTGGCATCTCCAAGCCTGAATGCTTGAAACTACTATGAGCAAAGCATTTCTGAATTGTCCTACTGCTTATTTCTCGCCAACTATCAGTGACAAACATCACTGCTTTTTGAAGAATCGGAATCAGGTTCATTACCACCAGCATGAATCATAAAATTTGGTAAGTTAGCAGCAGTACAATGCAATACATGATAATATAAAAAGAAAATAAATAAATAAATTGAAGTAAGTAGATATAGTATATGTATATTAAATAGTTAAATTAAAAATAGTGCAAAAACAGAGATAATATTTAGAAAAGTGAGGTACTGTTCATGGGTTCAATGTCCATTCAGGAATCAGATGGTAGAGGGGAAGAAGCTGTTTCTGAATCATTGAGTCAAAGAATCAAAGAATCATTGAATCAAAGAAGCCTTTGGGCTTCTGTACCTCCTACCTGACGGTAACAATGGAAAGAGAGCATGCCCTGGGTGATGAGGGTCCTTAATGATGGACACTACCTTTCTGAGGCATTGTTCTTTGAAGATGTCTTGGATACTACAAAGGCTAGTACCCAAGGTGGAGCGGACTAACTTCACAACTTTCTGTGCAAACACGAGGAAATCTGCAGATGCTGGAAATTCAAATAACACCCACAAAATGCTGGTGGAACACAGCAGGCCAGGCAGCATCTATAAGGAGAAGCACTGTCGACATTTCGGGCCGAGACCCTTTGTCAGGACTTTCTGTAGCTTCTTTTGCCCCTCTGCAGTAGCAGCCCCCCCCCCCCCCCCCACACACACACACTATATAGTGATGCAGAATGATCTCCATGGTACAACTATAGAAGTTTTCGAGAAGTCCTGGTTAGATCTTTAGAGATCTTGACACCCAGGAACTTCATTCTCTCCACTTCTGATCCCTGTGAGGATTGGTTCGTGTTCCCTCATCATTAAGGCAGCTTACACTACTCTTCTTAGACACTGGTAAAATTGTTGCCCTTTTGAAGCAGGTGGGAACTTTCGGCCATTGTAGGACAGGTTGAAGATGCCCTTGAACATTCCCACCAGTTGGTTGGCACAAGTTTTCAGAGCTTTGCAAGGCTTGACCCTCTTGAAAGATAGCCTGACATTGGCCTCTGGGACGGAGATCACAGGGCACTGGTTGCAGCAGAGATCTTCACACCTGTAGTTGTGTTCTCCCTTTCAAAGTGGGCATAGAAGGCTTTGAGCTTTTCTGGTAGTGAAGCATCACTGCCATTCATGCTTTTGGGTTTTCTCTTTGTAGGAAGTAATGTCCTGTAAACCCTGCCAGAGTTGACATGCATCTGATATTGCCTCCAACTTCACTTGGAATTATTTATTCACTCTTGAAATAGCCCTCTGCAAGTCATACTTGGTTTTCTTGTACAGACCTGGGTCACCAGACTTGAATGCCACAGATCTAGCCCTCAGCAGACAACGAACCTCTTGGCCCATCCATGGCTTTTGGTTTGGGAATGTACAGTAAGTTTTCGTAGGCACACACTCATCCACACAGGTTTTCCTGAAGTCAGTAACAACGGTGCCATACTCATCCAGCCTCTGAGATGAATCCCTGAATACAGTCCAGTCCATCAATTCGAAGTAGTCTTGTAAGCACTCCTGTGCCTCCCTGGTCCATACCTTTTTGGTCCTCACTACTCGTGCTGCGGTCTTTAGCCTCTGTCTATACTCTGGGAGTACAAGTACGGCTGGGTGATCAGACTTCCCAGAGACAGACACGGACAGACAGACACACACCCTGTTAAATATTGTTTGCTCGATGTCCTGTCTAATGGACAAGCAGTGCATGCTTCTGATACAAACTAGAAACTTTGCCACATTCTCCTGTCCCAAATAAACAAAGGGAATCCTGGCTGTTCTTTCAATTATTTTTAATTGTCCCAAATAAGTGGCTGCCCTGAATAGTTCAATAACCCAATTAACCAGAATCCACTGTACTATTTTGGTCAGAGAAGTAGGCTTCATGATGCATTTAAAGGTTGGAATTGTTTGAAAGGCAGAGGGGTTAAGTGTGAATTCTCAGGATTTTACAATGGTATAGTCCTTAAAAACGAAAATGTACAGGAAGCCAGAATTACAGTTAGTATTCTCAAAAGCTTTCTGTGAAGAAGAGCAGAGATAGGAAGCAAAGGAAAGATTTGATTTTTTAAAAAAGTATTAAAGATCTTAAAGATGGGAGATTTCAATATGCAGGTTGATTGGGAAAATCAGGTTGAAAACGTATCTCAAGAGAGTGAGTTATCTGGGGACCTTTCCTAAATTACTTTCCCAGTTTATAAAGTTTAACTTTTATGTATATTTTTACCTTCTCTTAAGCGAATGTCTTTTTTAAAATTATCCATTATTATCCATCAGCTTTTTTCTTTGGTAGTTGACTTTTTTATATAAAAAAATTTATTTTATGATGTATGACTTATCTTTAAATTTTTGATTACAGAGTGGTATACCTCTGTGTTATGCTATAACATTTTGATCAATTTTATTACAATATATGAATGTACACAAGTTATGTTGAGATGTATATGTGTTGCACTCTGTAAATCTTGTTTTTTTTCTTCTGAATAACAATATTGTAAAAAGAAAGAAAGAGAGTGAGTTTGTTGAATGCCCACAAGATGGCTTTTTAGAGCAGTTTGTTGTTGAGTTTACTCTGGGATCAGCTATACTGGATTGGGTGTTATGTAATGAACTGGGTTAGGGAACTTAAGGTTAAAGAACTCTGAGGAGGCAGTGGTCACAATATGATTGAGTTCAACTTGAAACCTGATAAGGATAAAGTAAGGTCTGACATAACAGTATTTCAGTGCAGTAAAGGAAATTACAGTGGTATGAGAGAGGAGTTGGCCAAAGTAAATTGGAAGGAACTGCTGTCAGGGATGACAGCAGAACAGCATTGGTGGAGTTTCTGGGAAAATAAGGAAGGTGCAGGATAGATGTTATCCAAAAACAAAGAAATACTCAAATGGCAAAATCGTACCACAGCGGCTGACAAGGGAAGTCAAAGCTAATGCAAAAGAGAGGGCATACAACAAAGTTAAAATTAGCAGGAAGATAGAGGCTTGGGAATCTTTAAAAAAAAAATTACAGAAAGCAACTAAAAGAATCATTATGAGGGAAGAGGTGAAATACGAAAGCAAGCTAGCAAACTATCAAAATGGATCATAAAAGCTTTTTCAAGTATGTAAAAAAAAAGAGATGAGAGTGGATATAGGACTGCTAGAAAATGAGGTCAGAGAAATAATAACTGGGGACAAGGAGACGGCAGATAAATGAAATGAGTATTTTGCAACAGTCTTCACTGTGGAAGACACCAGTAGTGTGCCAGATGTTGAAGGGTGTGAGGGAAGAGGAGTGAGTGCAGTTACTATTACCAAGGACAAGGTGCTCAAAAAACTGAAAGATGTAAAAGTAGATAAATCACCCAGACTAGATGAACTGCACCCTAGAGTTCCGAAAGAGGTTATGGTAGAGATTGTGGAAGCATTAGTAATAATCTTCCAAAAATCATTGGAATCTGGCCACAGGACTGGAAAATTGCAAATGTCACTCCACTCTTTAAGAAAGGAGGAAGGCAGCAGAAAGGGAAAAAAATAGACCAGTTACCTGACCTCAGTGGTTGGGAAGATGTTGGCATCAATTGTTACGGATGAGGTTATGGAGTACTTGGTAATGCAGGACAAGATGGGACAAAGTCAGCATGGTTTCCTTCAGGGAAAATTTTTGAGGAGTTGGACTTCTTTGAGGAGGTTACAAGTAGGTTAGATAAAGGGAATGTAGCGGATGTTGTATATTTGGACTTTAAGAAGGCCTTTGATAAGGTGCCACACATGAGGCTGCTTACCAAGTTAAGAGCCCATGTTATTACTGGCATGGTTAGAGAATTGGCTGTTCGGTAGGAGGCAGCGAGTAGGAATAAAAGGATCCCTGTCTGGTTGGCTGCCAGTGACTAGTGGTGTTCCGCAGGGGTCAGTATTGGGACCACTTCTCTTTATGCTGTATATCAATGATTTAGATGATGGAATAGATGGCTTCGTTGCCATATTTTCAGATGATACAAAGATTGATGGATGGAAAGTAGTGTTAAGGAAACACGTAGGCTGCAGAAGGACTTAGATTAGGAGAAGGGGCAAGAGAGTGGCAAATTAAATACTGTACAATGTTGGAAAATACATGATCATACACTTCATTAGTAGAAATAAATGTGCAGACTATTTTCTAGATGGGTAGAAAATCCAAAAAATCTGAGATGCAAAGGGACTTGGAAGTCTTTGAGCAGGCACCCTAAGGATTAACTTGTAGGTTGAGCTGGTACTAAGGAGGGCAAATGCCATGTCAGCATTCATTTCAAGAGGTCTAGAATACAAGAGCAGAGATGTGATGCTGAGGCTTTATAAGGCACTGGTGAGGGCTCACCTTGAGTATTGTGAACAGTTTTGAGCTCCTCATCTAAGAAAAGATGTGCTGGCATTGGAGAGGGTCCAGAGGAGGCTCACAAGGATGATTCCGGGAATGAAATGTTTATCATACGAGGAATGTTTTAATAATTCTGGGTTTGTTCTCGCTGGAATTTAGAAGGATGAGAGGGGGATCTCATTGAAACCTTTTGAATGTTGAGAGACCTAGACAGAGTAGATATGGAAAGGATATTCCCCATGGTGGGGGAGTTTAGGACAAGAGGGCACAACCTCAGGATAGAGGGGTATCCATTTAAAACAGCTGCTGAGAAATTTCTTTAGCCAGAAGTTGATGAATTTGTGAAATTTATGACTGCAGGCAGCTGTGGAGGCCAGGTCGTTGGGTGTATTTAAGGAAGAGATTGATAGGTTATTGATTAGCCATGGCATCAAAGGTTACAGGGAGAAGACTGGGGAAGGATCAGCCATGATTGAATGGTGGAAGAGTCTTGATGGGCCAAATGGCTTAATTCTGCTGCTATGTCTTATGGTCTAATGGACATGAGCTTCAGGTTGTTGCAGTGCAGACCATCTAGCCTGTGCAGGCTGCTGGATGAACTAGAACCCGTTCTAGGTGCAGCATTGTACTTAGGTTGGTTTTGTGCCTAGAGCCTGCATTTAATTTTAAGTTCCCAGTTCCTATCTTTTTGGTGCATATTCCCGAATGACAGTAACATTTTCAGATAATTAGTTGAAAAAGCCTGGTAAACTGTATACCAGTAGAGACAAGTGACGTATGTGCTTATAAGCTCTGTCTGCATCAATAAATTATAATAAAATGATTTACTTTTTGAATTTAGAAAAATGGGTATGATAATCCTGGCCTGTTGGAGATATACACTGACCTTGTATGTATGGAAAGAACGGTGTAAAGTCTGAGGAGATTTAGTTATACCGTCCCACATGACTGATTTTAATGCAGCACAGATTGATGGCCAGATGCTTCTAGCAGAACTGCTAAAGGGCTCATTAAAGATAACACATGGGTTATCATCAAATTCTTGATTGGCCGCCTTAACCATTTGAAACATTCAGATGTTTCCTTTTCTCATTTGTTCACCTGTTTACTTCTGATTTTACTGCATTAAGATTTTAATTAAAAGCCATCAAAGGATTATATAACTGACGTGTTGCTTACACACTGTGATTCAGATATGCCGTAATCACTCACTCCTTTGTTCACAAGATTAAATGTGGCATTAGCTTTCATTGCATGAGTCTGAGAATGCGTTGGCAATATAAATTTCCACTGGCTAGAAGCCATCATTATTTCATTTACTCAGTGGAGATCTGGCAGATTACTGGGGCTGGATTACACCATGAAAGACACCTGCTGACAAATTTTAGGAAGGTGTACATACATTGCAGAATTGGACATGTCACCATATGCCTCTAATCGTTAGTGGACAATTTGAATGGTTATTTTGTATCTAGTTATAGTTAATGCAGTATTCTGACTTCCTCATTCTTGTAAAAAAAATTCTGTGAGTCAACCTATAGATTATAAAACTTGTATTTCTATTATGCAATCAACCAATTATTAAGCATCCTTTCAGTGCTGCTAAGGGTTTCAATTGATCATAAATTTGCAAGAATATACTCTGCAACCAAATTAGAGGGATTTTCTTTTTGGTAGTTGTTATACTGTTATTCTTAAATTTTCTTACCATAAACTAATATTTTTTACTGTAAAAACACTTTCTAATACTCTGGCATTTATTGTCAATGTAAAAAAAAGATTCTAGATGCAATTTGGCCAAATAACTCTACATTTTGGTTGAATATCCTGCTATATTTTCTTCATTGCATTTGTAATCATATTTCCTTGGGACTCTTTGATTGTTACTGCCTGGTGAATCAGCAGGAGCTTTAGCTGATTCATATTGTCCACAGGGAAGGATGATTTCTATCCCAGTGCCACAAACATCTCATTGTTATCTGCTGGTGTCTTGTCCATGCATTAAAAATAAATCAATGTGTCTCTGTAAGTTGGAACTAATAGACAGAAATACATCATGCTCTGAGCTGCTTCAATGTTTTAATCATTTGATAGATTTGTCCATATTTGAAATTTTAGGATACTTTTTCAGTGATCTTAAAAGGAAGAGGCAACTTTGTACTTTCCTGTGGTCTCTGATATTTTGCCATTATTTATGAAATGAGTTCAACATCTGCAATAAATATTATGGATGAAATTTGCATTGTTTATTTAAAAAAAACTGTTGAACTAGTAGTAGCTGGAATTCTGTGCTCAGTATCTAGAAGATTGGGAAGGGGGCCACTTGGATTATTCTAATGCAGTCATACACAATTTAGTATAATCAAAAAATCAAGAATTCAGCATGACACAATGTAAATATACAGGAGTCCCCTGCTTTATGAAGGTTCGCTTTACGCCACTTCGCTTTTACAAAAGACCTACATTAGTACCTGATTTTGCTAACTGAAAGAAATCTGAAGTGGATTTTCGCTTTTACGAAAAAAGGCACCCACTTTAAACTTGTGTTTACCCCTAGAAAGACTACCATGACCGTGAAGCCTTGTGCGAGCAGGTGTGTGTTCATGCGTGTATGTGCTGATTTTTTTTTCTCTTTCTACAAATTGGTTTTGGTTAAATCTTCCCAATTCTGATAAGTGAAACTACACTGTACATACATTATTTCTACTTGATATAGGCTGTGTATTTATCATATCATTCCTGCTTTTGCTATATGTTAGTGTTATTTTAGGTTTTATGTGCTATTTGGTATGATTTGGTAGGTTTTTTGGGTCTGGGAATGCTCAAAGATTTTTCTCATAAATTAATGGTAAATGCTTCTTCGCTTTACGACATTTCGGCTTACGAACGGTTTCATAGGAACGCTCTACTTTCGGATAGTGGGGAAAACCTGTAATGCATTTATTGGCATAAAGTGAGTGTTTCAGCGAGCTTACCTGCAAAACGAGCTCACAAACAAAAACGAGGTAGTTTCTCAGATATCAGGGATAGAAATTTGCATTGGCAACAAACAATCTTCATGCAATATTGTTAGTGTCTGTGCATTGTTATTCACTTCTAGAATTTGGTTGTGATGAAGTTAGTGGAAGCAACATTGGATGCCAAAGTTCAGCCATCACATATATAGTATGCTTATTGCTCGCGGCTGGTTGAGCTTCTGTCCTTTAGCTTTTGCCGATGTTGTGGAAGATGTCCAGATGAACTCCTCTTGATCTTGCCAGTGGAAGAAAACCGCAATCTCTGATTGTCCAAGATATTGTGGCGAGCATTTGGTTCATGAATACACTCACAACACATTTGACCTCAGCATCTGCAGAGTATTTTGTGTCATTTGGTTCATGATGTCAGATGAGAAAAGCTTGTTTTAACTCAATAGCTATTTTTATTGTGATAAACACAAAAACAGGCTGGGTGCTATGACCCCAGAGAGAGAACTCACTCACATACAGATGAGGGAGGTGATTATTACACACCTCGGTTACAGACAGGGTGACCCACAAATGTGAACAACTGTATAACCCAAGTTAAAATGTAACAATAAATGAATTTGAATGTCCCACCACCATCCCACAAAAGGATTGTAACACAAGAACAATAAATAGCGCTGGCCCCTGGGAATGCTGTGGTGGGCTGTTGACCCTACCCCATCCCGAGTGCTACAATATGTTACCTTTGGCTTGAGCATGGCAGTTAGTATCCTCGGTAGGGTTGTGTCAACTGCCATCACTTAAATCCAGACCTTTAAGAAAGAAGGCTGAGGGCAAAGTTACATCCAGGTAATTTGAATCTGGAGTGATGAATTTTCAATATCATGGCAGTTTGGGGTCCTGATGGATGCAAGGATCTCTGGTACACATTTCAAAGTTCAGAGTCAATTTATTTTCAAAGTACCATATACAACCCCGAGATTCATTTTCTTGCAGGCATTCACAGTAAATATAAAGAAACATAATAGAATCAATGAAAGACTGCACCCACCAGGTCGGACAAACAACCAACGTGCAAAGTGAACAACAAACTCTACAAACACAAAAGAAAGCAGAAAATAATAATAGAACATTAGAAGAAGAGTCCTTAGAAATGAGTCCACAGGTTGTGGGAACAGTGTAATGATGGGACGAGTGAAGTTGTCCCCGTCTGGTTCAAGAGCTTGATGGTTCAGGGGTAATAACTGTTCCTGAACCAGATGGTATGGGTCCTGAGGCTCCCCTACCTTCTTCCTGATGGTAGCAGTGAAAAGAGAACATAGCTGGGGTGGTGGGGGGCCCTGATGATGGATGCTGCTTTCCTGCAACAGCACTCCATGTAGATGTGCTCAGTGGTAGGGAGGGCTTTATCCATGATGGACTGGGCTACTTTTTCCGTACAACGGCACTGGTGTTTCCATACCAGGCTGAGTTGCAGCCAGCCAATGTACTCTCCACTACACATTTATAGAAGTTTCTCAAATTTTAGATGCTGTGCCAAATCTCTGCAAATTTCTAAGGATGTTTAGGTGCTGATGTGTTTTCTTCATAATGACACTTAAAGCGTTGGACTTGGGTACAATTTGTTCAAATATTACTGCATTAACTAATCAATGCCTAGTACCGTGCATCATAAAATGCATAAAGTAACTGGGAGAACGTGTTGTTGATAATTACATGCACAAATAGCTCAGTAACTTAGTAACGAGTGCCATTAGTATAACACAGTGTCAATGTAGGAAACTCTGAATAGGTAAGTAAAGTCAGGCACTGGTTATCTACCTTGAAGATGATGAAATATAATGGACTGTTTTTGGGAAGGAGGGAGAGGGGAATATATATCAGAGCTCAGCCTTGATAATGTTAAATAACTGAGTGGACACATGACCAAGAAGCCAGTTTGTTTTCCCATTTTCCGAGTTCCTTTTGTTGTAAAAATTTTTATTTCATCATTCAAGGAAATTGTCTTCATATATGACAGCTTTTGGGCAAGTCTTTCTCTGAAAAGTGTTCCAGAGGATTTAGAAAATCTGATTGTGATTGTATTTACATTTTTTCAAGCATTTACTCCTGCAATCTATGGCGCGTAATTAAGTAAGACTTAATGATGCTATGGATCACATTTAATTCTATGTCCCATTCCCATTCTGATATGTCTGTCCATGGCCTCCTCTATTGTCAAAATGAATCCAAACTCAGGTTGGAGGAACAACGCCTTATATTCCATCTGGGTAGCCTCCAACCTGATGGCATGAACATTGATTTCTCTAACTTCCGTTAATGCCCCTCCTCCCCTTCTTAGCCCATCGCTGATTTATTTACAAACGTTTGTATTTCCCCCCCTCCTTTTTTTTCTCTCTCTGCCCATCAGTCTTTTTGCCTGTTCTCCATTTCCCTCTGGTGCTCCCCTCCCCCTTTCTTTCTCCTTAGGCCTCCCATCCCATGATCCTTTCCCTTCTTCAGCTCTGTATCCCTTTTGCCAATACCTTTCCAGCTCTTAGCTTCACCTCACCCCCTCCTGTCTTCTATCATTTTGGATTTCTCCCTCCCCCTCCTACTTTTAAATCTCTGACAATCTTTTCTTTCAGTTAGTCCTGACGAAGGGTCTCGGCCCGAAGCATCAACAGTGTTTCTTACTATAGATGCTGCCAGGCCTGCTGCGTTCCTCCAGCATTTTGTGTGTGTTGCTTGAATTTCCAGCATCTGCAGATATCCTCGCGATCACAGATTTAGTTTCCTCATTTACACCAGAATTTTTTCAGATTTTCTTTCAGTGCTTATAGTTGGAAGCACATGTTGAAGATGAAGTTTCTTGATTGTGATTATATTACAATTTTCAGCAAATATGCTGTAGATGTCTGGAGCACGGTGGGTGCAGACTGGAAGACCTAGAGAACAGACTAGTATAAATGGGGAAAAAGATGGATGGGGTGGTGAATGGAAGATTGAAGAGGGGTTGTGGAGAACTTGGAGAAGAGGCCAAGAAGCAGGATGATAAATATGTGTCATGTTCTATGTCGTTGGTGATCATGGTCTTCCCATGATTGTTCTTGGCAGATATTTCTGCAGAAGTGATTTGCCATTGCCTTCTTCTGGGCAGTGTCTTTACAAGATGGTTGACACTAGCCATTATCAATACCTTCAGAGACTGTCTGGCTGGTGTCAGTGGTTGCATAACCAGGACTTGTGATATCCACCACCTGCTCCCATGACTTCACTTGACCCTGATTGGGGTGGGGAGGGGGAACTGACCTGGTACTACACCTTGCCCAAGAGTAACCTGCAGGCTAGCAGAGGGAAGAGCGCCTTGCACCTCCTTTGGTAGGGATTTACCTCCACTCTGCCACCCTAGATAAAAGATCGGGGTTCTTAAAAAAGACTATGGTGAGTGAGGAGGAACGGAAACTTACTGCTCTACACTACCTGTTCTGTTAAATCCATACTTGAACATGTAATGCCTGGGAAATAATTTTCATATTTGGTTTACTTGTGGTAAGTGAAAGTAATATTGGGGAGCTCTACATTTGCTCTGCGTGTTGGCTCTTGCTGCTGCACAAATTAAAATGCAAAATACTGAGAACATGAATTTGTGGAGTCATTGAAAGTGAGCCTGTAGGTTGTGGAATCATCTCAGTAGAGAGAAGATATCACGTTGGTTCAGGAGCCTGATAGTTGTAGGGTAATAACTGCTCTTGAAACTGGTGGTGTGGGACCTAATACTTTTGTACCTCTTGGCAAATGGTAGTATTAAGAAGAGAGCGTGGTCTGGCTGCTGGGGTCTTTGATGCATGCTTCTTTCTTGTGGCAGCACTCATTGTAAATGTGCTCGTGCTGGGGAGGGCTTTGCCTGCGATGGACTGTGTTGAATCCACCGCTCTCATTTCTGTGCCTTGCTGTTTCCTTACCAGGCCATGATGCAACCAGACAGGATGCTCTCCACCATGCGTCTGTAGAAGATTGCCCAAGTTTAGATGACGTGCTGAATCTGTGCCAACTTTGGAGAAAGTAGACGCAATGTTATGTCTTCCTTTGTGATTTTACTTGTGTGCTGGACCCCGGGCAAATCCTCTGATATGATAGCGCTAAGGAATTTAAAATTACTGACCCTCTTCACCTCCGATCCCCTAATGAGGACTGGTTAATGGACCCCCATCATCTTCCTCCTGTAGTCAATAATCAGCTCTTAGGTTTTGCTGATGTTGAGTGAGAGGTTGTCGCTGCACAGATTTTCATTCTCCCTCCTATATGCAGATCCATCACCAGCTGTGATTCAGCCAACAACAGTGGTGCCATGGCTTTAGAGCTGTACTTAGCTACACAAAGGCATAAAGTGAGTAGAGCAGGGGCTAAGCACACAGCCTGGTGGTACACCTGTTCTGACAGTAATTGTGGAAGAAATGTTGTTGCCCGTCTGTACTGATTGGGGTCTGCATGTGAGGAAATTGAGGATGCATTTGCATGGGGGGCATGGAGGTCTAGCTCTTGGAGTTTAGTGATTAATTTTGAGGAGATAATATTGAATGCTGAGCTGTAGTCAATGAAGAGCAGCCTGATGTATGCATCTTCTCTGTTCAGATGTTCCAGGATTGAGCCAGTGAAATGGCAACAATGTGGTAGGCAAACTGGAGTGACTCTGGGTCACTCCTCAGGAGTTGACATACTCCTTGACATTTAATCACTGTGGATCTAAAGTGCAACTGGGTAATGGTCATTTTGCAAGTGACAACTGCGGTGTATTCATTCAGATCCTCTAAGTCCTTGAATGTGGCCCAGTTCAAACTCGAAGCAGCCTTGTAGTTGTGCCTCTGACTCCCGTGACCACCTCTTTGTTGTTCTTGCTTCTGGAACCTTGATGTTTAGCTTCTGCCTGTTTGCAGGTGGAAGGACAGCCAGGTGGTCAGATTTCCTGAGACGCTGTCTAGGGATCAAACGGTAGGCATTCCTTGTGGTAGTATAGCAGTGTTCGAGTGTGCTGGGACCCCTGTGCTGCAGGTGATATGTTGCTGCTAACTGGGCAGAGATTTCATCAAGTAAGTGATTGAAGCCCCCAGCGATGATTTGAAATGTGTTGGGGTAGGCTATTTCTTGTTTGCTTGTTGCTGCATTCAATACTTCGAGTGCATGTCTAACATTGGTCTTTGGTGGTGTGTAAACTGCAGTCGGGATCACAGAGGAGAACTCACTTGGTAAGTGGAGCAGTTGGCACTTGATCATTAGAGGTTTTAGGTCAGGATGAACACGAGTGTGACACGACCACCATGTCTGAGCACCATGGAAGTTCGTCATGAATCACAGACCCACCACCTTTTGCCCTCTTCGAATCAGCAGTCGGGACCATCCATTGTATGGAGATGCCCTTGGGTCTTGCCAACATATCTGACATTTCTGAGGTCAGCCATGTCTCTGTGAAACAAAGAACACAGCAACCCTTCATTTTCTCCCCCCAGTACACCAACCTTGCCCTTAGTTCCTCAGTATTTTTTCTCCAGAGACTGTACATTTGCTGGGTAGAGGAAGTTTCGTACCCCAGCGTTTTAGTCTGGTTCTTCTCCCTCTCTTCTGGCCATGGTGATGTGGCTGCTGAAAAGTGGCAAGTCTACCAAGTCCTTCAGAAGACTCTGAAATCTCTGGTTTAAAAGTGTGTTTCTTCAAGGGAAAATGCAGGCTGCAGATTGCAATGATAGTAGTCCAGAAGAGGTATATCTAGAAGTTTTGTGTGCAGCCCACAAAACGTTGCAAACCAGTACATCAAACCCAGCAGGTCTCCTCCTGTGTTGTCATATTGATTGTTTCATTTATTGCTTGTCCTGTAGCATGGTGGCAAATGTAAAAAAGTTCCCAGTGTAGCATTTAGCACAGTACACCACAAACAGTAAGATGTGAAACCAAAATTACAAATGCATATAATATGTAATGTACTGTGTGAGTGCAATTAATTCATTGCAAATCCTCTTTCATATTTTTCATAGCAGTCATAAGCTTTTATATCCTAATAAATTATACTAATATTTCCTATACTTCTATCAAATTGAAACTTGTAATAATGAGAAGATGGTATGTGTTTGTCTTTGGAACACTGATGAAGGGTCCATGAAGTGTTGGGCTAGAAACACGAAGTGTTTATCCATTGAATATTACTATTATTACTTTATTGTCGCCAAACAATTGATACTAGAGCGTACAATCATCACAGCAATATTTGATTCCGTCCTTCGCGCTCTCTGGAGTACAAATCAATAATACGTATAATAATAGTAAGTATAGAAATTTAAATTATAAATCATAAATAGAAAATAGAAAAGGGAAAGTAAGCTAGCAACCGAGAGACAGGTCCGGATATGGAGTTGAATCAATAGAAATTTTGTTGTGGTCATCAAATCAATACATAAAATATCATCAAATCATAACTACAGCACAGAAAAAAGGCCCTTCAGCCCATCTAGTCCATGATGAGCTAGCTATTCCATGATCCTTCACATACCTACTGAGAAAAAGTGATGGTACTGGTCAGAAAGAAATATAGTTATAAAAATAACAAGAAACTGATGCTACATTTTACTCTTTTGAGCAATACTATGCCAACACAAAGACAGCACAGATTCTGTTATTGTACGAAATCTGCATGAGACAGTGAGGTGTCCGATCAACTATGATACTTCCTCGATCTGTATAAGCACCAGGTACCACTCCCACACAGATAATCCACAGGAAGTCTGAATAAGGCATCTAGCTTCCTATATAACCATATAACAATTACAGCACGGAAACAGGCCATCTCAGCCTTTCTAGTCCGTGCCGAATGTTTACTCTCACCTAGTCCCACCAACCTGCACTCAACCACAACCCTCCATTCCTTTCCTGCCCATATACCTATCCAATTTTCCTTTAAATGACAATATCGAACCTGCCTCTACCACTTTTACTGCAAGCTTGTTCCACACAGCTACCACTCTCTGAGTAAAGAAGTTCCCCCTTGTGTTACCCCTAAACTTTTGCCCGCTAACTCTCAACTCATGTCCTCTTGTTTGAATCTCCCCTACTGTCAATGGAAAAAGCCTATCCACGTCAACTCTATCTACCCTCCTCATAATTTTAAATACCTCTATCAAGTACCCCCTCAACCTTCTACGCTCCAAAGAATAAAGACCTAACTTGTTCAACCTTTCTCTGTAACTTAGGTGCAGAAACCCAGGTAACATTCTAGTAAATCTTCTCTGTATTCTCTCTATTTTGTTGACATCTTTCCTATAATTCGATGACAGGAGCAGAATGTTCCTTGCAGAACATTACAAAGAGGCATAGCATAACACACTAACACTGATAATGACAGCAACAATAATCATCTTTCATTGTATATCCCTTCCATCATATAAAGCTTTCCAAGTCATAAAAACAAACACAAGAACACTGGTCAAGCTCTGTGGAGAGAGAAAAACTGTTCCAGGTCAGTGCTCAACATCAGAGCTAGGGAATGTTGGACATTAGGCAATCTTTAAATAGCTGAGAAGAGGGAGATGTGGAGACAACAAAGGTAACGTCTCTAAGATGTGAATGATGCTGGTGCAGGCGCTATTTAAGGGAGAGTAGGGAAGGAATGAACTCTCTCTGGGGATGATGTAAATAATGGAAGATGAATGAGACTAGAGGAAAGAGACAGAGAATTGCTCCACAGACGCTGCCTGATGTATTAAGTATTTCCAATAGTTTAACAACAACAGTAATGGAAGAACAGCCAGTTTGAAGTTTCAAAGTGCAGATGTAAATGATAGGGCAGATGTGGGTGCAAGGAGGTGAAATAAGGGATTGGTAGGTAAGGTAGCTGATGAGGAATACAATGTGGTGTTATTATCTATGACTATGATCATTACTTTAGGAGAATCCATTTGAATGACGGGAACTGTGAACTATTCTTGTCCTTAAACACTTTTAATACTGGTTTAAGAACTGCACAGAGTGTACATCAACTCTGCTTCAAACACTAAGACATAAGACGTTCTGTTAGATAACACAGAACGGATACAGCTTCATCCCTGCCCCATGTAGATATGCAGTTCAAAGGAAGGATTCCATTCTGAATAGTTAAGAAAAATGGTAAGCCATTTTATACTTTCATCTTGGTTTCTAAATTAACATTAAAAATAAGTTCTTTGAGATAATCTGTGTGTCCCTTTAGTCAGGGCAATGTTCATACTGAAGCACAGTGTGAATTGATTTTCCTTCCTTTATTTGAATTCACTTTAGAACTTAAGTTGCAAACAAAAATACACATCACAAGAGTGAGATTTATAAAGCTACAGAAGGGTATTTGTAGGCGATGGGATGGCGTGGTGTGTTGGCAAGGTTTGCAATGGAGTTCCAGTGCAATGAAAGCCAGTTCTGTCTGAAAGCTTTTAAGTAAAACGAATTGGCATACTTCAATGTCTTTTTGTAGGGAAATTGTTACCAAATGCTTTCAGCTGACAGTTTCTCACTTAGGTGACAAAAAGAACAGCTAGACTGAAAGCAGCAGCATGAATTTAGATGTGGTATCTAAATCCAGAGAAGGAAAGGGAAGCTTTGTGTGGAACAGATTGGATAGAGCTTCATAATTTCTCCAGCCAGGTCAAGATGCATTTGGGTGAAAATTGTTTTCCAGTATTGTGACTTGTTAATTTGTAAATGTTTTTTAGAGTATATATTTGCAGCTTCATCTGAAGTAAACATTTTTAAAACTGTGAAGTTCTTCATAAATTTATAAATTACATTGTTTTAAGATGACTGTCTTTAGAAACATAGAAAACCTACAGCACAATACAGGTCCTTTAGCCCACAAAGCTGTGCCGAACATGCCTTTACTTTAGAAATTACCTAGGGTTACCCATAGCCCTCTATTTTTCTAAGTTCCGTGTACCTATCCAAGAGTCTCTTAAAAGACCCTATCATTTCCGTCTCCACCACCGGCGACCGGCAGCCCAATCCACATACTGACCACTCTGCGTTTTAAAAAAAAAACGTACCCCCTGACATCTCCTCTGTACCTACTTAAAACTGTGCCTTCTCGTGCTAGCCGTTGGCTTGTATTGATTCTGTTATTCTGCGCTGCTTACATCTACTGGATAAATGAGCATAAGGTCTTGGTGTGGTGGATCTGCAGCAACTTGGTTTCTACCTTGTCACTTTTCCATTGAGGTTAAACTGGCTGTCAAAAAAAGTTCAGAAAGTAGCTTTTTACTATCAGAGTTCATCTTTGTCACCAGGTACAACCCTGAGATTCATTTCCTGCGGGTATACTCAGCAAATCTATAGAATAGTAACTGTAACAGGATCAATGAAAGATCAACCAGAGTGTAGTAGTAGGTAGCCATCAATCCCAGGGGGTCATGGGCTTGTGCCTCTGGTGGACTGTGTCCTCTCCAGGGTGCAAGCCTGGGTGGGAAGATTTGAAGAACCGTCTGTTGCCCATGCAGTGGGTTCCCCCTCTCTGCATCACTGATGTATCCAAGGGAACGGCAAGCGTCGATACAGTGTCGTTGCAGAGGTTGCCAGAGTGAGGTTGTAAGTAACATCAAACTGTATTAGAGACCCCGGCTCCAGATTTCTTCCTCGGGGTTTACTCCTGAAGCCTTTCCCATGGGTGGGTATGGTCGCGAGGCAGCGGAGGTTTAAAATCAGTGTTTTCCTTCTCCGAGATGGGCTGCCTGAAGGCTGATGAACTCTACCTGCCCGAAGCAACTGGTTTTGAGGCTCCAGTGGGTCCGCCTTTTCCATTTTTCCTGTCAGTAGAAACAGTTCCACCAGGCCTAGTAGCTAAGCCACACGTGAAGGCTGAGAGTTGGACTTGGTTGTCAGAGGCTGTCGCACACCATTTGGAGCACTTTATAGGTAGTGGGAGCTTATCCCCACTACCACCCCCAGCTATGACAACCTTAAGAACCAACTAGACTGTAGAAGACAACAGACTATGCAAATATAAATAAATGGCAATAAATAATGAGAATATGAGATAATGAGATGGAGTCTTTAAAGTGAGATCATCTCAATGGATGGGCAAGTGAGTGTAGTTATCCTCTTTAGTTCAAGAACCTGATGGTTGAGGGGTAGTAATTATTCATGAACCTGGTGGTGCGAGCCCTGAGGTTCTGGTACCTTCTACCTGATGGCAGCAGCGAGAAAAGAGCATGGCCTGGGTGGTGAGGATCTTTACTGGCATCAATTTCATGTTACTGGTGAAGACCATTCGACTTCCCTGTTAATCGCAGATGGCAGCATATGTAGTATTTTGAAACATTTTCAAAGAGATTTTTATTTCTTCTTTTCCTTGAAAGTAAATCTGTTACTTCATTTTTGGCTCTGGTTTTACCCCATCATTACCCCAGAATTATCATTAAATACTTGATAATAAGTATTTGAGAATTTATCGCTCAGTCCCTATTAGCAAAGTGTGTCGCTGAGGGTAGATGAATGAATTCGTCACAGTTCTTTGCCACATCTCTGTCTACCTCGGGCTGTTTTAAGCAGCCGTTTACAGTGGGGTGAGCTCACTTGTTTCCAAGCATCACTTAGACTGACATTGAGTGAGCTAGTTGTTTTATCTGTCCTGTTGCCTGAAGTTCAGGCAAAGTGAGGGGTAAAAGAGATGCTCCTGTACTTCATTTTCCCTTTGTAAAATTGCAAATGGTTCTCAAGTGCCTGAGGGCCACAGGTCTTTTATAAAATGCTCATGCACCTTGTCTGCCTTGCAGGAGAGCCGGAATTTAAATACGTTGGCAACATGCATGGGAACGAGGCGGTGGGAAGAGAGCTGCTTGTCTTCTTGGCTCAGTATCTGTGCAACGAGTACCAGAAAGGAAATGAAACCATTGTCAGACTGATTCACAGCACGCGGATTCACATCATGCCCTCCATGAATCCTGACGGGTTTGAGAAGGCATATTCACAGGTAACTCAAGGCCTGAGATACTGGCTCCTCTGTCTCAGTGTTTCTAGTAAAACTGAGATAACCTGGTTTGGAAGCATTCAGGTTTGAAGCAATGTTGAAAGTGCATCTGATATCAAAAAAAATTTCTTTTCACTCTGCTGAAAGCATTGTCAAACTGCAGTTCAAAGTGAATATATTATCAGAGTACATGTATGTCACAACATACAATCCTGAGATACATTTTCTTGTGGGTATACTCAATAAATCCCTAGAATAATAACCATACTAGAATCAATGACAGCAAACTGAACTGGAGCTCAGCAATATTTCTTTCACCGTGTGCAAGTTTACACAGTAACATTAAACAAGCTATTCGAATGTGCATGTAGTCACTGCCAAGGTTGGTCATTTTCACATCTGGTCCATTTGCTAGCAGGGATCTAAGAAGAGCCTTTGCAACCCAGACCAGAAATGGCAATGACAGGTTTAGAACCACTAGTCTGAAATCAACAACTCATCCTAGACAGAATGTGGGTCCTTTGTTGTCTGTCATCTGTGTCAATGGCCTGGATGATAATGTGGCTAACTGGATCATCAAATTTGCAAATGACACCAAGATTGGGGGTGTAGTGGGCAGTGACCCAGATTCAATTCTCACTGCTGTCTGTAATGAGGTTGTGTGTTTTTCTTGTGACCATGTGGGTTTCCTCCCACAGTTGAAAGATGTACTGGTTGGTAGGTTAATTGGTCACTGTAAATTGTCCTGTGATTAGGCTGGGGTTAAATTGGTATTGCTGGACAGTGTAGCCTGACAGGCAGGAAAGGCTGACTCCACACTGTATCTCAAGAAAGGAAAAAAATAACTATCTGTACCTGCAGGGGCAACATGTCAACCTCAATATTTTTAATATTGATTGTGTATATAATCTTTGTTTTATGTGATTCTTGTACTCTGTGCTTAAAGGTACACTGAGATGAGTAACAGGCAGAGTGATACCATTAATGGAGCTCTCTCCCTGCGTTTCCAAACTCTCTTTATCTGTAATCTCTTGAAGGAGGCTAGCATGGGTGGGAAGTCAGTTTTTAATGTTCAGTCCTAATTGCCATTGAAAAGATTGAGAAGCTAAAAAGAAGAGAAGCCTTGCTGACCCATTGTAGTGTTGTGGTATAGAAATTAACATTGTGCTGCTGTGGGAACAGCTCCACTGCTGTAAATAGTCCTGTTCCATGTCTGGAGGCACAAGATCTGACTGCCCAAGCATAGCGTGCGTGCGTGTGTGTGGATCTCTGGTTTGTCATGACTTATACAGCATAAATTAGTGCAGCTAGTTTTCCACCAGTTATCAAGTGTCCATTTACATAAATCCCATTCTATTGCCTCTGCTGACCATAGATTGTATCTCTAATCTACAAGATAGGAGTGATTTAGACAGCATAAAAGATTAGCTTGAACTCAGCTCGCTGGAACTGGAATGCAACAATTCCACTAGCCATTTTGTGTGTGTGTGTGTGTGTGTGTGTGTGTGTGTGTGTGTGTGTGTGTGTGTGTGTGTGTGTGTGTGTGTGTGTGTGTGTGTGTGTGTGTGTGTGTGTGTGTGTGTGTGTGTGTGTGTGTGTGTGTGTGTGTGTGTGTGTGTGTGTGTGTGTGTGTGTGTTCGTTCATCTGTATAGCTTGTGTGAAAGTGCAGAGAGAACTTAGTGCAGAGAGAACTTAGTGTTACCTGGACATTCTTGACCTAATGTGGCAAGGTTGGCATCATAAAGAATAGCATTTCCCTGAGTCAAAGCAAAAAATGCTGGAAACACTCAGCATATCAATGATCCACTGTGGAAAGTGAAATGAAGTTTATATTTTTGATTGAAGTTCCATTGACAGACGTTGCCTAAATGTTAACACTGTTCCTGTTTCTACAGATGTTGCCTGATCTGCTGAGTGTTTCCAGAATTTTCTTTTTGTTTCAGATTTCCAGCATCTGCAACTCTTTGGCTATCACTTTACTCCGGAGTAGATGTGAGGCATGTGGAAGGAACTAGCAAATCAGCATTGCCAATTGTCCACATTCACTTCAATAAGCCAAACAGGCACTTAAAATCCTGCAGCTCACTCAAAATGCTGGAGGAACTCAGCAGGTCAGGCAGCACTCTGCAAATGTCCTTGTGTCAGATTGGATTCTAGCACCATCTTGTGGACAGAAAAATATAATCTAGTAAAATACGAAGATTCAAAGTACACTTCTTATCAAAATGTATAGCCCAGAGATTTGTCTTCCCACAGACAGCCATGAAACACAGAAAACCATTAAATAAAATCAAACACCCAAAGTGCAAAAAAAAGGAACAAATCGTGCAAACGGCAAAAAAAGCGAGCAAAAAGCAGAATATAAACACCACCAGACCACAGGGTTATCTAGAGTCCAAGCTGAGTCCTGCTCAGTTCAGCGTTGTAGGTCTACAGGACACTGAACTGGTCTGCCTCAATCAAAATTGCACAAAAATAGCAACAAAGGAGTGACCAGAAACACAAAACGTGAATTACAGAGTTCAAACCACAGACCGAAGGCATCAATGATACATTGGAATGGGAGGATATTTGACTGTTTATTAATAGATACACTGTCAGTAATTATTGCCTCTTATCAACATGGGAGCTTATTGTGTAGACTGCTTTCAGATGCTGGTTGTAATGAGAAATATAAATCCAAATACCTTCCTATCTATGAGATCTGACCAAAGGCAGGTAAATAGGACTAATGTGATTAGTTGGAGATGGGTACAATGGGCAGTATGGATGTGCTGATTGAAGGGCCTGTTTCTATGTCATATGACTTTGATTCTTAATCATTCGTGTGTGTGTGTGTGTGTGTGTGTGTGTGTGTGTGTGTGTGTGTGTGCGCATCAGTTAGCTGTAAATGCATGATGCAATGTGGCAAAAAAAATTCCCAAATCCAAAATCCTAGAGTAGTTTCAAGCTTTTGTATTTAAGGCAGGGATTGATGGATTCTCGATTGGACATGGCATCAAAGGTTACGGGGAGAAGGCCGAGAACTGGGGTTGAGGAGATAGAAAGAAAGGATCAGCCATGATTGAATGGTGGAGCAGACTCAATGGGTCAGATGGCCTAATTCTGCTCCTATGTCTTATGGTCTTGTGGTCTTGCCTCCTCCAGTCTAATTTTAGTACAGTGGAATGGCTAGGTTGTCTTTTAAGCTCCAATTCTTTCTAGTAACATATGGTTGCTTCTGATTTAGGTTTGTAATGTCTTCTTTGAGAAAATTTCTTCTTATTTAGAATCAGAACCTGGTTTAATATCATTGGAATACGTCATAAAATTTGTTGATCTTGTCTGAAAGGCAGATATTTCCTATTGCTTTTTGGACAACTGGGCAAACCTGCCTTGCTGTTGTTACCGTAGCCCTTTGCTCATGTACAGTGATTGTAGGGAAGTGTATGGTTATGTACTTTGGTAGAAGGTGCAGACCGCTTTCTAAATGGGGAGCAAATTCAGAAATCACAGGTGCAAAGGGGCTGGGGAGACCTCGTGCAGGATTTCCCAAAGGTTAGCTTGCAGGTTGAGTCAGTGGTAAGGAAGGCAAATGCAATGTTAACGTTCATTTCAAGAGGAATAGAATATGAAAGCAAGGATGTGATGATGAAGCTATATATGGCATTGTTTGGCTACACATAGGGTATTGTGATCTAAGCCCCTTATCTAAGAAAGGATGTGCTGACATTGGAGAGGTTTCAGAGGTGCTTCATGAAAGTGATCCTGGGAATGAAAGGGTTAATGTATTTGATGGCTCTTGACCTGTACTCACTGGAGTTCAGAAGATTGGGGGGGCATGCAGGAATCTCACTGAAATCTATTGAATATTTAAAAACCTAGATCGAATGAATGTGGGGTAGTTGAGTACCAGAGGGCACAGCCACAGAATAGAAGGATGTCCCTTTAGAATAGAGATGAGGAATTTCTTTGGCTAGAGGGTGGTGACTCTGTGGAATTCATTGCAACAGATGGCTGTAGAGGCCAAGTCTTTGGGTGTATTTAAAGCAGAGGTCGATAAGTCTTGATTAGTAAGGGCGTCAAAGGTTACGGAGAAAAGGCAGGAGAAAGGGATTGAGAGGGACAATAAATCAGCTGTGATGAAAAGGCAGAGCAGGCTCGATGGTCTGAATAGCCTAGTGCTGTTCCAATGTCTTGTTGTATTTGTAGTCTTGGTGTTGTTTACCCCTGCTTTTCTCTTCCAGACGGATGCGAAGGACTGGTTCGTGGGCCGCAGTAATGCGCAAGGAATAGACCTCAACAGAAATTTCCCTGATCTTGACAGGATAGTTTACATTTATGAACAGGAAGGAGGACCCAACAACCATCTTCTGAAAAATATGAAGCTTTCTGTGGACAGAAACACAAAGGTAGGGCTTACCGACAGATCCCTGAGACAAAACAGCATAATTCTCTGTTACTGAGTAACTGCACACTGTTCACAGACAAAATAGATCTAATAACTCCAAAAGCAGCTCATGACCAGGTGCCACTTGTGGCCAGCTCAGTTTCTGAACTTGTAGACCACTGGAGCCTGGTCATTACTTTCAGGAAAACAGCATACACATTTGTATTTGCCTGATCCATTCTGGCTTGTGTTTCTTCTACCTATTTGGACATGTGTTTTTGAGAAGTATTCTCTTGCAAGTATTTTAGCCTTGCTCTGAAATTGAGAGTTCTCTAAGACATAGGAGCAGAATTAGGCCATTTGGCCCATCAAGAATGCTCCTTCGTTCAATCATGGCTGATCCTTTTTTTTCTCCTCTGGTTCCCAACCTTCTCCCTGTAACCTTTGATGCCATGTCCAATCAAGAATCTATCAATCTCTGCCTTAAATACACCCAACGACCTGGCCTCCATAGCTGCATGTGGCAACAAATTACATAAATTCCCCACCCTTTAGCTAAAGAAATTTCTCTGCATCTCTGTTTTGAAAGGGCACCCCTCTGTCCTGAGGCTGTGCCCTCTTGTCCTAGACTCTCCCACCATGGGAAACATCCTTTCCACATCTATTCTGTCTAGGCCTTTCAACATTTGAAAGGTTTCAATGAGATACCCCTTCATCCTTCGGAATATATTGTTTGATTAAGTTCTAGTGTGGCCTGGTGCTTCTCAAGCTGGTAAGGATCAATAACACCCAAGTCCTCTTTTATCCTCAGTCAGTAATACTTACCTTGGCTTCAGTAGCTATAGCTTGGCCTTCTGGCACTTTAATGCACAGGCTATGACACCCATTATAAGAGCTGAAGTGAAAGGACCGTGTCACTCTGGGGAGGGGTAGGTGGGGTTTGGAACTGTCAATAGTGGAACCTATAGGTGTCTTGTAACTCCAAAAACTAATTGAAAGAAAACCACGGGAGCCTGGAAATTGTGTCTACTTTGTTTTACTTTAGTGAGGCACTCTAATATTATGATGTAGCGTAATGATGTACTTGTACATATAATCTGTAATGAACTATGTAAACAGCAAAGAATGCAGAATCAAACAATATATTTACAACATTACTCAAATATTACATACAAACACTCCTTCCTGCTTTGCTATAAACTTCAACTCAATATGGAATGCATCTCAATACACAGTATACTATGTAATACAACTACTATATAGACATCTACAGCATTGTAACATATAAATTCTCCTATTCATGCCTGAAGACTTGATCGCTGTGGAGAATTTCTTACTCTTTTGGGATATTGTCTTTCCTGACAAGGTTGGTGGGGGGAGGTCACTCTGCATCGGTGAAACAATCTCAGGTTCTGAGGCCCTCTCCATGGTGGTTGTAGGAGTTGACTCTGGGACTGCAGGAAGCGGTTCTGACATGTTGACACCCTGAACAGTGCATGGCAATCTGCTGATCTATCCCAGGCCTCCAGACAAAGCTTTGAACTAACACTTTCACTTTGACCATGCCTCGATGACCGGCATGTAGCTCCTCCAACACTTGGCTCTCAGCTTGGATAGTACAACAGTTCTCAATCCCCACCTAAAGTAACCTCCGTCAAGGGCGAGTTTATCCAAGGACTGGTAAAAATGAGGGAACTGGAATTTATGCTTATTAATCAAATAATCATCATTCTGCTAGAAATTGAGGCATAGATTATGAGGACAAACTGATAATGTTAAACTTGTATGAATCCTTGATCAAGCTTCACTTAGAAAAATGAACTTTTTCAGTTCTTGTGTCTGCCAAGATAAATACCAAATATGATACTTGGCTTTAGTTCAGAGCAGAACCCAAAGAAAATGAGACTCTTTAAATGAAGATGGGATCTGAGTGAAGTGTTCAAAATTCAGAAAAATTTGTGCTGAAACCCCAGTGTTATCTGCTCCATGGTTTCAATCTTTCTCCAGTGCCTAAAACTGGACAGGATTAATGACATTTTCAGGATCACTCCAATGGGTGGTGATTTGGAAGAGCTGTTTTAAGATGTATCTGATGAAATCAGAATTGTGGACCGTTGGTATTTGATAATATTCATAATATATTTATCAAATGGTTCTGTCTGCCAGTCATCCCTCCCTTACGTGAAACAGACTCTATGCCAACTGGTATCTATCACCTTTCTCATCAGATTCCGGTATCTGCAGCCTCTGTCTCTCCACTTATCACTTTCCAGCCCCTGTCTCTACTTCCACCTTCCCTCCCTCCACTTGGTTCCATTGCCCCTTTTTTCTGCATTCCTATCTATCTCTAACTGTCACCCGCCATTTGTCTGTTAACGTCACCCACCCCTTCCTCCACCAGGGTCCATCTGCACGTTATCTCTCTCCTCACTGGTTTCTACTTACTGTTTGGCAATTCCTGCCTCACGCCTTTTATACAGACCGTCTTTTCCCTACACCCCTCTTTACTCCCTCAGTCCTGATCAGCCATCCCTCTGCCTCCACAGATATTGCCTGACCCTTTGACTTCCTCCAGCAGTTTATCTTTTTACATCCTAAATTTGTATTTGTCTTTTCAATGAACAACTCTTGCTAGTCTAATGGTAGTCCTGCAGCTTGTAAATGTGCCTTGACTTATTTAGTGAAGGAATTTTGCCACACGATGGACTGTTCCCTCTGCTAGTATAAATCGCTTTTCTGTCTATTCATGTTGTCTAATTGATCGCTCTATGAATGTTCATGTTGTCTATAAACCTTTCAAACAGACCTTCCATTGGTTCATCCAGAATGAATATGATGAACACAAAACTACTGTTCAACTATTCTAAGTAACCACAAACAGTCTTGTGATAGATTTTGGGTTATTTACAGTCTTGGGGTTGCTTGGATATTGTTTGTAATAACCAGACAACATGGCAATCTGTTTTGCTCCTTCTGTGCAAACTGGGCCTTCCATCAGTGGCATTGTAGGCTGGTTTTAAGATTGCTCTCACATGGTGCTTCTGCCAATCGGTGTGCACCCAGTGGGTTTATGAAAGTTAATGGGCTGCACTTACTGAGCAGCAGTTGGGAAAGTCAAAACGAATGCAGCGTGCTTGATGAGAAAGTGTCTGTGGGTTACTGTTTGTATTGTGGTAACTTGCTCATGGAACATAATGTACTGTCTTTATTTCTGGATTTGGCTACACAGGCCATTAATGTGTGACGTACAAATTAAGTAGTTGTACTGTTAATGAATGCACATGTCTGGAAAGAGCCTTTGTCCTGCAGTTTTATGATAATGTTTGACGTGATATTATCGAGGGAGCTATTTGAATTTACTCCAACAAATCCACTAGGTGGGGTGTTTGCACTTTGTTGAAACTCCAGATGCATTTATTCTGCACCTCTACGAACACTGGAATGGTACAGAAATGACTAATGTGGCTTCTGAACAAGGTTGACAAATGCATTTGAAAAGTGTTTTTAAAACAAAATAAAGAAAAGATTTTGCAGTGTTGTAGTCAAAAGTTGGCAGGCGACATTGTGTAACATAACTCACCACTCACACCCCTCTTCAAATCGAAGTGGAAACTGCAGCCAGTTTCAGACTCCTGACAGTGCACATCTGTTGCTTCCAGAACACACCCTCCACAATAAAGACAGCTTATCAAAGCCACTGCTTTCTGACGAGGCTGAAGTGAGCTGGTCTGGGCACATAACTACTTACCACCTTCTACAGATGCACAGTGGAGAGCAGCCTAACCTGCTGTGTCACTGAAACAGTGCTGTAGTTTTTAAATTTATTTTACATTTATTATGTTTTTTTCTTTTTTCCCATTGTGTTCTTTTATTATGTTTCTTTATGCTGTATTGGATCTAGAGTAATAATCATTTCATTCTCCTTTACACTGTTTACTAAAGAGTGTCAATAAGTGATTTTGGATCTTGAATAAGACTCTGCAGATCCTATATTCTGGAGCACTACTGGAGGAATCCAGTGTCGGGCAGCATCTATGGAGGCAGAGATGATGGCTGGTGTTTCAGTTTAAGATCCTGCATCAGGACTGAGGGAGTAGAGGGGAGATAAAGAGGTGAGGGAGCGGATAGACATGGGGGTTAGTAGGCGAGAGAGAGAACCAGGTGAACCAGCTCTCCCCTCTCTATACCATCAGGGATGGTACAGGGTCTCGAACATCTATCTACTTCCACAGATTCTGCCTGACCCACTGAGTTTCTCCAGCAGTTTGTGCTTTCTTTTGCAACAGGCAGCTTTGTGAACCTAAATAAATGGAATTGCAAGCAGGAAATCACTGGGTTAGGAAATAATAAAACCAAAATCAGGTACTGATTGAAATAGTATATTTGAGCAACAAATCCAAACTCCTGTAGTTAATGCCTTGGATACAAAAGTCTTCATGTCCAAGTTGATGGTGGGCATGAACATACTCTACATGTCAAGATCTATTGTAATTGTCTGAAGCATGATTATACTGAGAAAATATTATTTCTGCAGCTTGCTCCTGAGACAAAAGCTGTAATTTACTGGATCATGGACATTCCATTTGTGCTGTCTGCAAATCTTCATGGTGGTGATGTTGTAGCAAATTATCCTTACGATGAGACTCGAACAGGTAAGCATGAACTCTGTTAAAAAAAATAAAGTTGATACATAAACTAAACATGAAATGAAAGCAAAGTACAGGCACAGTGTTACTTTTTGGTTAGCACTGTTGTGTTCAGATTCAAGACTGAACATGGTGGATACAAAAAGACAAGATTGGAGGCAGAAATCCATCGTGGTTTAGCAGGGCAGTAAGTAACCTCACCCAGTATGGGTGTGGGGAAGCTCCAGCATAATTATTTACTTCAATACAAATTTCCTTCTGTGGCCAAATATAAAGTTGGTGTGTAAACAATTTTATAGTACCTATAACTTAATTTGTTTTTCATTTGGTCAAAGTTGTGTTTTTTGAAATAACGTTTTCAAATATCTAATTCTGTTTAAGGTTAAAAAGCATTATGGGAAGGTTCAGTGAACGTCCACACCTGATGACACCTTTACTCATGGTTTTAAAAACAAAGAATATTTTATCATTTTGGCAAAAGCAATCACAAAGTAACTGATGAATACATCTTTAATATGCTTTTCTGGACAGTTGTTTAAACTGTTGTAGACAGATAAAATCAATTGTGGAGCTCTAGTTACCCATTTGCAACCAATAATGGAAACCCATAATGGAATTAAATATTGGGCGGGAGGTATTTCACCAAGCCCGACAATGAAAGCGATGATATACGCCACCTAGTAACCCTCGGCTACACTACTAACTCATAATAGAGGTCAACATTCTTCTCTTTTGGTGAACCTTGTAGTGTGGCATGTACAGAAGGTCACATGACTGACCTTTGATTTTGTCTTTAACATAGGCATTAAACACACACCATCAAAAACTTGTTTCTCCAGTTTCACAGGCAGCATCGACTCCCGATTTCCTTTCACTGTCAGCTGTTCAGGTCCACCTTTCAGGCGAGACAGAGATGCATGCACACCACCTGCATTCAGTGTTCAATGCTGTGGCTTCTCGACGTCAATGAAGCAAAGTGTACACTAGGTGAACCTACTCTCTGTCTCCAGTGCCATCTTGAGCTTCCTGACATCTTGAAGCAGCTTCTCTTCCCATCCCCACACAAACATGCAAGTATTGTCCATCAGTCTTCACAGTGGAAGCAGGAGGTCAGAAATGTGAGAGTGTCAGAGGCAGAAGTTCAGTTCCTATTACTGAGGAGAGGGTGCTTGGGAAACTGAAGCGTATGAAGATTGATAAGTCAGCTGGACCAGATGGACTGTACCCCAGGGTTCTGAAAAAGGTGGCTGAAGAGATTGTGGAGGCATTGATAATGATCTTTCAAGAATCACTAGATACTGAAATGGTTCTGGAGAACTGAAAAATGCAGATTCACTCCACTCTTTAAGAAGGGAGGAAGGCAGAAGAAAGGAAATTCTAGACCGGTTAGCCTGACATCCGTGGTTAGGAAAATATTGGAGTGGATTACTAAGGATGAGTTTTTGGGGTCTTTGGAGGCACATGATAAAATAAGGCAATTCCTTAAGGGTAAATCTTGCCTGACAAACCTGTTGGAATTCTTTGAGGAAATAACAGGCAGGATAGACAGAGGAGAATGGCTGGATGTTGTGTTTGGTGGTAAAGAAGGTCTTTGACCCGGTGCTGCACATGAGGCTCTTTAACAAAGTAAGAGCCAGTGGTATTACAGGAAAGATACTGGCATGGATAGAAGATTGGCTGAATGGCAGGAGACAGAGAGTGGGAATGAAGGGAGCCTCTCCTGGTTGGCTACCAGTGACTAGCAGGGGTTGGTGTTGGGATTGCTTAATTTCACATTATATGTCATTGATTTGGATGACTGAATTATGGCTTTGCGGCCAAGTTTGCAGATGATACAAAGACAGATGGAGTGGCAAGTACTGTTGAGGAAGCAGGACTTAACAGATTGAGAGAAAGGGCAAAGGAAGGGCATATGGAAGTGCGCTTTGGTAGATAAATAAAAGCATTTCTCAAGGGGGAGAAAATTCAAAAATCAGAGGTGAAAAGGGACTGGGGAGTCCATGTGCAAGATTACCTAAAGGTTAACTTGCAAACTGTCAGTGTTAAGGAAGGCAGATGAAATGTTAGCATTCATTATCATGAGAGGACGAGATTGCATGCCAAGGATGTAATGCTGAAGCATTATAGGGCATTGGTTAGACTGCACTTGGAGTGTTGTGAGCAGATTTGGGCCCCTTATCTAAGAAAAGTTGTGCTGACATTGGAGAGGTTTACGAGAATGATCCCAGAAATGAAAAGGTTAAGATGGAGGAAGAGGCGGTTGGCTCACAAATAGGGAAAGCTTGGAGGCAGTGTGAGAGGGAGGATAGGCAGGTGATAGAGAAGGGATATGCTCAGACTGATGGTTTGAGATGTGTCTATTTTAATGCAAGAAGCATCATGAACAAAGTGCAACTGTACTGGGAGCTATGATGTTGTGGCCATTTACAGAGACTTGAATGGCTCAGGGGCAGGAATGGTTAACTCCGACTGCCAGGCTTTAGCTGTTTCAGAAAGGACAGGGAAGGAGGCAAAAGAGGTGGGGGCATGGCACTGTTGATCAGCGACGGTGTAATGGCTGCAGAAAAGGAGGAAGTCATGGAGGGATTGTCTACAGAGTCTCAGTGGGTAGAAGTTAGGAACAGGAAGGGGTCAATAACTCTACTAGGTGTTTTTATGGACCACCCAATAGTAACAGGGACATTGAGGAGCAGATAGGGAGACGTTCTGGAAAGGTGTACTAGTAACAGGATTGTCATGGTGGGAGATTTTAATTTCCCAAATATTGATTGGCATCTCCCTAGAGCAAGGGTTTAGATGGGGTGGAGTTTGTTAGGTGTGTTCAGGAAGGTTTCCTGATACAATATGTAGATAAGCCTTCAAGAGGCTGTACTTGATCTGATATTGGGAAATGAACCTGGTCAGGTGTCAGATCTCTCAGTGGGAAAGCAGTTTGGAGATAGTGATCACAATTCTATCTCCTTTACCATAGCAGTGGAGAGGCATAGAAACAGATAAGTTAGGAAAGCATTTAATTTGAGTAAGGGGAAATAGGAGGCTTTCAGGCAGAAACTTGGAAGCATTAATTGGGAACAGATGATCTCAGGGAAATGTGCAGAAGAAATGTGGCAAATGTTCGATAGGGTCTTTTAAGAGACTCCTGGATAGGTAAATGGAGCTTAGGAAAATTGAGGGTTATGGGTAACCCTAGGTAATTTCTGAAGTATGTACATATTCAGCACAGCATTGTGGGCTGAAGGGCCTGTATTGTGCTGTAGGTTTTCTATGTTTTCTATACTAGGCGCATTTGATAGCTCTGAGCCAGTACTCAATAGAGTTTACAAGAATGAGGGGGGATCTTATTGAAACTTTTTGATTATTGAATGGCCTAGATAGAGTGGATGTGGGGAGGATGTTTTCTGTTGTGGATGAGTCTAGGACCAGAGGCACAGCTTTGGATATGAGGGCTGTCCATTTAGAAGACAGATGAGGCATTCCTATAGCCAGAGGGTAACAGATCTGTGGAACTGATTGCCACAGGCGGCTGTGGAGGCCATGTGTATTAAAGCAGAGGTTGATAGGTTCTTGATTAATCAGGGCATCAGAAGGCAGGGGAATGGGTTTGAGAGGGATAATAGATCAGCCATGATGGAATGACAGAGCAGACTTAATGGGCTAAATGGCCTAATTCTGCTTCTCTGTGTTATGGTCTTGTGGTCCAGCCCTGTCTGTTGATGGCCATAGTTTGGCCTAACACAAATTTAAAAAGAGATTTAGCTTTATTTGTTTCATGTACATTGAAACATAAAAACTTACAGTGAAATGCGTGGTTTGTATCAACAACCAACACCGTTGTTGATGCAAATGATGTGTTGTATACGCTGCTGGCAACCCTCAAGGTCGCCTTTTTTCTGACACAATGTACTAACCCTGACCCATCCACCTTTGGACTGAGGAAGGAAGTTGGAGCACTTGGAGGAAACCCACACGGTCATGGGGACAACGTAGAAACTCCCTACGGACAGCGACAGGAATTGAACACCAGTTGGCAATGTAATGACATTACACTACCTGCTGCAGATGCTGGAATCTGAAGCACCAAACATTCTGCAGGTACAGCAGCTCCTGGCCATACATTCCTGATGCAGTGTTTTGACCCAAAACATCAACATTTATTTCCTCCTACCAATATTGCTCAACTCGCCGAGTTACTCCACAAAATCAGTTGTAATGTTTCAGGTTCCTTGGGTAACCTACTTCCAAAGTTGGGAACATTGGATTTTACTTTTCCTGGTAACCCACACCCCCTCTGTTCCTTCCACCAAAGTGCACTCTCCCTTTTTTCCATCCCTTCTCTCTTTGTTGCCAAGATTTGCCACCTAACCCCACCAGCTTCCATCTGACCATCGTCTGTATACCTGCATTTCTTTTCCCTTTCTCATCCCCTATCCCTTGCCTATGTGGTTTCATTTGCATTTTGATACGAGTTCTTCAAAATTTTATTTTTTTTCCTTGCAGATTCCAACTTCTGCAGTATCTTGTGTAAGCTGTCCTCTATAGTTGGTGTGAGTTTTTTTTCTACCTAGGGAGTGCTCCCTGGACTTTAGATTTGTTTTGAAGGCATTTGTGATGTTGCAGGCATGGTGAATTGTGTAAAAGCAACAGGAATTTATTCAGCCGTGGGATTTGTACAGATTCACCCAATTGACCCAAAGTTTGAAGTGTGGTCTGGCAAAAGTAAAATGTGGAAATGTTTGACGTCTGAAATAACAGAGAATGCCAGAATTAACCCAACAAGTCAGGCAGAACCTAGACACTAGAATAGTACAGCACAGTACAGGCCATTTGGCCCTCGATGTTGTGCCGACCCATATATTCCTTAAAAAAGAAGTACTAAACCCACACTACCCAGTAACCCTCTATTTTTCTTTCATCCACGTGCCTGTCTAAGAGGCTCTTAAATACCCCTAATGTTTTAGCCTCCACCACCATCCTTAACAAGTCATTCCAGGCACTCACAACCCTCTGTGTTTAAAAAAAAAACCCAACTTATCCCTGCTTACCCCTGATGTCTCCCTTAAACTTCCCTCCCTGAACTTTGTACCTATGCCCTCTGGTGTTTGCTATTCATGCCCTGGGAAACAGGTACTGGCTATCCACCCTATCTATGCCTCTCATAATCTTGTAGACCTCTATCAAGTCCCCTCTCATCCTTCTACACTCCAGAAGGAAAAGTCCTAGCTCTGCTAACCGTGCTTCATATGACTTGTTCTCCAATCCAGGCAACATTCTAGTAAATCTCCTCAGCACCCTCTCCATAGCTTCCACATCCTTCCTATAATGAGGTAACCAGAACTGAACACAGTACTCTAAGTGTGATCTCACCAGAGATTTGTAGAGTTGTAACATGACCTCTCTACTCTCTAATCTGTGGAAAGAGAAACTGTGTTGATGTTTTAGACTGATGACTGTTCATTACTTTGTTTCAAAACTAATAAAGGCCAAGGCCCAAAATTGTGAGTGTAATTTTTTTCTCCATACTCAGCCAGGATTTCCTGATTTCTGGCAAACCCATCCTTTCATTTGTGCAGTAAGCTGGGTGAAAATGAAATGGCTAGCTGGGATCAATCTGAATTGCATTTTATAAATTAGTGTTAATGATTGCAATAGTGAAATTTAAATATCGAATAAAACCCTTTGTATTTGTTTGTTCCAACATACGTTCTTGTTTGGCAGGTTCTTCACATGAATATAGTGCCAGCCCAGATGATAAGATATTTAAAAGCCTGGCTGAAGCCTATGCTTCTTTGCATCCAGTCATGTCAAATCCTCACAGAAAACCATGTCACAAGAATGATGACGACACCAGCTTCATTGATGGAACGACAAATGGAGGAGCTTGGTACAGTGTTCCGGGGGGTAAGTGGAAATCTATCCATGAACAATCCACCCTTGTTATAAAATGCATAAACCTGATAGAGGTGTACAAGATGATGAGAGGCATTGATTGTGTGGATAGTCAGAGGCTTTTTCCCAGGGCTGAAATGGTTGCCACAAGAGGACACAGGTTTTAAGGTGCTGGGGAGTAGGTACAGAGGAGATGTCAGGGGTAAGTTTTTTACTCAGAGAGTGGTGAGTGTGTGGAATGGGCTGCCGGCAACGGTGGTGGAGGCGGATACGATAGGGTATTTTAAGAGACTTTTGGATGGGTACATGGAGCTTAGAAAAATAGAGGGCTATGGGGAAGTCTAGTAATTTCTAAGGTAGGGACATGTTCGGCACAACTTTGTGGGCCAAAGGGCCTGTATTGTGCTGTAAGTTTTCTATGTTTCTACCCTAGGGTTTGTGGAGCCATCAGGGTGGAAGGTGGAGAGTTGTGGACAGATTCCGGGGGGGGGGGGGGTGTCTGTGAATTTGGATGGGAAAATAGTTGCATCTTTACTTTCACTAACCGCTAACTGAAATTCAACATTTCCTTAAATTATTTTATTTTAAAAATATTTTATAAACATAGAAAACTTACAGAACAATACAGGCCCTTTGGCCCACAATGCTGTGCCGAACATGTACTTACTTCAGAAATTACCTAGGGTTACCTATAGCCCTCTATTTTTCTAAGCTCCGTGTACCTATCCAGGAGTCTCTTAAAAGACCCTATCATTTCCCCCTCCACCACCTTCGCTGGCAGCCCATTCCACACACTCACCACTCTACATAAAAAAAACTTACCCCTGACATCTCCTCTCTACCTACTCCCCAGCACCTTAAACCTGTGTCCTCTTGTGGCAACCATTTCAGCCCTGGGAAAAAGCCTCTGACTATCCACACGATCAATGCCTCTCATCATCTTGTACACCTCTATCAGGTCACCTCTCATCCTCCGTCGCTCCAAGGAGAAAAGGCCGAGTTCTCTCAGCCTATTCTCATAAGACATGCTCCCCAATCCAGGCAACATCCTTGTAAATCTTCTTTGCACTCTTTCTATGGTTTCCACATCCTTCCTGTAGTGAGGTGACCAGAACTGAGCACAGTACTCCAAGTGGGGTCTGAGAAGGTTCCTATATAGCTGCAACATTACCTCTGGGCTCCTGAACTCAATCCTGTGATTGATGAAGGCCAATGCACCGTACGTCTTCTTAACCACAGTCAACCAGCGCAGCAGCTTTGTGTGCCTAATGGACTCGGACCCCAGGATCCCTCTGATCCTCCACACTGCCAAGAGTCTTACCATTAATACTATATTCTGCCATCAAATTTGACCTACCAAAATGAACCACCTCACACTTATCTGGGTTGAACTCCATCTGCCACTTCTCAGCCCAGTTTTGCATCCTATCAATGTCCCGCTGTAACTTCTGACAGCCCTCCACACTATCCACAACACTTCCAACCTTTGTATAAGTCAAGTTCACTCAACCTATTCTCATAAGGCATGCCCCCCTATCCAGAGAACATCTTTGTAAATCTCTTCTGCAGTCTTTCTATGGTTTCCACATCCTTTCTATAGTGAGGTGACCAGAGCTGAGCACAGTACTCCAAGTGGGGTCTGACCAGGGTCCTGAAATACAGTTTTGATTATTGTATTTCAGAATAATTGGTTTCTTTTGTAATCCTATGTATTTCATTTTGTATATTTAAATACATTGTTCTGAGAAGGGGTTCATTAGCTTCACTGGACTGCCAAAGGAGTTCATGGCATAAGAAAGGTTAAGAACCCCTGTCATAGAAGAACCAAATCTTGTCTTTGTCTGAAGGAAAAATTTATACAATGTCTTTCACCTTTCCCAGAACACACCCAAAGGACTGCACAGCTGTTGACTTTATTTCAAGTGTAGTGACTTTGTTGAGTAGGCAACTGAGACAGAAAATGTATATAAAATTAGATAAGTATCTGGTTAAGATGGTTTAATACTCTTAGCTGAAGGCTGAATTTGGCCAAGTTCATCAAGAGGACAGCTTCCACTTCCCTGGAAATGTATGCCGCAAATTGTTGTTGATTGTGTGTGCTACATGCCAAGTACATTGAGGTTAGCTTCAGACTGTAATCCACTTTCAAAATATGTTTCCCTAGTTGAAACATTCATCTCTTAATGGCTAGCTTTTTGTGCTTTAAGAGTAAAAGTTCACAAATATTTTAACTTTGATTTAGATGTTAAGGAAATTGTAATTAAATGGATGATGAGTAATTTAGAAGGAAAGTGGTGATTATGGACAGCTCCCCAACGTTCTGCTCGGTGTACAGAGAAAAGGACAACATTTGCATAGAATTAAACGTTCTGATGTGACTGATTATAAATCTGACCGTGTGATTGAAATTCAAAGTACATCTGTTATCAAAGTAAGTATGCAGCATACAACCCTGATATTCGTCTTCCCCACAGACGGCCATGAAACAAAGACCCATGGAACCAACCCGTTCAAAGAAAAGTAACAACCCTCCCCACCCTCACGTGCAAAAAAAACCATGCAAACCACAACAATAAAAAGCGCTGAGTATAAAACACAAAATCCAAAGGCATATTCCAGTTCAGCTCAGTGTTCGTTTTCTGCAGGCCACACTGATTCAGAAATCATCCAAAAGTAGCAACGAGAAAAAAGAAACTAGAATACATCATAAACCTGAATTAGAGTCCAAATCTACAAACCGCAGTGTCTGAACTATGCTCCAGCACCATCCTCCGACAGCATTGAAGGCTCGAACACAAACACAAGGTTCCTCCCTCAGGAGCAGAAAGTGAGAGGAAGAGCACCACGTGCAGACACCCTCCTCCAGCAGCAGCGAACGAGTGGGAGTAGACAGCCCTGAATACTTGCTGCTGCACCTGCCTCGATGATTTCAATCTTCCTCGTTTAATTATCGTTCAGCCGTGCATTAATACAACCAAAGGAAACAGTGTTCCTCTGGGGCCAAGGAGCAAAACGTATGCAGCACATTCAAGATAGTGAGCACACATACAGTCACGTAAAGTCAAGATGAAAAAGGAAACACATATAAGGTTTAGGAAGCTAAAATCAAACAGGCCTGGAGGATTATAAAGAAGCCAGAAAAGCACTCAAGAAGGGAATTAGGAAAGCCAGGAGGGGCCATGAAATGTCCAAGGCAAATATGTTTGAAGAGAATCCCAAGAAGATAACTAGGGAGTGGATAGGATCACTCAAGGATAAAGGAGGGATTATGTGCTTGGAGGAGGGTGAGGGCGAGGTCCTAAATGAGTACTTTGCATCATAATTTACCAAGGCTAAGGACATGGAGGATAGCGAGATCAGCGTGGAATATGCTAGTCTGCTCAGGCACCTTGAGGTAAAGGAGGAGGTAGTGTTGGGACTCTTAAAGAACATTATGGTGGATAAATCCACAGGGCCTGATGCTATATCCCCCAGGTTATTGAGAGAGACGAGAAGAGATTGCTGTGCTGTTCACCAATATCTTCGTGTCCCCTTTATCTACAGGGAAGATACCAGAGGACTTGTGAGTAGCTGATGTTGTTCCATTATTCCAGAAGCAGAATGGGTAAACATTTTAGACCGGTGAATCTCACCAAAATCAGTGTTGGGGAAGTTAGAGAGGAATCTTAGGGATGGAATTTATGAGCATTTGGAAGACCATGGCCAAATTAGGGACAGTCAGCATGGCTTTGTGCTGGACGAGTCATTTCTTACAAACTTGATGGTGTTTTTCAAAGATGTGGCGAAGGTGATTGACGAAGGTAGAGTTGTAGATGTTGCCTACTTGGTTTTTAATATGGTATTTGACAAAGTCCCTCATGGGAGGCTCACCTAGAAGGTTAAGATGCATGGGGTCCATGGTGAATTGACCATTTAGATTCAGAATTGGCCTGTCCATGGAAACCAGGGGAATGATCAATGTGATCTATTATGGCTCAAGGTCAGTGACTTATGGTGTTCTGCAGGGATCTGTACTAGGGTATCTGCTGTTTAAAATATACACTCAGTACATTTGTACACATCATTAATGTAAGTGTAAATAACTGTATTTGTATCAGCCAATCATGTGGCAGCAACTCAACACATAAAAGCATGCAGACACGGTCAAGAGGTTCAGTTGTTGTTCAGAGCAAACACCAGAATGGGGAAGAAATGTCACGTTGACTGTGGATGGTTGTTGGTGCCAGTGTCATAAGGAGGGCATTGAGAGCAGACCCAAATGCAAGACACAGACACTGAAGTACCAGGGAAAGTGGGACCTGGTGTGTCAGAAAGCAAGTGGGGGAGAAACAACGCTTGACAAGACACAGGCCCTGGACGAGACTAGGATACAGGGCCTGGGCTAAGACTAGACTAGGAAAGTGGGACCTGGATGAGGAACTAGGAACCTGGACAAGGACTCTGAGTCAGAAACTGGACAGGGAGCCGGAACTTGGGTCTTGACTCGGGCTCGGGCTCCGGATCCAGACGAGGACTGGACGTGGCAAGGCAACAGGACTGGACCTGGGGGCAGGATACGGGACTACAGGGCTGGACGAGGATGTGAAGCTCAGACTAGGTCTTGGTCAAGGGAGAGCAGGAACGCAGAGCCTAGGTCGAGGGAGAGCAAAGTGGAGAGAGGCGTAGCTGGACAGGGATACTAGCCCTGGATGAGACCAGGACTCAGGGCCTAGGCTACGACTTGGACATGACTGGAACCTTCTCGGAGCCTAGGACATGGAATGGAACCTCCTCAGAGCCTTGGACTTGAGCACTGGAGCACAGGAACACAGAACTCAGAGCCGGGACCCCTCCCTGGGAACAGGACATAGGGCCGGAGTTTTACAGAGAGTCAGGACCCCTCCTTGGGAACAGGACATAGGGCCGGAGTTTTACAGAGAGTCAGGACCCCTCCTTGGGGACAGGACATAGGGCCGGAGTTTTACAGAGAGTCAGGACCCCTCCTTGGGGACAGGACATAGGGCCGGAGTTTTACACAGAGTCAGGACCCCTCCTTGGGGACAGGACATAGGGCCGGAGTTTTACACAGAGTCAGGACCCCTCCTTGGGGACAGGACATAGGGCCGGAGTTTTACAGAGAGTCAGGACCCCTCCTTGGGAACAGGACGTAGGGCTGGAGTTTTACACAGAGTCAGGACCCCTCCTTGTAAACAGGACATAGGGCCGGGACTCTCACACAGACACTAAACACGGGGACACAAAGAGACAGTTCCAAGTTCAATGATAGATAGCTCCTTTTGTTGGCGTGGCAAGGCTCCGGTCTCACTCCGGCGGCTGAACTTGACAGCGATACAGGCGTGGGTAGCAGAAAGAAGGGGAAGGGGAGGGAACAGTCTAGCCTCAGGGTAACGGCAAAGACTGCCTGGCTTACCCAATGGAGGCAAGGGCAGGGAGGGACAGATCCAACCGCAGCATAATGGCAAAGACCCCACAGAGGCGAGGACAGGATATTGACAAGATGAACCCGCCCCCAAGACGAGAATCAGGTGCCTATGATTAAACCCAAATGAAACAAGGGGCAACCGGAAGACCTGGAGTCTGGAGTCCACAGACCAGACCATGAACCGGAACGTGGACTTCATGGACCAGACCACGACAACCAGATGGGTGGTTTGAGTATCTCAGAAACTGCTGATATCCTCGGATTTTTACACACAACAGTCTCTAGAATTTACTGAGCATGGTGTGGAAAACAAAAAATAAAATCCTGTGAGTGCAGTTCTGTGGGCACAAATGCCTTAGTAATGAGAGAGGTCAGAGGAGAATTGCTAGACTAGTTCATGCTGACAGGAAGGTGACAGTAACTCAAATAACCATGCGTTACAACACTGGTGTGCAGACGAGCATCTCTGAATGCACAACGCATTGACCCTTGAAGGGGATGGACTATAGCAGCAGGAGACCATGAACATGTACCTCCTGTACCGGGTAAAGTGCCCTCTGAGTGTTTATCAATAACATGTAGATGAGTGGGTTAGTAAGTTTACCGACAAAGCAAAGATTGTTGTTCTTGTACGAAGTGGAGAAGACTGGCTACAGGCTACAGATCAGTTGCACACATGGGCTGAGAAATGGTGGATGATGTGTACCAGGCCAGATGTGAAGTGTTACACGTTGGGAGATCATATGTAAAAAGACAGCACACTGTTCATGCCAGAACCCTTAACAATGCTGATGCGGACAGGGATCTTTGTGTGCAAGTCCATAGGACCCTGAAAGTGGATACACAGATTGATGGGACAGCAGAGAAGGTGTATGGTATTCTTGCAATTATTAGGCATTGAGTTCAAGAGTCAGGAAGTTTTTTCAGCTTCAGTTAAGCTGCATCTGTAGTACTCTATTCACTTCTGCTTGCCTCATTATAGGAAGAATATGGAGTCTTTAGAGAGGGTGTAGAAGAGTTTTACCAGGATGCAGTCTAGATTAGAGCACATGCACTATAAAGAGAGGTTGGACAAATGAGTTTTTCTTTGGACTGGAGCGGTTGAGGGAAGATTTGATAGAGATCTTTTAAAATTGTAAAGAAGTCATAGGTAAACAGCCACTATCTTTTTCTCAGGGTTGAAATGTCTAATACCCGAGGGACTGCTTTTAAGGTGGGTGGGGGGGGGGGGTAAGTTCAAAGGTGATGTGTGGAACAAGTTTTTTACACAAGAATATATGTAGTGCGCTGCTGAGGTGGTGGTGAAGACGAATATGCTAATGGTGTTTAAGAGGCTCTGAGATAGGCAGTTGCGTGTGCAAGCATTATGTAAGCAGAAGAGATTAGTTCAGTTGGGCATTTGATTACTAAGGTAATTAGTTGGGCACAATATTGTGGCCTGAAGTGTTTGTTCCTGTGATGTACTTTTCTATTCTGTGTTAAAGTGGCCACAGACATCAGCAAACACCGAAGTTATAGTGCACAGGATGACCTCAGACTATGGAAAGTAGAATGAGGGAGGTTGACAGGAAAGCACTAGAATGGTCAAATTTAAAGATGACCAGAGTGTGGAGGAGACATTCGGTAAATGAGCTAAGGTAAAGTGGGAACTATGTTGGAGATACAGGTCCTGACCTAGGATCTTAACCCGGAATGTCAACAATCACTGAACCCCCAAAGATGCTGCCTGACCTGTTGACAGTCTTTTCCCCCACTGGGAACTGTGTTGTTGTGTAGTAGTTAGAAGGTGCTTTCTGCCCACCCCCACCCCCTTTGCACCCTTTACTATCTGGTTTGGGAGCAGCAAGGTTAATTGAAATGAATTGAATTGACTTTATTACTTGCATCCTCCATATACATGAGGAGTAAAAATCTTTACATTAAGTCTCCTTCTAAATGTGCAATGTGCAATTATAGTAATTTATAATAAATATGTATAACAGGATAGTCAGTATAACATGGAAATACAGTTGCGTCAGCATGAATTAATCAGTCTGATGGCCTGGTGGAAGAAGCTGTCCCAGAGCCTGTTGGTCCTGGCTTTTATGCTGTGTTACCGTTTCCCGGATGGTAGCAGCTGGAACAGTTTGTGGTTGGGGTGACTCAGGTCTCCAATGACCCTTCAGGCCCTTTTTACACTCCTGGTTTTGTAAATGTCCTGAATAGTGGGAAGTTCACATCTACAGATGGTTAAATGGGAGCTTCTGCTTAAAATGGATTAACTTCACTCACCACAACTCTGAACTGATTCTACAACCTACAGACTCACTTCCAAGAACTCTTTAAGAATGTAAGAACATAAGAAATAGGAGTCGGCCATCTGGCCTGTCGAGCCTGCTCCACCATTCAATAAGATCATGCTGATCTGACCATGGACTCATCTCTACCTACCTGCCTTTTCCCCATAACCCTAATTCCCCTACAATGCAAAAATTTATCCAACCTTGTCTTAAATATATTTACTGAGGTAGCCTCCACTGCTTCATTGGGCAGAGAATTCCACAGATTCACTCTTTTGGAGAAGGAGTTCCTCCTCATCTGTCCTAAATTTACTCCCCAGAATTTTGAGGCTATGTCCCTATAGTTCTAGTCTCACCTACCAGTGGAAACAACTTTTCTGCCTCTATCTTATCTGTCCCTTTCATAATTTCATATGTTTCTATAAGATCTCTTCTCATCCTTCAGAAATCCAGCAAGTACAGCCCCAGGCGACTCAAATCTCTCCTCATAGTCTAACCTCCTCCAAAGCCTCCAAAGCCAGTATATCCTTCTTCAAGTAAGGAGACCAGAACTGCGCATAGTATGCCAGATGAGGCCTCACCAGTACACTATACAGTTGCAGCATAACCTCCCTGCTCTTAAATTCAATTCCTTTAGCAATGAAGGCCAACATTCTATTTGCCTTGATAGCTTGCTGCACCTGCAAATCAACCTTTTGTGATTCATTCACAAGAACTCCCAAGTCCCTCTGCTCAGCAGTGTGCTGCAATCTTTTACTATTTAAACAATGATTTGATCTTCTATTTTTCCTTCCAGAGCGGATGACCTCACATTATACTCCATCTACCAGACCCTTGCCTACTCACTTAACCTATCTATATCTCTCTGCAGACTCTCTGTATCCTCTGCACAATTTGCTTTTCTACACAATTTAGTGTCATCAGCAAACTTAGACACACTACACTTGGTCCCCTCTTCCAGATCATTAATGTATATTGTGAACCGTTGTGGGCCCAGCACCAACCCCTGTGGTATGTCGCTCACCGCTGATTGCCAACCAGAGTAACACCTATGTATGCCAATTCTCTTCTTCCTATTGGTTAACCAATTCTCTATCCATGCTAATACATCACCCTCAATTCTATGTATCCTTATGGATAAGTCTTTTATGTGACATCTTATCAAATGCCTTCTGGAAATTCAAGTAAATAACATCCATTTGTTCCTCTCTATTCACTGTGCTTGTTATATCCTCAAAGAACACCAGTACGTCTGTCAAACAGGACCTGCCTTTGCTGAATCCATGCTGCATCTGCCTGATGGATCCATTTCTTTCCAGATGCCTCACTATTTCTTCTTTAATGATAGCTTCAAGCATTTTCCCAACTACAGATATTAAACTAACTGGCCTATATTTACCTACCTATTGCCTGTATCTTTTTTTGAACAGTGGCATGACATTGGATAGTCAGAGGTTTCTTCCCAGGGCTGAAATGACTAACACGAGGGGACATAGTTTTAAGGTGCTTGGAAATGGGTACCGAGGGGATGTCAGGGATAAGTTTTTCATACAGAGAGTGGTGGGTGCATGGAATGCACTGTCAGCGATAGTGGTGGAAGTGGATACAATAAGGTCTTTTAAGACAACACGAGTGAATCTGCAGATGCTGGAAATAAATAAAAACACAAAATGCTGGCAGAACTCAGCAGGCCAGACAGCATCTATGGGAGGAGGTAGTGATGACGTTTCGGGCTGAAACCCTTCATCAGGAGGGTCTTTTAAGAGCCTCTTAGATAGGTACATGGAGCTTAGGAGAGTAGAGGGCTATGCACTAGGGAAACGCTAAGCAATTTCTATAGTAGGTTACATGGTCGGCACAACATTGTGGGCTGAAGGGCCTGTAATGTGCTGTGGATTCTGTATTCTGTGTTCTTCCAATCTGTCGGAACATGCCCAGAGTCCAGAGAAACTCTGTCATTTCTTTCCGTACCCTGGGATGCATTCCATCAGGACCAGGGGACTTGTCTATCTTTAGGCCCAGAAGCTTGTTCAGCACTACCTCTATAATAATAGCTATTGTATTGAGGTCCTCACCTCCCCATTGCATCCACATCTTTTCTTTTTAGCATATTTGGTCCAGGTGCAGGTCAGTGGGACTAGGCAGAAAAATGGTTCGGCATAGCCAAGAGGGGCTGTTTCTGTGCTGTAATGTTCTATGGTTCTATTAGATCTGTCTTCTGCCATGAAAACTGAAACAAAATAGTCATTCAAAGCCTCAGCCATTTCCTCACTACCCAATATCAATCCGCCCTTTTTGCCCTCCAAGGGACCTACGTTCACTTTGGCCAGTGTTTTCTGCTTCATATAATTATAAAAACTTTTACTATCTGTTTTTATATTTTGTGCTAGTTTATTTTCATAATCTAGTTTCCCTTTCTTTATTGCTTGCTCAGTGTCTCTCTGTTGCTTTTTAAAGTTATCCACTGTTTCCCACTACTCTTTGCGACTTTGTATGCACAAGCTTTTATTTTGATGCCTTCCATTATTTCTTTACACTCACATTCTCAGTATTTTTTTTACTTGCATCTTTTGCAAGTTGGTTTTTGGTCAGTTTTTGTTTATGTACAGTTTTTCTTAAGTTCTATTGAATTGCTTTTTTATTGTATATGCCTACAAGAAAATGAATCTCAAGGTAGTATATGGTAACATATACATACTTTGATAATACATTTTACTTTGAACTTTTGAACACTTATGTATGTTATTAATCTCTATAGTATATGTCCATGTTGCTGAACATTTTTCCCCTTATTGTATCATTGTTCTTATCTGTATATCACAGTTAACATAATAAGATTTTGTATTTTTCTTCAATCTTTTATTTCCCAGGTATGCAAGATTTCAACTACTTGAGCAGTAATTGCTTTGAGATCACATTGGAACTAAGCTGCATGAAGTTCCCCCCAGCAGACACACTTTCACAGTACTGGGACGAGAATAAAGACTCCCTGATTAATTACATTCAGCAGGTTAGCAAACAATAGTTGCAGTAGCAAACTATTTGCCATTAAGTTCAGCATGGGTAGTTTATTGTATTCTTCATCTTTTACTTCATTTTCAGTGAAGGTACTGATTATGGAAAGTATGACATTCCTACTGTTAAATCAATTACATCTGGCAATGGGGAAATGAGAAACCATGTTTAGCTTTTGGATGTGTGATAGGTCAGGCATCAAAAAGCATGTTGGCACATTGAACATAAATTTGCTGAAGATTCCTATTATGCAAATGGTTTATCCTTAATGCTTTTTTTACTTTTTTAATTTTGTTTCTTGTAAAATATGATCTGGGTGCTATTAAATGCAACAAAATAATTTTAGTTTTATTTTTCTCTTTCTCATTGCAATAATGCGGCTGGGCTTTTGAAATGAGATAATCCAGTTCACAGCCAACTTGCCTCCTACACTAGCAGGTTGTATAGATTTCATTTGCTGGTAATGACATCACTGTGTTGTGTTTCAGATCCACCGCGGCATTAAAGGGTTTGTCCGTGATTATCATCAGAACCCAATTGCTAATGCTACGATATCTGTTGAAGGCATAAATCATGATATCACCTCTGGTATGTTTGAAATTATTATATTTCTGTGTTGGGAATGGTAGTGGCAATTCAGAGAAACTCTGGTGCATTTTAATGTAATCTTTATTGATTAACTATATTGAATCTTATTAACAATTATTCGTGATGAGAGGAGGGAAGGAGAAAGGGAATGCTGTGTGTGAAATGATTTACAAAACCTTTGTTAAGTTCCCAACATGACCTCAGCTGGGAGAGTCTGCATCACATCTGCTTTTGGGTACAATTAAGCTTGGCCAAGCTGCAGTCGAGAACAATGATTAAACATTTGGTAAAGAACAATAACCTCTTTTAGTTGATGTGGTTCTCGCTCCTAGCATCTCTTCAGATTGTTACTCTGAATTGTGAGGAATCAGCTATCTACAGGAGTGAAGCAATATTTCTACCATTTGTACAACATAACAGAACTTTTTGTGTAATACTGTAGGGATGAAAACTGGCAGTTTTCACACAGTCTGTGCTGTAACTCCTTGGAAAACAATCGAAACAATTAAGAATGTGTTTCTTAGAAAGAAAGTGAGAGAAATTGTTTTTCCTCCGAATATACAATAAGACATAAGCTATAAAAGTTCATAAAACTACAAAGATATTACAAAGATCAGACATAAGTTATAGATGTTATAAAATTACAAAGATATTACAGAACATTGATGATATTGATTTAGGTTTTTCCGCCAATAATATAGTAAAAAACTGGGGGATGGGCGGGAATCAGTCATTACCTGAATAGATGTTGATTTGGAGCTAATAAATCATTTCATGAAGCTTTTATCTGCTGAGAGAGGAAAAAAAATTGAGGGAGAGAGGAAAATAATTGGGGGACATATTGAGAAGATCAATGGTTGGAGATGGGGCTTCACACTACTTTCCCACATAATCTGATGCTAGGTAGCTAAACTATTGCACACAGTTTTTCTAAAATATTCGTCTTTAAGTGTTACAGTTCAGCAACTAACTATTTCTTCATCTTTACTTCAATTTATGCAAACCCATTTTGGCACTGGAAGGAAGAGATTGGTGGTAGGGAACATGGGATTTGTGAATTAGTTACTTTTTTAATGTTTCTGCAGCTGAAGTGATCCATTCTCATGAGGCCTCAATGATAGCATCCACATCACTTCAAACAACTTAATCCCACCATTTTTGATACAGTAATGTCCAACTTCTATGTAGGCCTCAATATGCATGAGTCTCAAGACAGGTGGAAAGTCTGTTGTAATCAATGTGACTACCTTTCGTTGGCATAAGTTTAAATTGCTAAGTCTGTCCAAGGCATTGTCAGTCTGGAAAATATCTGCTGTTTCAGTAAAATAGCCACACATAAGCATTGTATTCTTTATTTCAGCAAAAGATGGTGATTACTGGCGGCTCCTTGCTCCCGGAAACTATAAAATAACAGCTTCTGCTCCTGGCTATCTGGCAATAACTAAGAAAGTGGCAGTCCCTTATAGCCCAGCTGTAGTGGTAAGCTTCATATTTTGCTTAATCGTTTGTGCATACTGCTTCACATTTTGCCCCCTTAAAGTGAAAGAAATATAAGAGAGATAAAATCCTACAGTCGCATTCCAGAGAAAAGGTGAGAGTTTGTACTCTGCAATTCCACAAATGTTACTAAAAGTCTGTGACATTGAGGCAATTATGAAGTGGGTCTTCAGGCAAACTGTTGTGATTCAGAGGAAGACTTGTCTGGCACAAATTTTGAACGATGTGTCAAAGGGACTTGGTCAGGATTCCATATGGTGAGAGTTCCTGCTTCTCACTTTGCCTGCTGAGTGGGGCTTGATGGAGATGCCTTTTCCAAGTGAGACAAGGCACAATGGCCTCCTAATGTTAAAAGGCCTGAACAGATTGGATGTGGCAAAGCACAACTTCAGGAGTGAAGGATATCCATATAGAACTGAGATGCGGGGAAATTACTTTAGTCAGAAGGTGGTAAATCTGTGGAATTTGTTGCCACGAGTGGCTGTGGAGGCCAAGCCATTGGGTGTATTTAAGGCAGAGGTAGATAAGTTCTTGATTAGCCAGGGCATCAAAAGGTATGGAGTGAAGGCAGGGGAGTGGGGATGACTGGAAGAATTGGATCAACCCATGATTGAATGGCAGAGCAGACTCAATGGGCCGAATGGCCTACCTCTACTCCTATATCTTATGGTCTTATGAATCTACCATGAGAAGATTTTTTAAATGAACTTAGTAAAAATGAACAGACTAGCCTGCTTTCACAACTTAAAAAAAAAGTGAGTTGCCTTTTAACTTTACTCATTGACTTGGGACTAATGTGAGGCATCCTTGTGGATTGCTTTTGTACTTGACTGCTGTTATAGTTAAGATTATGGCGCTTCTGTAGCTTTTTATATGCTCTGTCGTGCTTTTTCTATGTTAAAAGCACATGAATGTTTGTAGAGGAAGGAAACTCAGTGGAACTTGGATTGGTGGTGAGAGTTGATCTCCACAGAAAGTGCAGTTTGGACACAAGCGAATGTTCTTTCATTAAAATGTCACACTGCAGTGACGATAGCCTTGGAAAGCTGGTGCCTGTCAATACTTTGGTTATTATGTGGTGTCTCTGAAAGCTCTGAGAGTAGTTTCTTCACCCAAAGGCATGTTTGTCTTCCTGCCGCCTTCGGAGCAAAGGCTATATCAATGCCTCTCATAATGGAGGGATGCTCGCAATGTCCTTCTGAGCCACCCATTGGATGAGCACCTCTGCAATTAAATGCTGACAAAAACATTTTGTTGGTTTGAGTACATTCTGTTTGGAAGACACTTAAGCTGTCTGGTCTTAAGCTGTAGTGGTCTGGAGATGCCCAGTCAGATTTCCTGATCTCATCAGAGTATTCATTTAAATAGTGGCAAAAAGCAATATAGCATTAACCTACTTCTACTGGAAGTGTTCCAGGACACTTTATAAAAAGTGTGGGAATGAATGTGTGAATTGTGAATAATGCCATCAGCTGAAACAGAGAAAAATTCAGAAGAGCTAACGTCACTCAGAAATGGATATGCCCCTTTTAGGTCCATGACTGACTTGATTTCACCCAGAAATGATTACAAGTGCAATCTGGTCTGGGTGAAGTCAAATTCTGCATGGCTGTAGTCCAATTTCTCAGCAAAGTTAACAACCCTGAACTGATTTTTCACATAATGATATCAATAAATATTAACTTGCTGCATTTCTCAAAGACGCAGAAAACCAAACGATACTAGAAAACTTAAACCAGTCTTGCATGACACATCCTTCTTCCTGGCAACCACGTGGCTATTGTATGTAGATCGGAAGGATTTGGTGTTGTGGGCTCTCAAGCTCAGTGGACAGAATGGTGTCATTCATACGTATACATGTTCCCTACTAAATAAAGGAGTGATTTTTCCAACTTCTTATTTTGATCTGTACACTTTTTTTGCAGCTTGACTTTAGCCTTGAATCATTTTCTGAGCGAAAAGAAGAGGAGAAGGCAGAAATAATGCAATGGTGGAAGATGATGTCTGAAACACTTAATTTTTAAAGAGGAGGATTCTACTTGTGCTTTCATGGAAAATGACAGCAAATTGATCCTTTTTAAAAAGTCATTTAATTATTATGTTTGATGTTTTAATATTACTTGAGATTAATGTAGGAAGTGATGCCTTGAGGTAAGGCATTCTATCTGATCTTATTCCAACTACTTCAGCTGCAATACATGTTTGTATTTGCCAATAATTTCAACTGTTCACCTTACTGAAAGTTGGTTTCTGTTCCCCCATGGCCTTTTTTTTAGATACATGTGATTACTGCGACTGTGCGTGTTTGTGTCTCTGGAGTGATTCATTAAAATATCCCATGAGGTGTGTCACATCAGGTAATGCTTGGAATTTTTTGAAGTAGCCCGTGACAAATTAATTTTGTAAGATCTTTGTGGAGTTATGTAACTGTCTATTGAGAGTATTCAAATTGAAATGGAAAGTGTGTTTTGAAGGCAAATGAAGGGAGACTCTCACATCAAAACTGCTGTTGATTAGTTATAAGAATGTTAATATACTATCATGGTTATAATATTGTCTGTACATTGTATGCTACAATTTAATCAATCCTACAGTAACTGATATTTTATAATTCCTGAACTATGAAATTAAGCACTTAATGGAAGCAATTTTTCATGTTCATGATGCATTCCTGTTCTGACCCTAATCATATGTGAAGATCTGAAACCCAAGTTATTAGATTAGTGGTAAACAGTTTAAAGGTTTAGATTATGTCTTTGGGGAATGTAAATGCATTAAATTTGTATGTCAGCAGTCTAACTTAATAGCCATGCTTTCCGTTTGTTTGTTAGTTAAGACTAACAAATTTAACACATGGTGGTATAGTTCATCCATGTCTTCATAATCCTGTTGCATCTGAATGGTCATAATGCTACTCTCATTTCTCCATAGAAAGGTACTGTACACAGTTTCTGTACACTGAACGTTATATAGTTACCTCAGAAGTATTAGTGGATGACACCTACATATATTCATGGTCATAATTGACTCAAATTAACTGACCTGTGATTTGTTGTTTTATTTATTGTGTTTGTGATTAAATTTAATTATTGTCCAATAATCAAGGATTTCTGTAATTTGTCCGCATGTGGTCTTTCTGCTTAAATTTGGTCGTATCAATGCCAGAGAAGAGTTTGGAGCAGTGTAAAATAGCAGCCATACAGGAGAGTGCCCACAGCCGATGCAATTGATCACTCATTGCTCATTCACTTGGTTGACCAGACGAAGCCTTATGGGTTTAAACCAGGAACTGGATTGTGCAGCTGCAATTCTTTTTTTTTCCAGTTTCAGTGAAAAATAAAACTTGGGGAAAATTCAGAAACTTTCTGCAAGTTGCGCAAACAATTTCCTGTTAGATTTTCCATGTATTTTGGCTGTGACGGAATGTGTGGTGGGAGTAGGGGAAGTTGTCAGGCTAACAATCACAATCTCTTTTGACGTCCACTCATGAAGCATTTTCTAATTTACGCATATGACTGGATACTGATCATTTTAGTCACATTTTTGAATGGACGGATGTTGGAAGTTGTGAACAATTTAGTTTCAAATGTAAATATGTACTGAAGAACACCAAGCCAATAATGGTTTCCATATTTAAAGTTATGACTTATAGTTTGTGTTTGGCAGCATAATTTGTGTGAAATCATGTTTAGCTTTTATCAATCCCAGAGGCGCAGCCTGGGTCTACATCCAAATCAAATGATATCATTAATTTTAAAACATTAACTTCTTAACAATTAATCTTTGATGTTTAGAGAAAAAAAATTCCATTTCCAATTTCATACAGTGTTTTTTTTTACTGTTGGTCTCTTGGTTCACTGACCAAAAATAATTAAGCAAGTGAAAAATCGGAGAGCATCTCCAATCCTGGTCCCAGTCTTGGCCTGTCAGCTTGCAGATTGTTTTCTGGAAATTGTTTATCGGATTCCAAATAAAATGGTGGAAGAGTTGGCTGTTAATAAATATGCAATGTCCTGCTTATGGTATTTAATAAACTACATATCAAAACATTTGACCTAATTAGAGCATTTGGAAACCTGTAGGTCCAAAACCAGGATTGAATTTTACTTGGAATCAGATGAAACTGTGAATTGCTTCCGGATTCCCCTCCACCCCCCCACTTTGATCTACTATGTGGCAAGACTGGCTGATTTGAGGAGTGGTGTGGTGTTATAGGGGTTTGATGAGAGGAATAATGTTCCTGATGCCTGACAAACAGAAATTCTGGAATTTCAGGCATTTCAGTAGTTTGATTATAAATCATTAAAAACATTGGTTTTTTGAGATTCATGTTGAGTAGTTACCAAAACAAAATAAATGAATAAGTGACACTGCGGAGACTGAATAATGGTGCTGGTGAACCTCTGTGACTTCTGGCTGGTGGCTAACGAAACAAGGACAGCAACTAAACACTTTGCTAACCACACTTTTTCTGTCAAACGATCATCGCTGGTGATCGGCTGTAACTTCCCTTTGGACTTGGAAGTATTTCGATGGGGCAGAACTGAGGCAAGGCGAGGTAGCGGGCCCATTGCCGAGAGCGTGAAAGATTGGGCACAGACCGAATCAAAGCTGCGGGCTCTGGGCACCAGAAGCGACTGAGCACAATGTGTGGACAGAGATTTACAGGTCGTACGGAAGTGGCAAAGTCTGGCACATCCGAGCGGCAGAACCTGTTGTTGGGATGGAGAGTTAAGCGCTGGTACAGATTGAAAAGGTCAAGGTGTCGGGGCCTGAGATAAGGTACAGCCCAATTAAGATAGCTGCTCCACAACGGTTACTTGGATCTGCATTGAGCTATGGGACCCTCTTGTGGACTTGTTCAGAAACACTATTTGCTTGCGGTTATTGTTGGCATTATGTCTTTTTTTCCATTGCACATTGGATGTAAGATGGTCTTTTTTTATGGGTTATTTTATTTTATGTTCTTATGGTATGATGTGTTTTTTTTTATTCCTGCATGTTGTGTGTTAGACAGTCTTTTTTCAAGTATAAGCGGTTTGTTTTTGGGTTTCTGTGTTTTGTGGCTGCCTGTTAGGAGACGAATCTCAAGGTTGTATAATGTGTACACTTTGATAATAAATGTACTTTGAATGAAAGCACATCCCATGGAAATTCAGCAGCATCAGCATGGTGTCGGAAAGGGCACAATGAATGAGGTCCTCTCAAGACAGCCAGAGAACAAGACTAATATTCCAGGTTTGAGGTTGTAGGTATTTTGTTTCAGTCCTCATTTTTCTTCAATATTAGCTATATCCTTTGTATGTAAAGACTCAAACTAATAGCTTTAATCCACAGACAACATTGTTGGCTGATGGTCTGGAAACCTTGTCTTGATTTTTGCTCAACATTTCTGGCATGTTTTTGGCAAAATGCATGTTGATGAGCCCAACCACGTTTCCTCCTGCTGATAAAACCAGCTGGATCTCTGCTTGGCACCAAATGGATTTTATCATTATTGCATTTGCTTTCAGATAAACTGTTGGAAATAAATCTTCATAGCCATTGGAGAATTGAAATCATCTGGACTGGTCTGTGGATGTTGGCAGGTTTTGTTAACTGTTTAAGATGATGTGCATGTGCAATAAAGGAAGGCTTCATAAACTAAAGCAGTAACATTTTTAGGTAGTTGGAATGCTAAGTATCTGATGCCCAAGTGGAAGGGAGCTGAGGACTTCCCATTTATTAATTCCACATTGCAATGCAAAAAGCTCCATGGCTAGAAGGAAGGATTTTGTGGGCTGGATGGGACCACAAACCATATGTTCTGTGGCAAATGCCTTCAAACAAGGAGAGTCCACATGTGCAGTGGAGTCCAATGGCATGCAATGGATGCCTGGATTTTCATTCACACACATACGCCACTGATGCAGAAGCAGGGACAGCACTTATCTAGGCTGTTTCAGTATTACTTTAAACAGACTTTGAGGATTTCATCATTAGGGATTTTTCTTTAAGTCATGAACTTAGCCAAATCTTCAGCACCTGTTCGGTGTCCCATGCTCACAACCACCAATATTGATACATGTCTCACCAGTTACCCAAGTCCCTAAACACGCCATCACTGATCTGATGCTGTCTTTAATCCTTCTGAGTGACTGAAAGTAATGAAATGCAGATGTGGGAAGTCTGGGGTCAAAATAAAAGGGTGCTAAAATATTCAGTTAGTTAGGCAGCATCATATGGAGAGAGCACAGAATTAATTCTAGGTCAGTAACTCTTCATCTGGGGCAGAGAAGGTTGGAGGGAGAGGAGATGGGGTGGAAAAACAAAAGGAATAGCAATGGTGGAGACTGAGGTTGTCCTGGTGAGACAAGGCTTTTTGAGCCATCTAGTTAACAAGTAAAGAAAGACAGTCAATAAGTGAGGTATAAAGTACATTTGGGAACTGTAAGATTCAATCCCTTGAGATCTGAAAAAATGAATACAGATTAGACAGAATCTGTGGCATGAGCAAGACAGGGATGTAGTGGATTACCTTTCACCAGAACAAGCTCCTCATCATCATTATGTGCCGTGTTGAATGACGTGGCAGTCACGGTCTATGACTATGATTGTTCTTGGCAATTTTTTCTACAGAAGTGTTTTGCTATTGCCACCTTCTGATCAGAGTGTTTACAAGACAGGTGACCCTAACCACGATCAATACTCTTCAGAGATTGTCAGTTGTCACATAACCAGGACTTGTGATCTGCACCAGTTGCTGATACGACCGTCCACCACCTGCTTCCATGGCTTCACGTGACTCTGATCGGAGGTGCTAAGTAAGGGTGACCTGCAGGCGAGTGGAGGGAAGGAGTACCTTACACCTCCTTTAGTAGAGACGTATCTCCACCCTACCACACAAGCTAGTTCTGAAACAAACTGGCTAACTGAGCTCATTGAATTCAATATTGAAACCTGAGAGCTATATTGTGCCCAGACAGAATATGACAGTTGTGTCTTGTGCTTACATTGGTGAAAAGGATCTTACGTCTGTTCATTTAGAACCTTATTGAGCAAGCATGGGGCCAGATTATATTAGCCCAAGCCTGCAACTCAGGATTGCCTTCTGCATCATTCCCATGGCTGTTAATGTTTTTTTCCAGCTGTAAGCAAACTGGTCCTTCTGAGGGGATCAGTTGAAAGCAGTAAATTGGCCTCAGGTTTCAGAATCCCGTAATGATACTTGACAGCTTCTGGTGTCAGAGGCTGGGTCAGACAAAATCTTACCCTATGCCTGCTGAATCATTTTCCTTGTTTAAATAAACACATATGGGGAAGAATGAGATTGGGCTCACGAATGCACATGAGATTTGGCACCTAATTTGTTTCATAATTTTGATAGAAGACATTTCAAAAAGGATTTGTAAGTTCATAACTTTAAAATATTTAAATTAACTAAATATAATAAATATTTATAGAAGCATATTTATTTGAGAATCTGGTTTATTGGAAGTGCTTAAATTAAGACAGGCCTCAACAGGATAAACAGGAAAGATCTTTTTTTCAAAGCAGATGCTTCAACAAAGAGGAGGAAATTAAAAAATCGTGAGGTGATGGAGCAGATTGAAGTTAAGAAAAAGCTTTTACAAAAAAGACTGGTGAGTGTGTAGAATTGACTACCTGAGTGGAACTCGCTGTCTAAGACACTCAGCCCAGTATCTTGAAAGGTGATGAAGGTTCTGTTTCCACCACCTTTACAGCAGTCAGTTGCTGACCCAACTACCAATTTAGGTTCCCCAGTTATCAATCGCCGCACTGAGGGAGGCAGATCCTTCCTGTCCCACCCTTTCTAGGCATCACAATTTCATGCACAGTGATTAAATCTCTTGATCTCCTTTGTTCAGTTGAGGACAACTGCATTTTAGACAGCCTCCCTACATAATTACCAACGCTCCAGCTCCCTCTTCAAGACTGGAAAGAAGGGTTGAATAAAATGGTGGAGGGGCAGAGTGGGTGGAGAAAGAGGCTAGCTGGAAGGTGATAGATCAGGTCATTTGAGTGGGAAAGGTCAAGGACTGGAGAAGAAAGAATCTGGTAGAAGAGTGGATGATAGAAATGGAAGGAGAAGGGGACATGGGGAAGTAATAGGCAGGTGTGAAGAAGTGAAAGGACAGAGTGGGGAATAGAGGAAGTGGGAGGTGGAATTAATTCACCGTAAGTAGAAATAGATACTCATGCCATCAGGTTGGAAGGGACCCAGACAGAATATAATGTGTTGCTCCTCCACCTGAGAGTGGCCTCATCTTAGCACAAGAGGAGGCTGTGGATCAACACGTCAGAACAGGAATGGAAATATTTTCTGCTTTCTTTCCATTTTAACCACTCCTTTCCTATAAGAAGGTGAGCAAAACTGTATCCATTACTCCAAGTGTGGCCCTCCTTTAGTCAGTGTTCTGACTGATGAAGGCTAGCATGCTAAACACTTCCTTCACTACTCTGTCTATCTGTAACTCCATTTTCAACAATCTAAACACTTGTACTCCTAGATCCTTTTGTTCATTCTCTAGTGCCCTACCCTTCATGGTGTAAATACTACTCCGGTTTGACTATCACGTCACACTTCTTTGTCACTCCTCGGTCTGTCTCCCTAACTGATCAAGTAATGATCAGTAACTGACTGTGGAATTGATGATGACCTTTTTCACTATCAGTAATACCTCCTTATCTTGTGTAATCTGAAAACCTGTTGATCAACCCAGCTGTATCCAATCCAAATTATTTATATAAATAAAGAATAACGAAGGTTTCAACATCGACCTGCAGTAATCCACTAGTCACCAGGCTCCATCTGGAGAAACAACCTTAATACACCTTCCTCTGCTTCCTACCTCTGAGCCAGTTTAGCATCCACCTAACTAGTTCCCACCGGCTTCCATGAGACCTAAGCTTCTAGCACTCAAAACCTTATCAAAGGCCTTGAAGTCCAGATAGACAACATTTACTGCCCTACCCTCATTTACATTTTTGCCTGCCTCTTCAAAGAACTCTAAAAGGTTTATCAAGTATGACTTTCCAAGCACAAAGCCAAGCCGACTGCTCCTAATCTGACTTTGTCTATCTAAATGCTGGTAGATCCTATCCCTCAGGATTGCCTCCAGTAACTTCCACAAGATTGACATCAGACTCTCTGGCCTGTAGTTCCCTGCCTTGTCTTTGCTACCCTTCTTAGACAATGGAAAAACACTAGACATCTCCCAGTCTTCAGGAACGTCACCAGTAGCTAATGATGAAGCAAATACCTCAGAAGGGGGCTCTTGAATTTCTTCTCTAGTCTTCCACAAAGTATGAGAATGCCCTGGGAATTTGTATCTTAATACACTGTAGCTCTGCAAATACCTCTTGTCTGGTAATGTCAATGTTCTTCAAAACATTTCCATTTGTTTCCTTTAGCTCTTGAGCAACCATGATTTTGTCCTCACCAAATACCAAGGAGAAATAGTTGTTAGATGCAGGTCACCTTGCTGATCTCAGCAGGGCCACATACTCTCTCTTGCCTCTCTTTTACTCCTGATATAGCTATAGGACCTCTTGGGATTTTCATTAATTTTACCTGCCAGATTCATTTCATACCCCCTCTTTGCCCTCCTGATTTTCTTCTTAAAAGTAATCTTAATCTTTTTATAGTTATCCAGGGATTAACTTGTCCCCAACCTCCAAATCCCAATCCATGCTTCCTTCATTTTCTTGACCAGAACCTCAATATCACTTGTAAGCCGAGGTTCTCTAAGCATGCCAGGTTTACTGCTACTTCAATATTGTAGGACTCTCATTGAAACCTATCAAATATTGAAAGGCCTAGATAGAGCAGATATGTAGAGGATGGTTCAAATACTGTGGTGGGGGAGCCTAGGACCGGAGGGCACAGCCTCAGAATAGAAGGATGTCCATTTAGAACAGGGATAAGGAGGAATTTATTTAGCCAGATGGTGGTGAATCTGTGGAATTCATTGCTAGTATAGCTGTGGAGGCCAAGCCATTAAAGCAGAGGTTCTTGATTAGTAAGGGAGTCAAATAAAAGATAGATAGATAGATAGATAATTTATTCATCCCCATGGGGAAATTCAACTTTTTTTCCAATGTCCCATACACTTGTTGTAGCAAAACTAATTACATACAATACTTAACTCAGTAAAAAAAATATGATATGCATCTAAATCACTATCTCAAAAAGCATTAATAATAGCTTTTAAAAAGTTCTTAAGTCCTGGCGGTTGAATTGTAAAGCCTAATGGCATTGGGGAGTATTGACCTCTTCATCCTGTCTGAGGAGCATTGCATCGATAGTAACCTGTCGCTGAAACTGCTTCTCTGTCTCTGGATGGTGCTATGTAGAGGATGTTCAGAGTTTTCCATAATTGACCGTAGCCTGCTCAGCGCCCTTCGCTCAGCTACTGATGTTAAACTCTCCAGTACTTTGCCCACGACAGAGCCCACCTTCCTTACCAGCTTATTAAGACGTGAGGCATCCCTCTTCTTAATGCTTCCTCCCCAACACACCACCACAAAGAAGAGGGCGCTCTCCACAACTGACCTATAGAACATCTTCAGCATCTCACTACAGACATTGAATGACGCCAACCTTCTAAGGAAGTACAGTCGCCTCTGTGCCTTCCTGCACAAGGCATCTGTGTTGGCAGTCCAGTCTAGCTTCTCGACTAACTGTACTCCCAGATACTTGTAGGTCTTAACCTGCTCCACACATTCTCCATTAATGATCACTGGCTCCATATGAGGCCTAGATCTCCTAAAGTCCACCACCATCTCCTTGGTCTTGGTGATATTGAGACGCAGGTAGTTTGAGTTGCACCATATCACAAAGTCCTGTATCAGTTTCCTATACTCCTCCTCCTGTCCATTTCTGACACACCCCACTATGGCCGTGTCATCAGCGAACTTCTGCACATGGCAGGACTCCGAGTTATATTGGAAGTCTGATGTGTACAGGGTGAACAGGACCGGAGAGAGTACGGTTCCCTGCGGCGCTCCTGTGCTGCTGACCACCGTGTCAGACCTACAGTCTCCCAACTGCACATACTGAGGTCTATCTGTCAAGTAGTCCACTATCCAATCCACCATGTGAGAGTCTACTCCCATCTCCGTTAGTTTGTGCCTTAAGATCTTGGGCTGGATGGTGTTAAAGGCACTAGAGAAGTCAAGGAATGTAATCCTCACAGCACAACTGACCCCATCTAGGTGAGAGAGTGATTTGTGCAGCAAATACGTGATAGCATCCTCCACTCCCACCTTCTCCTTATACGCAAACTGAAGAGGATCCTGGGCGTGCCTGGTTTGTGGCCTCAGATTCTGTATTATCAGCCGCTCCATGGTCTTCATCACGTGCGTCGTCAAGGCAACAGGTCTGAAGTCATTCAACTCCTTTGGTTGTGGTTTCTTCGGTACTGGGACAATACAGGATGTTTTCCACTGTCTGGGTACTCTTCTCTGCTCCAGGCTCATGTTGAAGATGCGCTGTAGTGGTTCTCCCAGCTCAGTCGCACAGGCCCTCAGTAATCGTGGGGAAACTCCATCCGGTCCAGCCGCCTTGCTGGTACAGATCTTCCTCAGTTGACCTTCCACCTGTGCAGCCGTAATCCTGGGCGTGGGCAAGGTCTCCTGTGAGTGGCTATTTTCCTGTGAGGGAAGTAAGCCTGGTGTGGATTTCTGCGGTGAGGATGAGATTGTGCTGTCGAACCTGTTGAAGAAGTTGTTCAGCTGGTTCGCTTTCTCCACATCTCCACTTATGTTCGCCCCCTGCTTTGCACCGCATCCGGTGATGATCTTCATCCCATCCCACACCTCCTTCATGCTTTTTTTTCTGCAGCTTTTGTTCTAGCTTCCTAGAACAGGAGAACGGGGTTGAGAGGGACAATAAATCGACCATGATGGAATGGTGGAGAGGACTCGATTGGCTGAATGGCCTAATTCTCCTCCTATGTCTTATGGTCTTAATACTATAATTTCAAGTAAATTTATCAACAGGTTCTGAGACCTGGGGCTCAATACCTTCCTTTGTAACTGGATCTTCAACTTTCTGACCAATAGGCAGCAAACAGTAGGGATAGGCAGCAATGTTTCTGCATGATTATTTTAAACCACCAGGTTATATCCTCAGCTCCTCCCTGTACACATGACTGTGTGGCTGGATTATGCTCTGACTCCATCACGTCTGCAGATGATGTTGTTGTAGTGGGCTGAATCTCAAAAAAGCAATGAGTCGGGAGTACAGGAAGGAGATCAAGAGCTTTGTAACCTTGTGTCTTCACAACAGTCTTTCCCTCAAAGTTGGCAAAGCACAAAAACTGGTCATTGACTGAAGGAAGTGGGGTGGTGCCCTTACTGATATCTTCATCAATGAGGAGCTGACAGCATCAGGTTCTGAGGAGTGAACATCATCAATAACCTGTCCCTGTCTAATCAAGTGGATACAATAGCCAAGAAAGCTCAGACGTTATTTCTTCTTCCTCTGGAGGTTAAAGAAATCTGGCACGTCCCCAATGGACCTTACCAATTTTTAATTGGTGCTCCATAGGAAGCATCCTGTGTGAATGTAACTGCCCTGCCTATGACAGCAAGAAGCTGCAGAGAGTCGAGGACAGAGCTCATCACATCGTGGACGGCAGCCTCCCCTCTATAGACTCTGAACTTCTCACTGCTTCTGTAAAGCAGCCAGCATTATCAAAGGCCCACCCACTCCTTCGGGAAGAAGATGCAAAAACCTTGTATGGACAGCTTTAGCCCCATTGTTACAGACTGCTGAATGGTTCCCTAGTTCAGTAGATGGACTCTTGACCTCACAGTCTATCTTGTAATGATCTTTCACCTTATTATCTATCTGCACAGTACTTCCTCTGTAGCTGTGGCATTTTATTCTATATTCTATTATTCTTTTACCTTGTATTGTGTCATTATGATCTGTGTGAAGGGTATGAAAGACAAGTTCATTTACTGTACCTCAGTACGTGTGACTATAAGAAACAATTACCCTTCACCCTAGCTCCTGAATTCTATCTACAACTTTATGTAATGGTGTTGTGTTTTTTTTTTACTGACGTGCTGTCAGTCTCTGCACCAGGTCAGAAGCCAGTGTCATTCTTTCACTCACTTAGAAATAACTTAGTTAAGGTGACACAATTTAAACCTATTAACTATCAAACTTTAGAAGAAATTGTGCTACACCTGAAATCCTCCTCCTGTTCCCTTGACATCTTACCTACAACATAAAAAAAAATGTTTTTAGTTGCATTGAGCCAAACATTTTGAAAAAAGTCAACAATTCGCTTCTATCAGGCTGCTTCCCAAAAGCCCTGAAAACTGCAGTTATTAAGCCTCCTTTAAACAGAACAACTGAGATGCCTCAGTAATTAGTAACTACAGACTTGTATCAAACTTACCATGTTTAAGTAAAATCATTGAAAAGGTTGTTTATCAGCAACTTACTAGCTTTTTGGCACTAAGCAACTGTATGGATGTTTTCCAGTCTGGATTTCGATGACACGAAGACTGTTCTGGTCCAGGTCTGAAATGACATCCGTTTAAACCATGATGATGATAAAATTTCAGCTTTGGTTTTACTGGATCTTAGAGCTGCTTTTGACACAGTTGACCATGGCATATTACAGGATAGATTGGAAAATGGAGTGGGAATTGCCGGTACTGTGGCGACCCACTTCCCAGCGCACTCGAACCGGCTCACAAAGGGGCGCGCGCCGGCATTCAGGCCGGTCCCAAAGAGGGCATCAAGCCTGCTTCACCAGCAAGGGGAAAAACCCGCGTGCGGGACGGGACTGTGAACACGTGCCCCCTACAGCATTCCCGCCCGGGGAGGGCTGGATCAGGAAGGCTTTAAAACGAGGCCGCGAAGTTTGAATAAATCTCTTCTTGCAACCGCAGCTCACTGACTGCGTGTCGTTATTTCAGTGCTGCGTGTAGCACACCGCCACAATTGGTGACCCTGACGGCCCAAACCATATTTGGACCAGAGATGAACGATGCTGCATCTGTTCATGCAGTTTCATTAAAACTGCCAAGCTTCTGGACGCTGCGACCTCACCTATGGTTCCAGCAGGCAGAAGCCCAATTCCACATTCGGCAGATAACCTCGGATGCCACACGTTACTACTACGTGGTGAGCTCCCTCGACCAGGAAACAGCTGCCCAGGTTGAGGAGTTCATACAGTCGCCCCCAGCGGATGGCAAATACACAGAATTCAAAGCCCTGCTCATAAGGACTTTCGGACTCTCACGGCGCGAGCGAGCTGCCCGCTTACTGCACCTGGATGGCTTGGGGGACAGGCCGCCATCAGCTTTGATGAACAAGATGCTCTCCCTGGCCGGAGGTCACAAGCCCTGCCTCATGTTTGAGCAGGCATTCCTGGAGCAGCTGTCCGAGGACATACGCCTGCTGCTGTCCGACGTGGATTTCAGCGACCCCTGGAAGGTGGCGGCCCAGGCGGACGTGCTGTGGAAAGTCAAGAAGGAGAGTGGGGCGTCCATCACACAGATCACCAGGCCACGGTCCCAGCAGCAAACCAGACCAGGCCCGGCCGCAGAGCCCGCTAACCCCAGAGGTAGGGGTGAGGAGACCAATGAACAATGGTGCTTCTACCACCAGCGGTGGGGCGCAGAAGCCCGCCATTGTCGCCCGCCCTGCAAGTTCCCGGGAAGTGCCAGGGCCAGCTGTCGCTGATGGCTACGGTGTCTGGCCATCGGGATAGCCTCCTGTATGTCTGGGACAAGCGGTCGGGACGCCGCTTTTTGGTCGACACTGGAGCTGAGATCAGCGTCTTACCTTTGACGAGTTACGACACCCGCAACAGGGCACCAGGTCCCACCCTGAGGGCCTCGAACGGCAGCACAGTAAGGACCTACGGCACCCATACGGTGCGGCTACAGTTCGGCTCCAGCCGGTTCACGTGGGACTTCACACTGGCCGCCGTAGCCCAACCGCTCCTGGGAGTGGATTTTTTGTGAGCTCACAGCCTACTGGTCGACCTGCAAGGGAGGAGACTGGTCCACGCCGAGACCTTTCAAATGTTCTCCCTGGGTGAAGCCCAGTTGCCAGCCCCACACGTAGACTCCATCACGCTGTCCAACAACGACTTCACCAGAGTCCTGGCGGATTTCCCATCGGTTCTGGCACCGCAGTTCACGGCAGCCGTGCCCAGACATGGGGTTCAGCACCACATCCCGACACACCCCTCCATGCCCATGCTCGAAGGCTTCCCCCGGACAAGCTCCGACTGGCAAAGGAGGAGTTCAAGCGGATGGAGGAATTGGGGATCATACGGCGGTCCGACAGCCCATGGGCCTCCCCCCTGCACATGGTGCCCAAAGCAACAGGGGGCTGGAGACCATGCGGCAACTACTGCAGGCTGAACGAGGCTGCAACACTTTACTGCTACCCTGTGCCGCACATTCAGGACTTTGCAGCAAACCTGCACGGATCTTCTCCAAGGTAGACTTCGTCCGGGGGTACCATCAAATCCCGGTGCATCTGGACGACATCCCCAAAATGGCACTCATCACCCCTTTTGGCCTTTTCGAGTTCCTCCGCATGCCGTTCGGCCTAAAGAATGCCGCACCGACGTTTCAGCGGTTAATGGACGCAGTGGGACGCGACCTGGACTTCGCTTTCATCTATTTGGACGACATCCTCATAGCCAGCAGCAGTCGTCAGGAGCATCTGTCCCACCTCCGTCAACTCTACGCCCGACTGAGTGAATACGGCCTGACAATCAACCCGGGCAAATGCCAGTTCAGGCTCGACACCATCGACTTCCTGGGCCACAGGATTACTAAAGACGGGGCAACCCCTCTGTCCGCTAAGGTAGACGTGGTCCGCCATTTACCCCGACCCGACACAATCTAAGGCCTTCAGGAATTCGTGGGTATGGTGAATTTCTGCCACCACTTCCTCCCTTCAGCTGCCCGAATCATGCGCCCCCTGTTCGCCCTGATGCCGGGTAAGGGCAAGGACATTACCTGGGACGAGGAGTCCGGCGCCGCTTTCATTAAAACCAAAGAAGCCTTGGCAAACGCCGCGATGCTAGTGCACCCCAGAACGGACGTCCCTACCACCCTCACAGTGGACGCATCTAACACGACAGTCGGTGGAGTGCTGGAACAACTCATCGAAGGTTGCTGGCAACCCCTGGCGTTTTTCAGCAAACACCTACGACCACCCGAGCTCAAATACAGTGCTTTCAACCGGGAACTGTTGGTGCTATACCTGGCAATCCGGCATTTCAGGTACTTCTTAGAAGGCAGGTCCTTCACCGCATTCACGGACTACAAACCTCTTACCTTTGCGTTCACAAAAGCATCCGACCCCTGGTCGTCCCGCCAGCAGCAACATCTGTCCTACATCTCCAAATACACGATGGATGTCCGGCATGTCTCGGGTAAGGACAATGTCATGGCGGATGCACTCTCCCGCACTAACATCCAAGCCCTGTCCCAGGGGGTAGACTATGCAGCACTGACGGAGGCGCAGCAGGCAGACGAGGAGATCCCTAGTTACAGAACCGCAGTCTCTGGTTTGCAGCTCCAGGTGAGAGGGGTTATGTGGCGACCCACTTCCCAACGCACTTGAACCGGCTCACAAAGTGGCGTGCGCCGGCATTGAGGCCGGTCCCAAAGAGGGCGCCAAGCCTGCTTCACCAGCAAGGGGAAAAGCCCGCGCGTGGGACGGGACTGTGAATACGCGCCCCCTACAGTACTCCTGCCCAGGGAGGGCGGGATCAGGAAGGCTTTAAAACGAGGCCGCGAAGTTTGAATAAATCTCTTTTTGCAACTGCAGCTCACTGACTCCGTGTCGTTATTTCAGCGCTGCGTGTAGCACACCGCTACAATATGGTACTAAAGTGGTTTCAATCGTATTTACAGGACAGGGTCTATTTTGTATCGATCGGTAGATGTATATCTGACTGAACAAAATAACATGTGGAGTGCCTCAAGGGTCCATACTAGGGCCTCTTCTGTTAAATGTATATATGCTCCCTCTAGCTCATATCATGGTAAGCAACAAAATATCTGACCATAATTATGCAGGTGACACTCAGATTTATATAATAAGGTCATCGTAACTATGGTACCATACAATCACTAAAAAACTATATTGAACAAATCTCTGATTGGATGAGCCAAAATTTCCTGCAGTTAAACAAAGATAAAATTGAAATAATTGTTTTTGGTGCCAAAAAAGAATGATTAAAAGTCAGTGCTGAACATTATGAATAAAGTGCTGGGAACAACTATTAGAGATTAGAGTGAGTAGGCTACATCTTGTTCGGTAACACAAAGGTACAACTAGGATCTGGGATTGGAGCTTGGGTAGGGCTGGAGTTTTGTGAAGATGGTTTTTATGGACTGGAAAGGTGGGTTCCAGTTTATAAGATCACAAGAACATAAGGAGCAGAATTAAGTATCTGGCCCAACAAGTCTGCTCTGCCCATTAATCATAGCTGATTTATTTTCTCTCTCAACCCCATTCTATTGCCTTTTGCCAATAAGCTTTGATGCCCTTCTTAATTAATTACCTATCAACCTCATCTTTAAATATACCTAATGACTTGGCCTCCACAGCCACCTGTGGCAAGGAGTTACACGGATTCACTTCCCTCTGGCTGGAGAAATTTCTCCACATCCCACAGGTTCCAAAGGAACCTTCTATTCTGTGGTCGTATCCTCCGGTGCTAAGCTCTTCAATCACTGGACACATCCTCCGCAATATTTGCTGCATTCCAATGAAATCCACCCCTCTACATTCTTCTAAACTCTAGTAAGTATAGGCCCAGAGCCATAAAACTCTCCTCATATGTTAACATTTTCATTCCTGAGATAATTCTCACAACCTTCCTATTGACCTTTTCCAGTGCTAGCACACCATTTATTAGATATGGGGCCAAAACTACTCAGAGTACTCCAAATGTAGTCTGACCAATGTCTTATTAAGCTTCAGAATTACATCCTCACTTTTATATTCTAGTCCTTTCAAAATGAATGCTAACATTGCTTTTACCTTTCTCACTGCCAGCTCATCCTACAAATTAACCTTTAGGGAATCCTGCACAAGGTCTCCCAAATCCCTTTGCACCTCTGATTTCTGAATTTTCTCCCTATTTAGAAAACAGTCTGTGTCTTTGTCCCTTCTACCAAAGTATGTAACCATACACTTCCATACGCTGTATTCCATCTGCCACTTCTTTGCCCATTCTCCCTATCTGTTTAAGTCTTTCTGTAGCCTCCCTGCTTCTTCAAAACTACCTGCCTCTCCGCCTGTCTTCGTATCATCTGCAAACCTGGCCATAAAGCATCACTTCCATCCTCCAAAAAGGCCCCGTTCATTTCCACTCTTTGCCCTCTGCCAGTCAGCCAATCTTCTGTCCATGCTAGTTAGTATATTTCCTGTAATACCATGGACTTCTGGTTAGCAGCCTAATGTGCAGCATCTTGTCAACAGAAATTCCAAGTAAACAGCGTTCACTAGCTTGTATTTGCCAATTTTGCCTGTTGTCGCCTCGAAGATTCCAACAGATTTACTGGGCATGATTTCTACTTAAGGGAACTAAGTACACTACGGCCTATTTTATTGTGAGCCTCTAAGTACCAGAAATCCTTATCCTGAATGATGGACTCGAAATTCTTGCCAACCACTGGTCAAGCTAACTAGCCGATAATTTCCAGTCCTTTGCACCCCCCCCCCCCACCTAAAGAGTGGAGTGACGTTTGTGATTCTTCATTACTACTGAATTCTAAAGCGGAAGAAGATTTTACCAGTTTTGGTAAGATAGCTCTATGAATGTAAACCATTCTAAATGCTCCTATAAAGTAATTTCAATTATTGAAAATTACTCCCATGAAGGACACCCATATTAAAACACATTGAAGAATCTCAATTCAAAGTGAGTTCATTTGACAATTAAAGATTCCCTCAACCACTTCCTAATTTTCCTTCACAAGTTATTAGAAGGTCAAGCTCCAATTATCATCTAAGGTGAGGATGATCTGTCTGTGTGTTATATTTTACACCAGCCCGACACCTCCTCTTCTGACTCCTGAGGAGAGAGTCCACATTTTTGACGGCTGCAGTTGCTCTAGTGTCTGACAGTGCTGGATCTATTGAATGATAGGAATCCTTGGAACAATTATTGGAAAAAAAAAGCACCTTGATAAATATGAGTAGTTGAAAGAGATTTTATTTCATGTAAATAAAAGCTCCAAAGATCACTAGTTAATTTGATTTTAATTGGCTGGACACCAGAAATGATTTCATCTCTTGTTTGATGACAGTGTAAGAGGTGTGACATGTCCTCAGAATCTGATTCAGGTTTCATATAACCATATAACAATCACAGCACAGAAACAGGCCATTCCGGCCCTCCTAGTCCGTGCCGAACTCTTAATCTCACCTAGTCCCACCTACCCGCACTCAGCCCATAACCCTCCACTCCTTTCCTGTCCATATACCTATCCAATTTTACCTTAAATGACACAACTGAACTGGCCTCTACTACTTCTACAGGAAGCTCATTCCACACAGCTATCACTCTCTGAGTAAAGAAATACCCCCTCGTGTTTCCCTTAAACTTTTGCCCCCTAACTCTCAAATCATGTCCTCTCATTTGAATCTCCCCTACTCTCAATGGAAACAGCCTATTCACGTCAACTCTATCTATCCCTCTCAAAATTTTAAATACCTCGATCAAATCCCCCCTCAACCTTCTACGCTCCAATGAATAGAGACCTAACTTGTTCAACCTTTCTCTGTAACTTAAGTGCTGAAACCCAGGTAACATCCTAGTAAATCGTCTCTGCACTCTCTCTAATTTATTGATATCTTTCCTATAATTCGGTGACCAGAACTGTACACAATATTCCAAATTTGGCCTTACCAATGCCTTGTACAATTTTAACATTACATCCCAACTTCTGTACTCAATGCTCTGATTTATAAAGGCCAGCATTCCAAAAGCCTTCTTCACCACCCTATCTACATGAAACTCCACCTTCAGGGAACTATGCACTGTTATTCCTAGATCTCTCTGTTTCACTGCATTCCTCAATGCCCTACCATTTACCCTGTATGTTCTATTTGGATTATTCCTGCCAAAATGTAGAACCTCACACTTCTCAGCATTAAACTCCATCTGCCAATGTTCAGCCCATTCTTCTAACCGGCATAAATCTCCCTGCAAGCTTTGAAAACCCACCTCATTATCCACAACACCTCCTACCTTAGTATCATCAGCATACTTACTAATCCAATTTACCGCCCCATCATCCAGATCATTTATGTATATTACAAACAACATTGGGTCCAAAACAGATCCCTGAGGCACCCCGCTAGTCACCGGCCTCCATCCCGATAAACAATTATCCACCACTACTCTCTGGCATCTCCCATCTAGCCACTGTTGAATCCATTTTATTACTCCAGCATTAATACCTAACGACTGAACCTTCTTAACTAACCTTCCATATGGAACTTTGTCAAAGGCCTTGCTGAAGTCCATATAGACTACATCCACTGCCTTACCCTCGTCAACATTCCTCGTAACTTCTTCAAAAAATTCAATAAGGTTTGTCAAACATGACCTTCCACGCACAAATCCATGCTGGCTACTCCTAATCAGATCCTGTCTATCCAGATAATTATAAATACTATCTCTAAGAATACTTTCCATTAATTTACCCACCACTGATGTCAAACTGACAGGTCTATAATTGCCAGGCTTACTTCTAGAACCCTTTTTAAACAATGGAACCACATGAGCAATACGCCAATCCTCCGGCACAATCCCCGTTTCTAATGACATCTGAAAGATCTCCGTCAGAGCTCCTGCTATCTCTACACAAACTTCCCTCAAGGTCCTGGGGAATATCCTGTCAGGACCCAGAGATTTATCCACTTTTAAATTTCTTAAAAGCGCCAGTACTTCCACCTCTTTAATTGTCATAGGTCCCATAACTTCCTTACTTGTTTCCCACACCTTACACCATTCAATATCCTTCTCCTTAGTGAATACCGAAGCAAAGAAATCATTCAAAATCTCTCCCATCTCCCTCGGCTCCACACCTAGCTGACCACCCTGATTCTCTAAGGGACCAATTTTATCCCTCACTATCCTCTTGCTTTTAATATAACTGTAGAAACCTTTCGGATTTACTTACACCTTATTTGCCAAACCAAACTCGTAACTTCTTTTAGCTTTTCTAATCTCTTTCTTAAGATTTCTTTTACATTCTTTATATTCCTCGAGCAATTCCTTTACTCCATGCTGCCTATATCTATTGTAGACATCCCTCTTTTTCCGAACCAAGTTTCTAATATCCCTTGAAAACCATGGCGCTTTCCAACCTTTAACCTTTCCTTTCAACCTAACAGGAACATAAAGATTCTGTACCCTCATAATTTCACCCTTAAATGACCTCCATTTCTCTATTACATCCTTCCCATAAAACAACTTGACCCAATCCACTCTCTCTAAATCCCTGCGCATCTCCTCAAAGTTAGCCTTTCTCCAATCAAAAATCTCAACTCTAGGTCCAGTCCTGTCCTTCTCCATAATTATATTGAAGCTAATGCTATTGTGATCACTGGACCCGAAGTGCTCCCCAACACATACATCTGTCAGATGACCTATCACATTCCCTAACAGGAGATCCAACACTGCCCCATCTCTAGTTGGTACTTCTATGTATTGTTGCAAAAAACTATCCTGCACACATTTCACAAACTCTAAACCATCCAGCCCTTTTACAGAATGAGCTTCCCAATCTATGTGTGGAAAATTAAAATCTCCCACAATCACCACCTTGTGTTTACTACAAATATCTGCTATCTCCTTACACATTTGCTCTTCCAACTCACGCTCCCCATTAGGTGGCCTATAATACACTCCTATCAGTGTTACTACACCTTTCCCATTCCTCAATTCCACCCAAATAGCCTCCCTAGAGGAGCTCTCTAATCTATCCTTCCAAAGCACCGCCCTTAAGATTTTCTCGGACAAGCAATGCAACACCTCCTCCTCTGGCCCCTCCTACTCTATCACACCTGAAGCAACTAAATCCAGGAATATTTAGTTGCCAATCACACCCTTCCTGCAACCATGTTTCACTAATAGCTACAACGTCATAATTCCAGGTATCAATCCACGCTTTAAGCTCATCCACCTTTCTTACAATGCTCCTAGCATTAAAATAGATACATTTAAGATACTCTCCACCTCCTCCTCTCTTTTCATCCCTAACAATGCATTCGAATTTATTATCCTTTTCTTTCTTCTCCCCTACATCTTCGGGCTGAGCGCATCCCTTCTCCATCACCTGCGTTTCCTCCCTCACACACTGTCTACTTACTTGCTCTACTGGTGAACTAACCTCCTCTCCCATAGTTTCCTCAAATTGATTTCCGCCCCACCATCTTACTAGTTTAAAGTCTGCCCTGTGGCCCTAGCAAACCTCCCCGCTAGGATATTGATCCCCCCAGGATTCAAGTGTAACCCGTCCTTCTTGAACAGGTCACGCCTGCCCCAGAAGAGGTCCCAATGATCCAGAAACTTGAATCCCTGCCCCCTGCTCCAATCCCTCAGCCACGCATTCATCCTCCACCTAATTCCATTCCTACTCTCACTGTCGCGTGGCACAAGCAGTAATCCTGAGATTACTACCTTTGCGGTCCTTCTTCTTAACTGCCTTCCTAACTCCCTATACTCTCCTTTCAGGACCTCTTCCCCTTTCCTACCTATGTCATTGGTACCTACATGTACCACGACCTCTGGCACCTCACCCTCCCACTTCAGGATATCTTGGACGCGATCAGAAACGTCCCGGACCCTGGCACCAGGGAGGCAAACTACCATCCGGGACTCCCGATCACCTCCACAGAACCACCTGTCTGAACCCCTGACTATCGAGTCCCCTATTACTATGATTCTCTTTCTTCTATCCCTACCCTTCTGAGCTACAGGGCCGCCCTCTGTGCTGGAGGCTCGGCCACTGTCACTTCCTCCAGGTAGGCTGTCCCCCCCAACAGTACTCAAACATGAGTACTTATTGTCAAAGGGTACAGCCACTGGGGTACTCTCTAGTACCTGCCCCTTCCCCTTCCTGACCGTGACCCACCTATCTGCCTCCAGTGGCCCCGGAGTGACCACCTGCCTGTAACTCTTCTCTATCACCTCCTCACTCTCCCTGACAGGCGAAGGTCATCGAGCTGCAGCTCCAGTTCCCTAACTCGGTCCCTCAGGAGCTGCAGTTCGGCGCACCTGGCGCAGATGTGGATGTCCGGGAGGCTCGGAGACTCCAGGACCTCCCACATCCAACACTGAGAACAACAAGCTGCCCTCACACTCATACTTCCCGAATAACTGAAAATAACAAGGAGAACTAAAAGATAAGCCTACTGTGCCCTCTTCTGCCTAAGCCCTCTGAGCCCAAGCCCTACACTCTGCTCCTGGCTCACTCTGCTGCCCGCAAATGAAGCTGCCCGCTGCTTAAGGCTGCGTTCTTTTTATATCTTCCCTCCTTCCCAGGCCTCCTTCACACGCCTACGCAGTCCCGCCTCTCAGAACTCCGATCTGAGAAGCAATTTGAAAATGGCCGCCGCCGCACTTCCTCTCAAAGCCTCGCTGTCCTCTTCCAAAAAAGATATCTTCCAAAAAATATCACTGGCATATGTCGTGAAATTAGTTGGTCTGCAGCAGCAGTACAATGCAATACATTAAAAAAGTTGAATTAAAATAAGTAGAGCAAAAAAGAGAAACAAAGTAGTGAGGTAACGTTCATGGGTTCAATGTCCATTCAGAAATCAGATGGCAGAGAAGAAGAAGGTGTTTCTGAATCGTTGAGTGTGTGCTTTCAGCTTCTGTACTTCCTCCCTGATGGTAGCAATGAGAAGAGGGCATGTCCTGTGTGATGGGGGTCTTGATGGTCGATGATGCCTTTTTGACACAACGCTCCTTGAAGTTGTCCTGGTTGCTGGCAAGGCTGGTGCCCGTGATGAAGCTGACTGAGTTTATGATTCTCTGCAGCTTCTTTCCATCCTATGCAGTAGTCCCCCCACCCCATATGAGATGCTGATGCAATCAGTTAGAATGTTCTCCATGGTACATCTGCAGAAATTTGCAAGTGTCTTTGGTAACAAACCAAATCTCAAACTCCTAATGAAACACAGCAGCTGTTGTGCCTTCTTTGTAACTGCTTTGATAAGTTGGGCCCAGCATGGGTCCTCAGAAATGCTGACACCCAGCAAGGTGAAATTGCTCGTCCTTTCCAATTCTGATCCCTCTATGAGGACTGGTGTGTGATCTCCTTGCCGTACCCTTCATGAAGTCCGCAATCAATTCTTTGGCTTTACTGAGGTTGCTGTTGTGACACTGCTCAACCAGTACGCCTTCTCATCACCATCTGAAATTCTGTCAACAATAGTTGTGTCATCAGCATTTAGGTGACATTTGAGCTGTGCCTAGCCGCACAGTATGGGTGTAGAGAGAGTAGAGCAGTGGGCTAAGCACACATCCTCGAGGTGTGCCGGTGTTGATCATCAAGGTTACACACAGACTGGGATCTTCCGGTGAGGAAGTCAAGGATCCAGTTGCGGAGGGAAGTACAGAGGCCCAGGTTTTGGGGCTTTTTGATCAAACCTGCAGGAACGATTGCATTAAATGCTGAGCTGTAGTCAATAAACAGCAACTTGATGTAAGTATTAGTATTAGTATTGTCCATGTGATCCAAGGACACATGAAGAGCCAATGAGATCGCATCCACTGTAGCCCTATTGTGGCAAAAGGCAAATTGCAAATCTTGGAATTGCCGTGGAAAGCAGAAAAAGTGATCAAGAAATTTTTAAAAATCTTTATTTTTTTAAATTTGGATTATTTTACACAAAGAGAGAGCTATTTGCAATGTATTGGACGACTATCAAAGCACATATTACATGGACAAATTTAAAAGCATATATATCTAGAGAAGGGAGCACAACATATGCTTGAACACAACAGAAATAGGAATCACTTGGCAAAAGGGTGGTTGACAATGGACTTAGTTTGGGCAACAGATGAAGAAGTATTTCCTCTGAAATGGGATCAGGATATATATTTAGTGGTTTAGTGGTAAAAATATATAAAAAAGAACAAATTTACATCTCTTTAATAAATCAGAAGGAAAGAAAGAAAGAAATGCTCTACATTTACAATAACATTAAAATGAATCTTGAAACCTATCTAAAGTTAGAAAGAACTTGTAACTCTAAGCACCATTTCACAACATTAGGGCATCCTGAATGGTTTGCAGCCAATAAAGTATTTCTGAAGTGTAATTATTGCATTAGCAAAAAGAAGCATGTAAATTATTTTTGTAGACTGAGGCCATATGAACTGCAATAAAATAAATAGGATAATCTAGATTTAAAGATGTAAATTGAAAGACACATATTGATCAGGGTTCAAGGGATAAAGTCTGCAATTTATTTTGGGGATCTTTGATATTTAACAGGCAGGTCTATTTACTTGTCCCAGGAATAATACCTCTAAAATGATGACATTGAATTTCTGGTCCATAGTATGCATTTATATGCTGAAGGAGGGTTTGAAACCATAATCTGACAATGCAGAGCAGACATTTATTTACACTGCATGTTGTTAAAGATGACCTGGTAAAAAGAATTGTGAAGTTATTGGCCCTTAGAATTACTATGGAGGACAATAGGCAGAGAATTTAAGCATGATTAAATTCAGTTTGTTGCTTCAGCCATGTAAGACCACTGTTATTGAAAAGTGAAAATGCTGGAACATTGAAATAAAAACAAAACAAACCATATGAAGCATCCTATGCAGATATGTCACAGCTCGGTATGGGAACTGCTTTGCCTGAGACCACAAGGATCTGCAGAGAGCTCTAGACACAGTCCAACACATCACAGAGACCCTACCCTCCCTGGGCATTCTCTTCACGCCAGGCTGAAGATACAAAAGGCTGAAAGCATGTACCACAAGGTTCAGGAACAGTTTCTATTCTGTTGTTATATGACTTTTGAACAGCTCCTCGGGCCAGTAAGATGGACTCATGACTGCTCGATCTACACTGTTAAGAACTTGCATTTTATTGGCTGCCTACACGGCACTTCCTCTGTAAATTTAATATTTTATTCTGTATCCAGTTACTGATTTCCCTTGTAGCACCTCAATGCACTGTTATAATGAAATGATCTGTACAGATGGCGTGCAAAACAAATTTTCTTTGTACCTCATTACTTGTGACAATAAAAAATCAATTTACCAGTTTTACCTATTTAAAGTTTCTCAGCTGGTCAGCCAACATCTGTGGTGAGGCAAACAGTGTTGGCATTTTGCATCAGTGCCCTTTTGTCAGATTATTTAAAGATTTATTTTGGGGCAGTTTATGGCGTGGTTTGTCCATACGTGATGATTATAGGAAAAGATTCCAGGGCCAGAAGAGTCATGCTACATCGGTCCTAAAAGGACGTTTACACCTCTTTGTCCTTGGTGTTCTCTCCCCGATCCCAAGATTCTCCAAGAAGCTGCACCTAATTACTAGCATAAGTATTGTCTTAAATTTCCTGGTTCCCCAGTGATTGGCTCATACATCACCAAGTTACGCTGCTACCCGCCTGCTGGATCAGACGTTTGACTGCATGCATTTGCTTGGCATAGCAAGCTTAGAGGCTTCCAGCATTCTCGCTCTCATTGTATCACTGGAGACCTTTCTTCCTAATTCTCTTACTCTTAGGTCCTTTACTCTCTGATCGTTCTGCCAGAGCAAAATTGTTCACTCTATAAAAGCACCTCAGACTTACGAGCAACATTTTTAATTTCTTAACCTTCTCTGTTCAGGATAGAACTCCCAGCTCCAAGCTCTTCTGGGAGAAGTTCACAGCACAATTATCAAAGTCTTTACATCCTTCCAAATTGTAGTGCTCAGAACTGTAATTCTGATAATCTGATTACATATTATTGAGATGTATGCATGATGAATAATGCAACTGAAATAAATACTATACAGCTATTTTGCTCCAGTAGAATACTTCGCTATCTAAGTCAGTGCTCTAGAGTGTAGTTATGTTTTTGTAGGTTGTTGGACCAAAGGTTGGAATTCTCTCTAAGGTGTCCCCTTGTATTTGAGGTTTTGCTGGCTGCTCATTGTGGAGAATCTAGTCTCTCCTTGGCATTATGGGGGCTGCAAAGAATAAAAGCCATCAGGACCATCACAGAGGCTGCTGAGTGAGCCTCCAGAAGGCTATGGAGCAAGAGCAGATCAGTGCTGCTGGGACACAAGCCGGGACCTGATTGACCCTGGCTGGGTCGCCTGGGCAAGGGTTGAAATGCCCAAAACACCCAACGATCCCAGGTTACATCAGTGGTGGCAGGTCCCAGCTCATCCTAGGATGTACCTCTGCATCATAATTTTTGCTTGCTATGGACTGGGACTGCTCTTACTGAAATAAAAAGCTGGTAAACTAATGCACCCTTACTTAGTTATACTAGAAGTCTAAACTTATAGCCAGCAATAAATGATCAATAACACTGGACGTTACCATCAGTTCTGTTTGAAAGTATACATGATAAACCTTTCTTTTGAAATTGACAGGCAGATTGCTTATTTTATGCATGCTTAGGATTCCTAGTTAACAATTATTTTAAATAAATACAGTTTTGTTTTCAATGGATTCCTTATCAGCAACTTGTCTTTGCTTGTTCTCCAGATTATTTTTTGAGTCAAGATGGGGCTCATTCCCCTCAGGTATGAAATCCAGCAACTGGGAGTCTACGCAGGAAAGCACGCCCGAGTCCTTGGATGATGATTTTGTCATATCTTTAAATTCAGTTTCATAGTTTCCATGGCTTGGAAAAGTCACAGGTCTAGGCACTGCATACTTGTTATCCTGGACTATTTCGAGGGGTACTTCGAAAGCCGAAGGGCCAATCTCACTAAAGGAGCGCTTCAAAGGATTGTGGTGGAAATCTGAAGCCGGAGAAGGCCATGGAACAACATGGCACGTCGAGGAGCAAGTGCAAGGCCGAGGAACATCATAAATGGCATAATTATTTGAGTCAAGAGAAGAGGACTCAGGACTCACTGCTACTGGCTGCACCTTTGTCTTCTTTGCAGCTTTCTGATTGCTTTGAGTAATGATGGAGTCATTGCTTGCAGCAGGACTGAATGTTTGAGATTCTTTGGACTGCTGAAGGATGTTCCTCTGGGAATTATTCAGCTCTCCTGGAGAACTATTCCTGGAAAAATTGTCATAAGATGGTGGTGAGGAATATTTTGGGATATTCTCTGTCAATTGTCCATTCATTCTGGCCCCTTTGGAGTGTGTTGTTGCTTCTGTGTCATGTTTTGCTTCTTTAGGGAACTCCAGAGAAATGGCTTGAACTACCCTGTCAGGAAGCTTGAGGTAACGACAATTGCTTGGCCTCTTTTCCTTGTCATGTTCATTACCTGTTTCCACGATGCCATTGTTTCCTTTTGTGTTTGCGCTGGTACTGGTCAAGTCCTGATCCTTTCTTACATGTGTAAAATGAGGTAGGTTGGAGCCAATTTGTGCATATGTCTCTTCATCTTTTTCTGACAGCATTTTCTGGATCTGAAACAGAAGATCTATTAATTTGTGTTCTGTACTAGAGCAAAGTACACACTAAGCAAAAGAAAAGTTACCTATTTTGTGGAAGACACACATAATAGTGAAGTGGGGACATCTCTTTTTCCCCTATTAGGTAGAGAGAGCCTGTGGTATGTTGAATACCAGGTGAACGAGTAGTCTTTGGGGTACTACAAGTCTGTGTCTTTATTGATGCTTTGCTGCACGTTTGAGTGCTCGGTGGGGGGTGCTGATGCTTTTTTGCTGGTGGGGGAGGCGGGTCATTGCTTTGCTGCTGCTTACGTGTGGGGGGCTTTGGAGTTCTAACATTTAATTCATTCATTCTTTAGGGCACTCCTTTGTTTTTGTGGGTGTTTCCAAAGAAAAAGAATTTCAGGATGAATATTGTGTACATTTCTCTGACATTAACTATACCTATTGAAACCTAATTATTTTAGCAGACAATTTAAAATGACACTACGTGTTTTCCTATACAATCACGCTCTCTCCTTATTTTCATACATTTTGGGTGAAGCTGGCATGTTTCATTTCACTTCTTGTCCTGGCCATCGATGTTACTCTGATTCCTCACAATTAGTGTCTTTTATGTATTTGCAGTGAAAGTGGCAGACGTGATCAATATCCTTCACTATTTTTTGGGAGATTCTCAGATGAACATATGGGAGATGTGTTTGCAACTTCAGGTCCAACATAAAACAGCTGCATAAACCTAGCAGCTGGTTTGAATATAATTCACAATGACAGCTTAAGTGGGATTTTTGCAAATTCATACTTTCAGTGACCTTTTGTACACTATTATATCAGTATAACATAAACAGCATGTGAAGTCAAAAATCACATTTTCAGTTCAGCTGGTGGGATCTGGAATTCCTTTCCCTGAAGGTTGTGAATGCTGGGTATACCAGAGCTTCTGAACTGAGCTGCATAGGGTTTCATTAGGCTAGGTCATCCAGGCATGCAGAGCAAAGGTGGGGAGATAGATGTCAATCAAATAATCGAATGAGGTAGAGGCCAGGCTTAAGAGACTTAATGGCTCAGTACTCTTTATAATGTCCCTTATAAGCCAAACTTTTTTTGTGATTTTTTAAAAAAAATTACAAAGCTTGTTTTATTTTATTAAGTGTGAGTACCTGGCTCAATTTAAAATAGATGAGAGCTACTCCAATGATAGCTGCAAGGCACACTACCAAAACCATCACAAGCAGGACAATAGCCACCGTTAAATATGCCCGAAGTGGATTGGAACCTTCTGGTGCTCCGTCATCAGCAGTTAACTGTCCTGTCACAGGTACCTAGAGTAGGAGTACAGAGAAAATAAATTACTCACACCCTTGTCTCAATCGCATACGGTATTATGGTCTTAAAAGGTAATTTCAGGTAGATTGGAAAGCAGAAGCAAATCTACAAAAAGAATTTGCTTGATTTTAGTAAATGGTGGACCAGGATCTGATTAAGCTACTCCTGTTTTTAATTGGTATTTTCATATCATGGGTGAATTTACATAGTGGCGTAGTTTGGAATGATGCCTTTAGAGTCATAGAGAAGTACAGCACAGAAACAGGCCCTCAGCCCATCTAGTCCATTGTGAAACAATTTAAACTGCCTTTGGGCCTGTGCATGTATAGTGTAGGAGTGAGAATAAGCCACATGGGCCTCATGCCTGGTTTGCGATTCAATAAGATTGTGACTGATCTAATATTGGAATATAGAACATAGAACAGTACAGCACAGGAACAGGCCATTCAGCCACAATGTTGTGCTGAACTGGCTAAAAAATAAATAAAAATAACTCCCAAAAACTAATCCCTCTTACCTACACAAAGGCCATGTATAGAACATAGAACAATATTGGCCTTGGCCCACTCTTTGATTCTCCTAAATTTGAGAAGTTTATCTCATCCTTGACTGTACTTGGAGTTTAGTAAATACCTTAATCTCCACTGAAGCTATGCCACTAAGTAAATTCACCCATGACATGAATATACTCATTCAGATCCTGGTCCATCATTTAATAAAATCATGCATTATTTGTTTGTAAATTTGCTTCTGATTTTCCATGTACCTGCAATTATCTTTTAAGACAATAAGACTATAAGGCAAAGGAGCAGAATTAGGCCACCAGGTCTGATCAGAGTCTGCTCTGCCATTAGATCATAGCTGATTTATTTTCCATATCAACCCCATTTTCCTTGTAATCTTTGACACCATTACTAATCAAGAACCTTTCAACTTCCACTTTGAATATACCCAATGAATTGGTCTCCACAGCCGTCTGTGATAATGAATTCCATTCTCTAGCTAAAAGAATTCCTCTTCATCACTGTTCTAAAGGGATGTCCTTCTAGTCTGAGGCTGTGCCCTCTGATCTATTGGAAGCATCCTCTCATATCCACTCTATCCAATATTCAGTAGGTTTCAATAAGATCCCCCTTCATTCTTCTCATCTCCAGTGAGTACAGGCACAGGGCCATCAAATGCTCCTCATCTGCTAGCTCTTTCATTACTAGGATAATTTTTGTAATGCTTAGAATTAATTCATGTAATTTAAAATACAAATACACATAATAAAACTTTGCTTTTACTATCAAAACATACTACATATTCAAAATATATACTATATACTCACGTGCCTTTATAATTCTCTTTACTCCACTGTAATAATAATACGTGTAATTTTAGCTTCTCCATCTCAAACTACAGAGTGAATCATATCATATTATGATCACTGCCTCCTAAGGGTTCCTTTACTTTAAGCTCCCTAATCAAATCTGGTGCATTGCATAGCACCAATTCCAGAACTGCCTTTCCTGTGGGTTCAGCCACAAACTGCTCAATAAAGCATCATATAAGCACAAATTCCTCTCTTGGTAACCAGTACCAATCTGATTTTCCCAAACTACCCACATATGCAACTTTACCAGCAGATCCATCTGCCTAAACGTGTATCCTTGAATGCTTAGCTTCCAGTAGAGATCTTGTAACCGTTACTCAGTGGTGCCTACAACATCATACCTGCTCATTTCTAACTTCGCTTCAAGCCTGTCTACCTTATTTTAAATACTATGTGCATTCAAATATTATACTTTCAATCTGCATTCACCACCCTTTTCAAACTTGTCTTCATATCACTGAAAGTGATATTCTTATCTCTTTTTAAACGTTATGTCTTATTCTTTATTCTGGAGACTTCAGTAACCTCTGCTGCACTGTCCTTCACCTTTACTTTCTAGATACTCTTCCAAGCTGTGAACCCACCTCTTTACTTATCAATATCTATCTACTTCTGTCATTAAAATATTGAAAGGTTCTGATTGTACCATCCTCCTAGGAAGAGAGACAAAGGCAAACACAGAACAACTTTATTATCAAAGCACATACTATACATTTTCATATACTGCCTTGAGATTTATTTTTTGTAGCCACTTGCAGGAAAAGTAAAGAAGTACAATAGAATCTATGAAAAAAATACATAAACAAACCTAACCAATGTGTAAAAGAAGGCCATCTGTACAAGTAAAGAAGTAAAACTGAGAACATGATTTGTAAAAGAGACATTGAAAGTGAGTCTGTAGATTGCAGAATCAGTTCAGAGTTGTGGTCAGAGAAAAAATTCATCTTGGTTCAGGAGCTTGATGGTTACTGATCCTGAACCTGATCCTGTGGTACCCAAGGCTTCTGTATCTCTTCCCTGATGCAAAGCAACAGAGAGAGAAGAGCATGGCCTGCATGGTGAGGAGTGTAGCTTTCCTGCAGAGAGGGCTGTGCCTGATTCACTACCTTCACCTTTTTTTTTCTCTTCTGGGCATTGGTGTCTCCATACCAGGATATATCAGGATTCCAGGATATATTTAGGACACTCTCCACTGTACATCTATTGCAGTTGTCAAAGATTTTGGTGGCATGCTGAATCTATGCAAACTTCTAAGAACATAAATGCAATGTCATGCCTTCTTTGTGATGGCATTTACATGCTGGTATCAGGGAAGATTTTCTGATTTGTTACCACTGCGGAATTTAAAACTACTGACATTCTCCACATCTGATCCCTTAAAGAGGACCAGTTCTCAGACCTCCATCTTCCTTTTGTTGTTAATAATCAGCTCATTAGTTTTGCTGATGTTGAGTGAGAGGTCGTTGTTGTGGTACCATTCAACCAGATCTTCATTCTCCCTCCTTCCTATGTGCCAATTCAGCCAGCAACACTGGTGTCATCAGCAAACCCGCATCTATCTGCCATTGGTGGAATGATATAACAAAAACTTACATCTTTGGAAATTCTGACACACACAATCTTTCTATGCCTCAGTAGGAATCCTTTAATTCTCCTGGAAGTTAAAGGTGAATGTCATAGGTTTCATATTATTCAAATTTTGTTATTAATGTGTGCCCCATGCTGAAACTATTTTGTCATCATGTGTAAAATAACACCAGAAAAGTAACTGTTGCTCTTGAGTCAACTGGCAGTTGCAAGTGCCTGGTGCAGTTTCCTAGAGGGATGAAATCTTGCGTAATGCCTTGTTTAAGATTTCTTCTACTATGTTGTGAGGAGGAACCATGATGTCCAATTGGGATGGTGGGGTGGAGAGAAGGTTCTAGAGGGAGCTGGGTGGAGACAGATTTCTGATGGACAGTAGTCAGGTTTGTGGTCTTTTAGGGGAAGATATGGAGAGGAGAGGATCTGGGAAGACTCCTGGAGGATCCTATCTGAAGGGGAGACCCTAATGCAAGGAGTACTTCGCAAGATGAAGGAGTCCATGAAGGGACTGTGATTGGTGATAAGAATTCAGCACCGTGAGTAAAATGGTACACAAAACCACGATCAAAACGAGCTCCAGTGTTTATGTGCACATTCAGACTGGTTTAACTATATTTGACCCTTTTTTCATTTCTTTTTCCTATTAGCTGTTCGATAAAGCTGAAATTGGTAAATATACTTACTTTATAATTTTATGTGGAGCATGATCTGTTAGTTCTCGGTGACCGATAATTGTGTAAGGGCAGTATTTACATGTCATTCACTCAAATTGAGGTTTCTTTAATTAGAATTCCCAATGTTCCTGTTTGATTGAGCCCCAGATCATACCAAACCTTTACGCAAGTTGCTTGTGAAAGGTGGTCTTCTCACTGTTGAGTCAGGTGGCTGTTAGCAGAGCTGGCTACCGAGCCAGGTTTGTATGCAAGCCCCAGTGAGAGCGTTACACATGTGCAGATCAACTTCTGACGCAAAACAAAGGTTAAGCACCCAGATTTCTAGGCTTTTCCATTGCATGTAGAATCACTACGTTGTACTGTATGTGGTACACCAGGTGCACTCTCACCCAAATCCTCTACAAGAGAGATCTGCTCAGGTATTAAAAACGGTACTTGACCAATACCCCAACTGACCAGCACTGTCATGGTTCTGAACTGAGCTGGAGTAATTGTAGTTATTTTCTTGCCTAACCTGACTTAATCCAATGAAGAGAAAGATGGATCATGATCTACCATTGGCAAACAGGATTAAGGGCAAAAGAATAATCAAGTAATGAGTAGGGACTGTTTGGGTCAACAGGGGCTCTGTGTGCATGCAGATGTAATGTATGTTGAGGTTCTAAATGATTACTTTTCATTTGTATTGACAATGGGAGTGGACTCTGTAGTTGGAAGATTCTGCAACGAGGAGAAATTCTAGTGTAAGTATTCTTCGTCTTAAAAATGGACAAATCTACAGGGCTGGATAAGATTTATCTGAGGCTGCTGTGTGAGCAAGCAAAGACATTTCTTGGCCTCTGGTTGGTGTTTTTAAATCTTTGCTGGTCTGAAATAAGGTATCAGATGACTGGAGAATAGAAAGTGTATTTCCCTTTTCAAGAATGGCACTGGGTTAAAGCCAACCAACTACAGAATGTAAGCCTAACACCAGTAGCAGCAAGTATGGCATTGGCGGATCTTATGTGACCAATATTTTTGAATGTTTTCATGGGAAGATAAAGTGTTTTGATCAGGATTGTATAGTAAATATGGTTTACAAGAATTTTGATGAGGTCCCTTCGCTAAACATTTGGGCCAAAGAATTAAAGGCAAGTTGGTAAGTTGGAACTAAAATTGGCTTGGCATAGGAGACAGAAGGTGAAGGTAGAGGGTTGTCTCTGTAATTGAATATCTGTGACTAGTGGTGTTCCCCAAGGCTTTGTGCTGGGACCTCTTGCTGTTTAGAATGTACTGTATGTGAATAGTTTAGATGTGGATCAGAGAAGTGTGATCAATAAGCTTACAGATACAGGAAGATTGGTGGAGTTACTGAGAGTTTGGATGGTAGTCTTGGGTTCTTGAGCTACAGGTGAAATGGCAGATCGAGCTTAACCATATAAATGCAATGTGATGCATTTTGGGAATACTGTTGAACTAGGACATAGAATAGGAATGATAAGGTATTGGAGTGTTAAGGAAAAGGGGACTTTGATATATGAGCCTAGTGATCCATAAAGTTAGTAGCATGAGTAGACCATGTGTTTACAATACAGGAGGTAATGCTTCCACTTTATAAAGTATTAGTTGGGGCTCAGATGGAGCATTTTCTACAGTTTGGCTCACCACTCTGTAGGAAGGATATGATAATGCCAGATGGGTGCAGAGGTGATTCACCATAGTGTTGCCTGGGATGAAGCATTTTGGTTATGAAGAGAGACCAGAGAGGCTGGGTCTGTTTTCATTGGAGTGGGGTGGTTACTACGGGACATGATTGAGTTATATAAAGTTATGAAGGGTTAGATAGGGAAGACTGCAGGAATCATTTCCTCTTATCAGAGTTGGATGAAAATAGAGGAGATAAATTTAGGATAAGGAGGAAGAGGAGCATCTGTTTTCACTTAGGGAAAGGTGAGTATCTAGAATAAACTGCCTGTGAGAATGGTGCAAGCAAAGTCACCCACATCGTTTAAGAGTCACAGATTGCCTCAACATGGAAGGCTCCAGGACAAACACTGGAAGGTGGAATGACTTTGGATCGGTGTGGGCATGGTAGGCTGAATGACTTGTCTCTATGCTTCATGAATTAATGAATCTCTGATCTGACCAGGAAGGCATGCGGAGGAAACAATGGGACATAGTTTGGGTGAAGAGTTCACAAAGACCTCTCTTTTCACATGATGCAGTACGGGCTGGTGTGGTGCATTCTGACCAGTGTGGTGCATACTGATCACATCTGAATCTGAAAACTTAATTCAGCCCGAGCACCACATTGTGGTCAAATCCTGTCTGTTTGGGGTTGGCAGCCAGCAAAACTTTGTGGGCTGAAAATCCTTTCCATAATTCCACAAAAAAAGTTGGTAAGTAGCTTGACCTACAGTGGAAGACAATCTGGTTTGTGATGAAAGCATAGGGAGGTTGCAAAGGGATGTGCTTCAGTTAAAGACCAGGCAAATGGAGTATAATAATGGCCAATTTCACATTTTCCAGTTTGTTAGCAAAGTTAGTAAAGAAGCATATGATCTGAATGCTAACAATATGGAAATGTACTTGTAGTAACAAAATGGCAGTTTTGTCAACAACAAAACAGAACCTGTTTTGTACCAGAGTGCTTTGCTAATACTCTTTGTGCAATGTTATGCTGATGGACTTCGAGTATACGACAAACTGCAGAAAGACAGGTGGATATGGTGACTGGAAGAATGCTGACTACACTAATTAAGTAGACTAACAGAATGCAACCTGTCCTTGAACTTGCGTAAGTAGATAACACTTGTGTATAAAAAAGTACATGAGCTGTTTGTTTTCTCGAAGCTTTCAATGGCTCTTGTGCGGTATAAATCTTCCCTGTCACTCAGCACCTTCAAAGACCGAAGCCACATCCCCCTAAGCTTTGGCATAGTATGAAGTTAAAAAGCAGTGCAGAAGCCACTGGTCAGCAACAGGATCAGGAGGGACAACCAGAACAACAATGATCACCTCCAGAGGTGTTCCCCTCAAGGCTAGGGCAGGTGGGGAACCAAGGGGTGTATATTGACTTGGATGGCAGGAGAATTACAGGCTGTGGTAGAAAAACTGCCTGACCCAGAGACAGGTTTGGAAAAAGCTATTCAGAAACTTAAAACTATTGTTTTGTGTCATGATCCTAGTATTATGGATTTGGAAACCTTAATAAGGGCATGGTTAGGCCCCAAGTTTTAATTTTATTTGGTTAAATTGCAAGGCTTTCAAGAATACCAGAACCTGTCACCATGTCAAATGAAGATTTTTATAAAATTATGTTTGATGCATGACATGTTGCCTTTCCTAAATTGACTAATTGGTCTAAGATAATGGAGATGCAGGTAGGAGTGAGTCTGTAGAAGACTATATGCAGAAGATACTAGACGATGGAACCCAGACTGTGTGACCATTTACAGATGGATTTTATAGAGTTACGCTGGTGTGAAGGATATAAATATCTATTGGTCATCATTAATGTTTTTTCACGATGGGTTGAAACTTTTCCTTGTATTAAGAATAATGCAGTTACAGTATCTAAATGTTTATTGAAGGAAATCATCCTAATATTTGGGATTCCTTGGAAACTGTCTAGTGACAATGATACCCACTTTACTGAGAAGAAAAAGCATTGCAGGATGTATATTGTATACATTTCTCTGATATTAAATTGGACTTTTGAACCTTATATGTAAGGCCTTATGTATTTCCATTGCAGCTATCACCCTCAGTCAGCAGGCTGAGTAGAAAAGATGAATTGAACAATTGAAACAAGAAATGTGTGAGTAATTGAATGTTAATGAGGCATATAAAATTTTTTCTGATTGAAAGAACACCAAACATGCAATAAACTAAAAAAAAAATCATGATATAGACAATGAAAAGACTAAAGCAGAAATCTTTGCATTAACTGAAAGAGTGCGGAAGTTGAACCAATACGCAATGAATGAAGTTTCAAAGCAAAATACAAAAAGTTAAATCACAGCCTCAAGCTTGACTGGGCGGTCCTTGCCCTGACACCTTGAGTGGGGCTACTAGTGACGCAACTGCTGGTGCTGCGTTCTGGGAAACACCTACTTCGGAAGCTCCGACCAACGTATTACTGCTCACAGGCACTGTACGGCGCCCACTATTCAAACTCAGGAGATTGACAGGACTCCGTGTGCAGCGCCACCATTGGAACTCCAAGGAATACAGCATCGACATGAAATGGACTCTGCAGCGGCCTCTAACGACTAATGTGAGAATGACAGTGATGAAACAAAAAGATTAACAGTGGCAGTATGTCAGATAAAACTATTGCTAACACTAGACAACAAAAAATGTGCTTCCTGAATACTTTTAGGACCATCCTATGGATTTTGGGCTGCTAGTCATGAAAATTACAATTAAATCTCACTAACAGGAGAAAATCTGCAGATACTGGAAATCCAAAATGCTGGAACAAAACATACAAAATGTTGGAGGAACTCAGCAAGCCAGGCAGCATCTATGGAAAGGAATAAACAGTCAATGTCTCAGGCTGGGACCCTTCATCAGGACTATATGAAACCTCACTATAATGCTCAATTTTTAAAAATCACCCATATTTGTTAATTCAATTCATAAAAACAAGAAATCTATAGAATACCCCAATCTCCCTTCAGCCATGAGACCTGCATGATAATAGTCTTCCACTACCGAAGCCCTCCAGAGAAATGGAGTCTAGAGGCAGATGAAGATCCCATGATGCACGAGCTAGGAATGGAAAACGACACAAATTTTGAACACTTTATGTCGAGGTAATGGATTCGGCCCAGTACATCAGGGGTAAAGCCCTTCCTACCAGTGAGCACATCTTCATGAAACAATGTCATAGGAAAGCAATATCCAGCATCAGAGATTGCCACCTGCTGCCATTGAGTACAAGAGCCTCAGGACTCACACCACCTGGTTCAAGAACAGTCACTGCCCCTCAACCATCAGGCTCTTGAATAAAAGGGGATGACTACACTCCACTTGCCCATAAATTGAGATGTTCCTACACCAATGATCTCACTTTAAAGACTCTTTATCATGTTATTTCATGTTCTCATTATTTATATGTACAGTCGCACAGTTTGTTGTCTTCTGCACTCTACTTCATCTTTCATCGATCCTGTTACTATTTTATAGATTTGCTGAGCATGCCCACAGAAAAATGAATCTCAGGGTTATATACCGTGACACAAAAATTTCCATGAAGGACTTTTATACTTGAGCAGACATTTCCCAAAATAACTGATGCCAAGATTAAGGAAGGCATTTTTCTTGGTCCACAAATCAAACAGGCCATCACTGACAGGCAATTCAAAGAATTCCTACTGGGACCAGAGAAAATTGCATGGAAGGCATTCAAGGATGTTGTTGAAAGTTTTCATGGCAACTACAGGGCACCATACTTGGTGCAGCTGGTTGACAACATGCTTCAAGCTTTCAAAACCATAAAGCTCAACATGTCACTAAAGATTCATTTTCTGCATTCCCATTTGGAATTTTCCCCTGCAAATCTTGATGTTGTCAGTGACTAAAATGGTGAAAAGTTTCACCAGGACATTGTGGTCATTGAGAAATGGTATCAGTTCAACTGGAATCCATCAATGCTGGCTGATTATTGTTGAACACTTAAACAAGAAGCCTCAGACACTGAGTACAAATGAAAATCATCAATAAAACATTTTAGCTTTGTTGAACTATTGCAAAGCATCAGCACTGATTTGCAATTAAACATGTTATTTTTAATAAAAGTTAATTTCTTGTTTTTCTAATTCCTATGTGATACAAGTAGTCTGAAATTATACTTGTATTCAGCTTCAGGTGGTCTATTATAATCAAATAAAAACTTTTGAGGAAGCAACCCTTTCAAAAAACGTTGTAGTCCAGTATAAAATTAATAGGTCTTACTGATATATGGGAGGCCACAGAAGGAGCATCGGATATAGCAGACGACCTCTACAGACTCGCAGATGAAGTGTTGCCTCACCTGGAAGGACTTTTTGGGGCCCTGAATGGTAGTGAGGGAGGAGGTGTAGGGGCAGATGTGGTACTTATCCCACTTGCAAGGATAAGTGCCAGGAGGGAGATCAGTGAGAAGGGACGAGTAGACAAGAGAGATGCATAGGGAATGATCTCTGCAGGAAGTGGAAGGTGGTGGAGGGGGCAGGAGAGGAAAGTGGTGGGATCCCACTGGAGATGGCGGAAGTTACGGAGAATTATGTGCTGGATGTGGAGGTTTGTGGGGTCGTAGGTGAACCCTGTACCTGGTGTGGTGGCAGGAGGATGGGGTGAGGCCAGTGTAGATGATGGAGGAAGGGAAGCCACTTTCTTTGAAGAAGGAGGACATCTCAGTTGTTCTGAACAAAGAGCCTCAGCCTGAGTGCAGGTGCGGTGGAGATGGAAGAACTGAGAAAAGGGAATGGCAATTTTATGTGATGGGGTGGAAAGATATATAGTCAAGGCCGGTGTGAGCGTCAGTGGGTTTGTAAAAGATATCAGTAGTTAGACTGTCTCCAGAGACGAAGACAGAGGGTTCACGAATAGTGAGAGAGGGGACAGAAATGGAAAAGTAAATTTGAGGGCAGGGTGGAAGTTGGAGACAAAGTTGATGAAATTGACAAGCTGAGCATGGGTGCAGGAAGCAGCACCAATGCATTCGTCAATGTAGTGTGTAGAAAGATTTGCGGAATGTTCCACGTAGCCAACGAAAAGCCAAGCATAGCTGGGACCTAGGCAAGTGCCCATGGCTACACCTTGAGTTTGAAGGTAGTGTGAGAGCCAAAGGAGAAATTGTTGAGGGTGAGGACCAGTTCTGTCAGATGGAGGAGCATGGTGGTTGAGGAGAACTGGTTGCGTCTGTTGTCCAGAAAGAAGTGGAGAGCTTTAAGGCCTCCTGATAGGTGACAGAAGTGTATAGGTACTGGACATCCATAGAGACAATAAGTCAATCGGGCCAGGGAGCTTAAATTCATTGAAGAGAACTAGAGCGTATGAAGTGTTATGGATAGAACCATAGAACCATAGAACTCTACAGCACAGTACAGGCCCTTCAGCCCTCCATGTTGTGCCGACCCAAATAATCCTTAAAAAAAAGTACTAAACCCACACTACCCCATAACCCTCCATTTTTCTTTCATCCATGTGCCTGTCTAAGAGGCTCTTAAATACCCCTAATGTGATAGCCTCCACTACCATCCCTGGCAAGTCATTCCAGGCACTCACAACCCTCTGTAGAAAAAACTTACCCCTGATGTCTCCCCTAAACTTCCCTCCCTTAATTTTGTACATATGCCCTCTGGTGTTTGCTATTGGTGCCCTGGGAAACAGGTACTGACTATCCACCCTATCTATGCCTCTCATAATCTTGTAGACCTCTATCAAGTCCCCTCTCATTCTTCTATGCTCCAAAGAGAAAAATCCCAGCTCTGCTAACCTTGCTTCACATGACTTGTTCTCCAATCCAGGCAACATCCTGGTAAATCTCCTCTGCACCCTCTCCATGGCTTCCACATCCTTCCTATAAAGAGGTGACCAGAATTGAACACAATACTCTGTGCGGTCTCACCAGAGATTTGTAGAGTTGCAACATGACCTCTCTACTCTTGAACTCAATCCCCCTGTTAATGAAGCCTAGCATCCCATAGGCCTTCTTAACTACCCTATCAAACTGCACAACGAGCTTGAGGGATGTATGGATTTGAACCCCAAGGTCCCTTTGTTCATCCACACTTCTAAGTAACTGACCATTAATCCTGTACTCAGTCTTCTGGTTTGTCCTTCCAAAATGCATCACCTCACACTTGTCTGGATTGAACTCCATCTGCCATTTTTCTGCCCAACTCTGCATCCTGTCTATAGCCTCTTGTAACCTTCGACAACCTACAGCTCCATCCACAACTCCTCCGATCTTAGTGTCATCCGCAAACTTACTCACCCATCCTTCCGCCTCTACATCCAGGTCATTTATAAAAATCACAAAGAGCAGGGGTCCCAGGACAGATCCCTGCGGCACTCCACTAGTCACCAACCTCCAGGCAGAATACTTTCCTTCCACAACTACCCTCTGCTTTCTTCCTGTAAGCCAATTTTTTATCCAAACAGCCAAGGTTCCACTGATCCCATGCCTCATGACTTTCTGGATGAACCTCTCATGAGGGACCTTGTCAAATGCTTTGCTAAAGTCCATGTAGACCACATCCACTGCCCTACCCTCATCAATTTCTTTTGTTACCTCTTCAAAAAACTCAATCAGGCTCGTGAGGCATGATCTTCCCTTCACAAAGCCATATTGACTATCCATGAGTAGACTGTACTTCTCCAAAAGCTCATAGATCCTATCCTTAAGAATCCTTTCCAGTAGTTTGCATACCACCAACGTAAGACTCACCGGTCCATAGTTCCCAGGTTTCTCCCTATTACCTTTTTTAAACAAGGGAACTACATTTGCCATTCTCCAGTCCTCCGGCACTTCCCCTGCAGCCAAAGAGGATTCAAAGATCATAGCTAATGCTCCTGCGATTTCTTCTCTCAATTCCCACAACAACCTGGGGAGTATCATATTTGGCCCTGGGGATTTATCAATCTTAATGTTTTTAAGAAGATCCAGCACTTCTTCTTCCTTAATCTCCACATTGTCCAGCACACAGGCCCACTCTACTTCAACCTCATCCTGAGCAAGATCCTTGATGTGAGTAAGACCAAAGATGTGAGAAGCAAAATGGAATCTGTATTGTACCAGAGTGCTTTGCTATTATGTTCATGCAACGTAATGCTGCTGTGCTTTGAGTATATGAGAAATTGCAGAAAGACAAGCGGATTCAGTGATGCCAAGTACACTAATTCAGCAGATTAACAGAACGTGCCCTGTCCCTGAAATGGTGGGGCGAGATAACACTTGTGTATAAAAGAGAGACTTTGCTGTTTTTATTAAAACTATCATCAGTTCTGTGGTGCTAGTCTTCCCTTAGTGCAAGTAAAATAAATGCGTTTATGATCAATCCACTCTGAGTTACTTGTTGTTCATTATAAGACATGGCGAAAGGTGCTTGACAACAGCTTGCAGAGCTCTAAGATACAGTGACCTGGGTGTACTAGTGTGCATGAGTTTTACAAGACTGGTTTACTTCCAAAATTGCAACACAACAAGTAATTAGAACAATTAACAGAGCGTTACCATTTATGGCCAGGACAATTGGATCCAAAAATAAAATTATACTTCAGTTACATTGGACATTGGTGAAACTACAACTCAAGAACAGGTTTAGTATTTGTCTCTTTGTTTAATACACTTCAGCTATTCAAGAGGAAGTTATGAGGCCAATACTGGAAGTAGGTTAATTGTCTTAAGCTGTGATGAGGGCATGGGGAGGCTACAATGGGACATAGTTAGATTAAGGATTATGGAAATATCTGGCTGATGGAGTGTACAGGAATGTTGGAATTTGGAAAGATACTTGATTGAAGCATGAGGGTCTTGACCAAGCGATGTGAAGAGGTGTTTCTCTCTGATCATCTAGGATGAGGAGTCACTATCTTAAAAAAATCACACATTTGAGGCAGAGATGAATTTTTTCTCAGGTGTCTTAATTGACCAATAGGAACACAGCCTTTGGATATTTTTAAAGTAAAAATAGATAGATTCTTGATAAGCAAGGGAGTGAAAGATGGAAAGGCAGAAGTGACGTTAGGGTGAGATCAACCATGATCTTGGTAAATGGCAGAGAATGTTTGAGTAAATAGCTGTCCTAATTACTTGTGGTACCTCAAGTGTACAAGTATATCAGCCTTCTACAAATCATGCACTGGAGCATCCTGGTTGCTCTGTATCTTGGAGCTTTGACTAGAAAGTAAAGCCAAAGTTCCAGTGAAGCATTAGTCAGACTGCACTTGGAGTATTGTGAGCCTGATTTAAGAAAGGATGTGCTGGAATTGGAGAGGGTCCAAAGGATTTTCATGAGAAATATCCCAGGAATGAAAGGATTAATAAATGATGAGTGTTTGGTGACTTACTGGATTTAAAAGATTGGGAGATGGGAAGGGTCTCACTAAAACCTATCAAATATCGAAACACCTAGATAGAGTTGAAGTGGAGAGGATGTTTCCTGAAGCGCGAGAGTCTAGGACCACAGGCACAGCCTCAGAATAGAGGGATGTCCTTTAGAACAGAAAAGTGAAAACAGATATGTACAAAGTGATTTAAATTAATTACAAATATAAAACACAAAATAATTGATTGCATAAGTATTCACCTCCTTCAAGTCAGTATTTAGTAGATGCACCTTTGGCAGCAATTACAGCCTTGAGTCTGTGTGGATAGGTCTCCATCAGCTTTGCACATCTTGACACAGCAATTTTCCCCCATTCTTCTTTACAAAACTGGTCAAGCTCTGTCAGATTACTTGGGGATCATGAGTGAACAGCCCTTTTCAAGTCCAGTCATAAATACCCAATTGGATTGAGGTCTGGACTTCGTTGTTTTTAAGCCATAATTGTATAGCTTTGGCTTTATGCTTGAGGTGAATAAAGAATATATGCTTGGCCTATATTCTAATCTTGTTGGAAAACAGATCTTCTCCCAAGTTGCAGTTCTCTTGCAAACTACATTGGGTTTCTCCCCAGGATTTCTGTGCATTTTGCTGCATTCATTTTACCCACTACCTTCACAAGCCTTCCAGGGCCTGCTGCAGTGAAGCCACCCCACAGCGTGATGCAGCCACCACTCTGTTTCACGGTAGGGTCGCTGTGTTTTTGATGATGTGTCGTGTCTGGCTTATGCCAAACATAGCGTTTAGTCTGATGTCCAAAAAGCTCAATTTTGGTTTCATCAGGTCACAGAACTTTCTTCCAGCTGACTTCAGAGTCTCCACATGCCAATCGGCAAACTCTAGCTGAGATTTTATGTGAGTTTTTTTTCAACAGTGGCTTTCTCTTTGCCACTCTCCATTAAAGCTGCGACTGCTGAAGCACCCGGGCAAGAGTTGTATGCACAGTCTCTCCCATCTTGGCCAACGAAGCTTGTAACTCCTCTAGAGTTGACATAGGTCTTTTGGTGGCCTCCCACACTAGTCCCCTTTTACACGGTCACTCAGTTTTTGGGGACAGCTAGAGCTGTGCCATATTCTTTCCATTTCTTGATCATTGACTTAACTGTACTCCAAGGGATATTCAGTGACTTGAAATTTTCTTGTATCCATCTCCTGACTTGTGCTTTTCAATAACCTTTTCACAGAGTTGCCTGGCATGCTCTTTTGTCTTCATGTCGTAGTTCTTGCTAGGATACTGACTCACCAGCAGTTGGACTTTCCAGACACAGGTGTATTTTCATTCCAATCAATTGAAACACCTGGACTGCACACAGGTCTCCAAAAACAGATCTCCATTTAACTAATTATGTGACCTTTAAAACCAATTGGCTGAACCAGTGATGATTTGGTGTCATATTGAAGGGAGTGAATATTTATGCAATCAAAAATTTTGTGTTTTATATTTATAATTAATTTAGATCACTTTGTAGAGCTCTGTTTCACTTTGCCAGTAAAGGGTTTTTCTGTTGATCAGTGTCAAAACAAACCAAATTAAATCCACTGTGATTCAATGTTGTAAAACAATAAAACATGAAAACTTCCAAGGGGGTTGAATACCTCTTATAGGCACTGTATTAAAAATGTTAAGTTAAATTAGTGCAAAAAGAGAGAAAAAAGATAGTGAGGCAGCGTTTATGAGTTCAATGTCCATTCAGAAATCTGATGACAGAAGGGAAGAAGCTGTTCCTGAAATGTTGAGTGTGTGTCTTTAGGCTCATGTAGCTCCTTCTTGATGGTAGCGAAAAGAAGAGAGCTTGTGCTGGGTGATGGGGGTCCTTAATGATGGATGCTGCCTTTCTGAGGCATTGCTCCTCATTGAAAGTTACAGAATATTAAAAGTCTTAGATAAAGTGGATATGGAGAGTATGTTTCCAATAATGTGCAAGTCCAGGACCAGAGGGCACCGTCTCAGAAAAGAAGGATGTTCCTTTAGAACATAAATGGAGAGGAATTTCTTTAGCCAGGGAGTGGCGAATCTCTGGAATTTATTGCCAGACGGCTGTGGAGGCCAGGTCATTGAGTATATTGAAAGCAGAAGTTGATAGGTTCTTGATTTGTAAGGGTGTCATAGGTTACGGGGAGAAGGTAGCAGAATGCAGTTGTGAGAGTAAATAAATTGGCCATGATTAAATGACAGGAGAGACTTGGTGGGTCAAATGCCCTAATTCTGTTCCAATGTCTTATGGAAAGCAGTCTACCTAATCTTTGGTGCATGCCTCTTCATCTAGTATATTCCTTTTCAGATGAAGATACCAGACTACACCTAGAAATAAACATTGCCAACAGCCTGCCCTAGTCCATCCAGATAGACATCATGACCAAGGAAGTTCACCAGTGTCATAGGAGGCTAACAAAATTTGGCATATCCCTGTTAACCCTCACCAGTTTTTATAGATATACCATAGAAAGCATCTCACTGAATGAACAGCATCATGATCTGGTATATCAATTGCTCTACCCAAGACTACAAGAATCTGCAGAAGGTTGTGGACAGAGCTCAGCACATCAAGAAAACCAACTTCCTTCTCAATGATCATACTTCTTGCTGCCCTGGTAAGTCAGTCAACATATCCTTCCCGTAGTTAAAAGGTTATTGAATGGACTTCTCACACACTCAATGGATTTTATTAGGTACACCTGCTCATTAATGCAAATATCTAATCAGCCAATCACATGGCAGCAACTCAATGCATAAAAACATGCACGAATGGTCAAGAGGTTCTGTTATACCCCTAGGCAGAGCAGAATTGAGAAGTAGGATAAAAAAGGCATTGAGAAGAAATGGCAAGAGGATTGGAAAAATGAATTAAAGGGAAGGCATTTCTTTTCTAGTCACCCTCTAGTTAAAAAGGTCTCAGACTGTTACTCTTTATATCATAGAGATATGGTGAAATTAATAAGACTTAGGCTGGGGCATTGTGGGCTAGACTATTACTTAAAGATAATAGGAAAACATCCAACTGGATGATGTGACTGTGGTAGTCCAGAGACAGTTCAGCATGTTTTGCTGAGTTGTAATCTATATAAAATTGAAAGAAGAATATTGTTCAAGAGGCTGTCTGACATAAATGTATTTTGTTTTTCTATTAAATCTTTGTCTGGACTCCAAGAGAACCACCATCAGATTGAAAAGTTTATTATTCTGTTTCTACGTGCAGCTAGTTTATATTTGAGAATTTGAGTTTCTTGAAATTCTGTAATTAATTGTACATCCTGCGGCAATACTGTCTAAACTGCCGGAAATAGAAGAAGAAAAAAAGGTTCAGTTGTTGTTCAAATGAAACACTATAATGAGAAAGAAATGTGATCTAAGTGTTTTTGACCATGGAATGATTGTTGGTATCAAATGAGATGGTTTGAGCATTTCAGAAACTACTTGATCTTCTGTGATTTTCATGCAGAAAATTCTCTAGAGTTTACAGAAATGGTGTGAAAAACAAAAAAGAACATTTAATAAGCTGCAGTTCTGTGGCAAAAACATCTTATTAATGAGAGAGATCAGAGGAGAATGGCCAGACTGGTTGAAGCTGACAGGAATGTGACAGTAACTTACATAAACACATGGTACAACAGGGGTGTGCAGAAGAGCATCTCTGAATGCACAACATGTCAAACCTTGAAGTGGATGGGCTACAGCAGCAGAAGAACCTGAACATACACTCAGCGGCCACTTTACGAGGTACAGGAGGTAACTAGTAAAGTGGCCACTGAGTTTATGATAAGATAGGCTCTTGACCTCACAATCTACCTTGACATGGCTATGTATCTTATTGTCTGCCTGTACTGGACCTTCTCTGTAACTGTTATTGCTTTTCCCTTGTACAACCCCAATGTACTTATGGGATGAAATGATTTGTATCGATGTCAAGCAAAACAAAGATATTCATTGTACCTTGGTACATGTGACAATCATAACCCAATTTACCAGTTTACTTTGTGAGTGCATAGGGATAATGACCAACATTAGCTGGTGAGCCAGATGCCAACAATTTGGATTTTCTGAATGGTCAGATAGTGATTGATTATATTCTTTTCATTAGGTTCCATTATTATATCCTTCATTCTAGATCCCAGCATTTTACCTGCTACTGATATTACGCTAACTGGTCTATAATCCCCTCTGTTCTCACACCTTGTTTTCATAAATACTGGGGTCATATTTGCTCTCATCCCACCCACAGATCAGTAGAAGTTTGGAAGATGATAATCAGATGCTCACTATTTCTATGGCCCCCTCTTTGAAAAGGTTTCTGACACCTTGGTATTTATTGGCTCTGGTACTTTTATCTACTAAGACTTTTATCGATAGTTCCTCATTCTAGCCAGACTTCTTCTTCTTCTCAGACTTTTTATGGGTCTTGTGCCTTTTTTCTGTCAAAACAGGTGTTTTTGTTGCATTTTTGTTAATTTTTGTGTGTGTGTGTGTGTGTGGGGGATGGTGTTTTGATGTTCTTGTTGCGTTTTGTGTGGGGGGAGTGGGATTTGGGGACTGATGTTCTTGTTGTCTTTTGTGTGTGTGGGGGGTTGATGATCGTATTGTCACTCTGTTTTTGTGTGGGGCGTGGGGTGGGTTTGCCGTTTCTCTTTGAATCTGATTTGCATGGTTTTCATTGTTTTCTTGCCATCTGGAGAAGAATGTATACTGCATACACACTTGGTAATAAATGAACCTTTGAACCTTTACAAAGTATTTGTTTCTCTGCAATTTCAAAATTCTCCATTATAAAACTTCCCTCTCTAGCTGTCCTTCAATGGCTGTTTTTGCATATTCTATTCAAACTATTACAGTCCATTTTTATGCTTCACGCAGCTTATTCTCTCATATCCCAGCTCACCTTTCTTTATCGAAGTTGTCATTTCTGAGATAGCTGACATTCTTTTGCTTGCATTCTCTTCTCTTCAATACCCTATATGTAACTGTCAAGGCCTCTCAGTTTCAAACACTAGAGGCTGCAGGTTCTGGGGTTTGGAGGAAAAAAATAAACTGCCAGTAGAAAAGACGCAGGAAGCTGTGACCGATTTTTAACTCTCACATTTCCAGCACAGGATTTTTCCGAGTTGCTACTGCAGATCTCTGCAATGTCTTCTAATTTGTTCCTCATCATTGTATTAGCATAAAGACCAAGACATTATATACAAGTAAATTTATGTCCTTGATTTTAAGATTTCACTTTATGGGGAGAGCCTAGAAACCAATATTCATTAAAACCAACAGACTCTCACTACTATTTGCCCACCTTCTGTTAGGAAGCTATTCCATTTTACCAGTTTCCTTAACTTTGCCATATCTGTTTCTAAAACAATTGTTTGTTATGTCTCCCCTCTCACTGTGAAATGGAGGTACCCCCTTTTTCCCTTATTATGGAGAGAGAGAGCCAGGTGAATGAGTAGTCTTTGGGGTACTGCAAGTCTGTGTTTATTGATGCTTTGCTGCACGCTTGAGTGCTCGGTGGGGGCACCAATGCTTTTTTTGCTGGTGGGGGAGTGGGGATTGTTGCTTTGCTGCTACTTACGTGTGGGAGGGTGGAGCTGCTGGGGGCTTTGAGGTTCTAACATTTAACTGTCATTCATTCTTTGGGGCACTCCTCTGTTTTTGGGATGGTTGTGCAGAAAAAGCATTTCAGGATGTATATTGTATACATTTCTCTGACATTATATGTATCTTTGAAACCTTTGAAATGACAACTTCCATTCCAGTGCTTTCAAGATATCTTTTTTTCTTAACCATGGGCTCTCCTTCACCATTCTTTGTCTGGTTCTGATGACAGGTCATAGATCTGAACTTTAATTCCGTTTCTCTCTTCACAGATGCTGTCTGTCCTGTTGAGTATGCCGAACGTTTACTACTTCCATGGCAGCCGCAGTGTGCATTGTTGCTGTATGCTACCATGTGAAATGTTCCCTTCGGTGATCATTCTACCGCAATGTTTCAGGAGCCATGTTAAATAGGTGCTGCAGGGAATTCTGTGGGTCCTGTTTCAAGACTTGTTTCTGGACCAGAACAGCCCTCATTCAAATTCACACTGGATTTTGGTTAATTTTGTGACTCCTTGGCACTGGCATTAATTACTTGTTTCAGTGTTGCTAAGTAGGTAAAATCCTATTTCAAAGATTTAAGATTCAAAGTACATTTATTATCAAAGTATTTATGTATTATACAACCCTGAGATTTGTCTTCCCACAGACAGTCATGAAACCAAGAACCACGGAACCCATTCAAAGAAAAATATCATACCCCAACATGCAAAATGAACAAATCGCAAAAATGGCAAAAAAAGAATGAAAAACACAGAATATAAAACACCAAACCGCAAATCATCGAAGAAATCCAGGCATATTCGATTCAGTTCAATCTGGTGCTGTGTTGTTCATTGGCTGCAGGGCACAGAGCCAGTCTGCCCCAATCAAAATCGCCCAAAATAGCAACAAAAAAGTGACCAGAAGCTAGAAAAACATCATAATGTGAACTACATAAAGTGAGTCCCATCCGTCAATTAAATTCTGTCCCAGGACCCCAGCACCATCCTCCGGCAGCATCGAGTGAGAGGGAAGGAGAGAGAGAGAGACCATTTGAATGCAGGGATGTTTCTCTGGTAGAAGCAGAAAAGAGGGAGAGAGTGAGAGATTGTCACAAACAGACACCTTCCTCTGCAGCAGCAAGAGTGAGAGAGGCTGGTAGAGTGTCAGTTTGTGATTTTGCTTGAACAGTAATCCTAGTCTTCATTGAGATGCAACCTCAGACATGTGACCTGAATGCTTTGCACTTGAAAGGCAAGACCACAGTGACTTTTAGCTTACAACCATTCCAGGTCGCTGATGATGATCTCAGCCGTGTCACCGATTTTCAGCTCGGTTGCTGCATTAGGCGGGTCACCGAACTCCATAATCGATAAAAGGAAACTTGGCTTCACTTACAGTCTACAGAAACAGACAGACTAGGCAGGAGGAGGGTCGAGTCTTTGGCTGCTGCTTGTGTATGGGAGTGCGAGGGGAGGGGGCTTTGGAGGTCTAACATTTTCTGTCATTCATTCTCTGAGGTTTTTTCTCTTTCATGGATGTCTGTGAAAAGAAAGAATTTTAGCTGGTATATTGTAAACGATCTCTGATATTAAATTGAACCACTGAACAATTTCCTAAAGTGCAGGTATTCATAGAACTCAGTCATACACTGGGGAGACACTAAAGCAAATTTATGCAGAAGCTCTCTTGGAGAGCTCCATGTCTAAAGATCATGCTGTCTGGAGTCATTTCCATATAACAGACAGTTTAGCAGAACTCTGTCACCCATCTGTCAGTATTTCAAGACCTGTCTCTACAGGAGAGACATGGGCTTGCAGCTGGAAGAGAGTTATTTGCTTTGTGAATATGTTCCATTCTGAATGAAGACAGGTGTCCAGCAAGCCTGTGTGATTGTCCCAGTGAGGTGTGTGATTGTCCCAGTGAGCCTGTGTGATTGTCCCAGTGAGGTGTGTGATTGTCCCAGTGAGCCTGTGTGATTGTCCCAGTGAGGTGTGTGATTGTCCCAGTGAGGTGTGTGATTGTCCCAGTGAGGTGTGATTGTCCTAGTGAGCCTGTGTGATTGTCCCAGTGAGCCTGTGTGATTGTTCCAGTGAGGTGTGATTGTCCCAGTGAGCCTGTGTGATTGTCCCAGTGAGGTGCGATTGTCCCAGTGAGGTGTGATTGTCTCAGGAGCCAGTGTGATTGTCCCAGTGAGCCTATGTGATTGTCCCAGTGAGGTGCGATTGTCCCAGTGAGCCTGTGTGATTGTCCCAGTGAGGTGCGATTGTCTCAGGAGCCTGTGTGATTGTCCCAGTGAGGTGCGATTGTCTCAGGAGCCTGTGTGATTGCCACAATTTCCTGTTTTCCTTGTGCAGTGTTACATCTTGCCGCCCACATATTTCCTGCAATGGTCTTCAGATGTCAGGAGAGGCTGTTCAAGTGAATGCATTCTGGAACCAATATTACTTAATCTTCAGTAGTTTGCTGAAGTATATAGACATTTGTGTTCGCCCAAGGCCAGTGATCAACCTCCAAGTCATTATAAAGGCTTTCATTAAAGTACTTGTAAAGATGTGCCTTGAATGTAACATCTACCTACCTGCCCTTACATTCCCTTCCAATAGTAAAGGTTCACAATGGTCCCTCAAAAATTAGAACTACTTCCCACATCTCAGGTGTCACATCTTGGTGAAGTCAGACATTGGAGATTAAATTTACCAATGACTATCAATTGAGGAAGACCTGGCACAAACTCCTGGATCCCAGGCCGCAGTGATGTTTCTCTTCCTATGGGCTTCTGAAACCTGTATTGCCTACAATAGCATCTCTAGGCATTGGAAAAATACCGCGAACAGTACCTTCTCAGTAGCCCCCAAGTTCAGTGGAAGGATTGGCGGTATCCATTTCCTCCATCTGCAGTATGCAGGCTATAGTTACTCTCAGGTCAGCTGCAATGTGCAGACATTGTTCACAGGCCTGATACCATATTCTTTAAATAGAGCTTTGTCATGGAATGAGATTAGCAAGCAAACAGGGGAAAGGATTCAAGGAACTGCTTAAAACTTCCCTGAAGAAACAACCTTATTGACTCCTGAGAATCTCTAGTCAATGACTGTTCCATAATATTTTGCTTTTCTCTTCTTCCTCCCAAAGTGAATAATTTCAAAACTCCAACTGCCATCATTTTCTCTCCTCTCTTAACCAATTTTACATTGATTTGTGAATCCTCTGTGTCCTCATTACAACGTAATTTCCTATTGATTTTTGTATGATCAGCAAATTTTGCTGCCATACACCTGGCTCCTATGTTCAAATCATTAATATAGATTGTAAGTAGTTGAAGTCCCAGGACGCAGATGTATTAGTTACAGCTTGTTAACTTGAAAATGATCTCTTCATCCTTACTCTCTGCCTTTTGTCAGCTGTCATAGATCCAGTCTAATATAGTACCCTTAACGCTGTACTCTTGTTATCTCAGCCAAGGGGCCTAAAATAAAGTGCTATATGGACACATGTTGCCTCAGTAGATACCTATGAACATCCAAATATACCACATCTGCTAGTTACATCCTCACAAATTTTACTAAATATGTCAAACACAAGTTACATTCCACTAAAAGTAGTATTTACTTTGGCTCATGATATTACAATTTTCTAAAGGTTTCATTACCTCTTCCATCTCTTTCTCACTGACAGATATTCAGCTAAGTGGCCTGTAGTTTTGCTGATTTCTCTCTCATTTCTTTCTCGAATTACACTTTCAATTTTCCAACATGCTGGGTCTTTTGCAAAATCCGAGGAATTCTGGGATGATCACAACTAGAGTTGTGGAGTCTAGAGCTTTTGCCGCCAGCCCTTTTAAAGTTCTCTGAATGCAGGTGCAGAGGTCTCACAGCAGTTTGTCCTATTAGTATGCAAGGTATGTTTTCTCCAGAGATAACGATTGTCTTAATTTCTTTCCTTCTTTGGTTTCAGTTTTCTGACATGCGGTTGTCACCCGTGAAAAATCAGAAGTCATTATGTTCTTTGTTTAAGGTGTGGGGACTTTGGGAGACCCCCAGCCTCCCTGATAATTACAACTTCACAAAGTGCACTGAGCTGCAGCTCCTTAGAGACCATGTTAAGGAACTGGAGCTACAGCTCGATGACATTCAACTCATATGAGAGAATGAAGAGGAGATAGGTAGGAGCGATTAAGTTGCAGGAGGCAGGTCCTGAATTATTGTCAGGAGAGGGAAAGGGAATAGACAGCCAGTACAGTGTACCCCTGAGGCAGTATCCTTTAATAGTATGTATACAGCTTTGAATACTACTGTTGGGGGGGGGGGGGGGAGGAGGTGGGGATAACCTACTGGGAGAAGTTGCAGCTGAAGCTGGGGCAGGACAATTTATCAGGAGTTTGAAGAGATTTGGCATGTCAACAAATACACTCAAAAACTTCCATAGTTGTACCGTGGAGAGCATTCTGACAGGCTGCATCACTGTCTGGTATGGAGGGCCCACTACACAGGACCAAAAGAAGCTGCAGAAGGTTGTAAATCTAGTCAGCTCCACCTTGGACACTAGCCTACAAAGTACCCAGGACATCTTTAGGGAGCGGTGTCTCAGAAAGGCAACGTCCATTATTAAGGTTCTCCAGCACCCAGGGCATGTCCTTTTCTCACTGCTACCATCAGGTAGGAGATACAGAAGCCTGAAGGTACACACTCAGCGATTCAGGAACAGCTTCTTCCCCTCTGCCATTCGATTTCTAAATGGACTTTGAATCTTTGGACACTACCTCACTTTTGTAATATACAGTATTTCTGTTTTTGCACATTTAAAAAAATCTATTCAATATACGTAATTGATTTACTTGTTTATTTATTATCATTATTTTTATTTTATTTTATTTTTTTCTTTCTGCTATATTATGTATTGCATTGAACTGCTGCTGCAAAGTTATAAAATTTTATGATAAATCTAATTCTGACCAGGTCTCTGGCACTGATCCTGTCTCTGTGGCTCAGAAGGGAAGGTGGGGGAAGAGGTGAGCTGAAGTAATAGGGCATTCATGATTGGGAGATGAGAGAGAAGGTCTGTGGATGAGAACAAGATTCATGGATGGTTTGTGGTCTCCAGGGTCATTTCAGATCAAGTCCACAACATTCTTAAGTGGGAGAGTGAGCAGCCAGAGATGGTACAGTGACATAGAACCATAGAACTCTACAGCACAGTACAGGCCCTTCAGCCCTCCAGGTTGTGTTGACCCATATAATCCTTAAAAAAAAGTACTAAACCCACACTACCCCCGTAACCCTCGTTTTTCTTACATCCATGTGCCTGTCCAAGAGGCTCTTAAATACCCCTAATGTTTTAGCCTCCACCACCATCCCTGGCAAGTCATTCCAGGCACTCACAACCCTCTGTGTAAAAAAAACTTACCCCTGATGTCTCCCCTAAAATCCCTCCCTTAATTTTGTACATATGCCCTCTGGTGTTTGCTATTGGTGCCCTGGGAAACAGGTACTGACTATCCACCCTATCTATGCCTCTCATAATCTTCTAGACCTCTATCAAGTCCCCTCTCATTCTTCTACGCTCCAACGAGAAAAGTCCCAGCTCTGCTAACCTTGCTTCATATGACTTGTTCTCCAAGCCAGGCAATATCCTGGTAAATCTCCTCTGCACCCTCTCCAAAGCTTCCATACCCTTCCTATAATGAGTTGACCAGAATTGAACACAATACTCTAAGTGCAGTCTCACCAGAGATTTGTAGAGTTGCAACATGACCTCTCTACTCTTGAACTCAATCCCCCTGTTAATGAAGCCTAGCATCCTATAGGCCTTCTTAACTACCCTATCAACCTGCGCAGCGACCTTGAGGGATGTATGGATTTGAACCCCAAGGTCCCTTTGCTCATCCACATTCTTAAGTAACTGACCATTAATCCTGTACCAGTCTTCTGGTTTGTCCTTCCAAAATGCATCACCTTACACTTGTCCGGATTGAACTCCATCTGCCATTTTTCTGCCCAACTCTGCCTATCCTCTTGTAACCTTCGACAACCTACAGCTCCATCCACAACTCCTCCAATCTTCGTGTCATCCGCAAATTTACTCACCCATCCTTCCGCCTCTACATCCAGGACATTTATAAAAATCACAAATAGCAGGGGTCCCAGGACAGATCCCTACAGCACTCCACTAGTCACCAACCTCCAGGCAGAATACTTTCCTTCCACAACTACCCTCTGCTTTCTTCCTGTAAGCCATTTTTTTATCCAAACAGCCAAGGTTCCACTTATCCCATGCCTCATGACTTTCTGGATGAGTCTCTCATGAGGGACCTTGTCAAATGCTTTGCTAAAGTCCATGTGGACCACATTCAGTGCCCTACCCTCATCAATTTCTTTTGTTACCTCTTCAAAAAACTCAATCAGGCTCGTGAGGCACGATCTTCCCTTCACAAAGACATGTTGACTATCCATGAGTAGACTGTACTTCTCCAAAAGCTCATAGATCCTATCCTTAAGGATCCTTTCCAGTAGTTTGCATACCACCAACGTAATGGGTAGGAAGAGTGACAGTTCCTCCAGAGTGAGCTCAGGGACTTAGGAGTTAGGTTAAAGGACAGGACCTCCAGGGTTGTGATCTCAGGATTGCTACCCTTGTCAGGTGCTAGTGAGCCAGAAATGGAAAGATCATACAGTTGAACATGTGGCTAAGAAGATGGTGCAGGAGAGAGGGTATTAGATTTTTGGATCATTGGGCTCTCTTCCAGGGAAGGTGAGAGTTGTACAGAAGGAATAGATTACACCTGAACAGGAGGGGAACTAATATCCTTGTGGGGAGGTTTGCTACTGCCACATGGCGAAATTTAAACTATGGTTGCATGGGGATGGGAACCGGAGCTTCAGACCAGAGAGTAGAGTGGTTGTGGAGACAAATATTGTTAAGAACATAGAAATCCACAGCACATTACAGGCCCTTTGGCCCACAATGTTGTGCCGACCATGTAACCTACTCTAGAAACTGCCTAGAATTTCCCTACCGTAAACCCTCTTTTTCTAAGCTCCATGTACCTATCTAAAAATCTCATAAAAGACCCCATTGTATCCACCTCCACCACCATCATTGGCCATGCATTCCACACACACACCACTCTGTGTGAAAAACTTACCCCTGACATCACCTCTGTACCTACTTCCAAGCTCCTTAAAACTAAGCCCCCTTGTGTTTGCCATTTCAGCTCTGGGAAAAAGCCTCTGACTATCCACATGATCAATGCCTCTCATCATCTTACACACCTCTATCAGGTCACCTCTCATCCTCCGTTACTCCAAGGAGAAAAGGCCGAGTTCACTCAACCTATTCTCATAGCATACACCCTTATAAATCTCCTCTGCACTCTCTCTATAGTATCCACATCCTTGCTGTAGTGAGGTGACCAGAACTGAACACAGTACTCCAAGTGGGGTCTAACTAAGGTCTTGTAGAGCTGTAACATTATCTAATGGCTCTTGAACTCAATCCTATGGTTGATGGAGGCCAACACACCAAACACTTCCATAACAATACTGTCAGCCTGTGCAGCAGCTTTGAGTGTCCTTTGGACACAGACCCAAGATATCTCTGATCCTTCTGCCAAGAGTCTTACTATTAATGTTATATCCTGTCTTCAAATTTGACATACCAAAATGAACCACTTTACATTTATCTGGGTTGAACTCCATTAGCCACTTCTCAGCCCAGTTCTGCATCCTATTAATGTCCCACTGTAACCTCTGACAACCCTCCACACTATCCACAACACCTCTAACCTTTGTATCATCAGGAAACATACTAACCCAGCCTTCTACTTCCTCATCCAGGTCATTTATAAATATCACAAAGAGTAAGGGTCCCAGAACTGATCCCTGTGGAACACCACTGGTCACTGTCCTCCATGCAGAATATAAACCATCTTCAACCACACTTTGCCTTCTGTGGGCAAGCCACTTCTGGCTCCACAAAGCAATGTCCCCTTGGATCCCATGCCTCCTTACTTTCTCAATAAGCCTTGCATGGGGTACCTTATTAAATGCCTTACTCAAATCCATATACACTACATCCACTGCTCTACCTTCATCAATCTGCCTACATACAAGGCCAGGGATTATAAAAACTAATGTTCTGAGCTGTGTATTTTTCAATGCAAGGAGTATTATAGGAAAGGAGGATGAGGTTAGGGCATGGATAAACACTTGGAATTATGACGTTGTAGCCGTTAGTGAGACGGTTGTGTCAGTATGAGGTCTGGCAGCTTAGTGTTCTGGGGTTCCATTATTTTAGATGTGACAGAGCAGAAAGGATTAAAGGGGGAGTGGCGGCATTACTAGTTAGGGAGAATATCCCAGCAGTGCTCAGTCTGAACAGACTGGAGAACTTGTCTAGTGAGTCTTTATGGGTAGAAATGAGGTATAAGTAAGGTATGACCATGTTAAACCATAAGACCAGAAGAAATGGAACAAGAATTAGGCCATTGAATCTACTCCACCATTTCATCGTGGCTGATCCATTCCCCTCTCAATCCCATTCTCCTGCCTTCTCCCCGTTAACCTTTCATGCCCTGACTAATTAAGAATTTATCACCCTCCACCTTAAGTGCACCCAATGACTTGGCCCCACAGCCACCTGTGGCAATGAATTAACAGATTTGTCATGCTCTGGCTAAAGAAATTCCTCCTCATCTCATTTCTAAATTGATGTCCCTCTATTCCAAGGCTGTTCCCTCTGGTCACAGACTCCCCCACTATAGATTTCAATGAGATTCCACCCCCCCCCCCCCCCCCCCATTATTCTAAATTGCAGCAAGTAAAGGCCCAGAGTCATTGATCACTCCTCATATGATGAGCCGTTCAATTTCTGGAGCCTCCTTTCAACCCTCTCCAATGTCAGTACTCCTTTCTTCAATAACGGACCCAAAACTACTCACAATACTCACAATAAGGCCTCACCAGTGCCTTATAAAGCTTCTTTACAACCTTGCTTTTATATTCTAGTCATCTAGAAATCAATGGTAACATTGCTTTTACGGTACCTTCCTCACCATGGGCTCAACCAGCAAATTGACCTTTAGGGAATCTACATGAGGACTCTCAAGTCCATTTGCACTTTGGATTTTTGAATTTCTCTCCCTGTTTAGAAGAAAGTGTATGCTTTTAGTCCTTCTGCCAGAGTATTCCATCTACCACTTCTTTGTCCATATTCCTAATTTAAGTCCTTGTGTAGCCTCCCTGCTTGCTCAAGACTACCTACACCCCCACCACAAAGCCATCAATTCCATCATCCAAATCATCACCATTCAACAGGAAAAAATGTGTTACAGCTCCACAATCCCTTATCCAAAATTCGGAAATCCAAAAAGCTCCAAGAAACGAAGTTTTTGAACACTCAGGTGTGACGTGGCAGCACTAGCAGAGGCCGCCAGACATCAGTTGTGGCTCAGCGCTCGTACTGGTTACACGTGCATTTGTTGTTCGCTGATATTTTGTGTTCACTGTTGACCTTGTGTTCAATTTCACTGTGAAAATGTCAAAAACAGCTGCAGATGCCCCTATGGGTAACAACGAGAAAAAGAGAAGGAAGCATCTATCATTATCAATAACGCAGAAAGTGGAGTTATTGCAGAAGCTTGATTGTGGTGTGCCTGTGCAGCGTTTTATTGAAGAATATGGTGTCGGAACTACCACTGTATATGATTTAAAGAAACAGAAAGACAAGTTACAGTACTGAAGTTTTATAGTGACAGTGATGTTCTACATTTATCCCAATAAGTCATTTACAACGTGTTTGATTCGGTTCGTTTGAAGCTGTATATTTTTATGTTTTATTGAATGTTTTTGTTGGAAATAATGTTTTTTTCTTGCCAGTATTCCCTAAACAATACAGTATAACAACTATTTACATAGCATTTACATTGTATTAGGTATTATAAGTAATCTAGAGATGATTTAAAGTATAGGGGAGGATGTTCGTAGGTCTGGAGCTCCGCTGGGTCCTAAAGTCCACCCACACTGAGACAGGTTAAATAAGGGACTTGAGCATACGTGTTTTTTGGTATCTGCGGGGGGTCCTGGAACCAATAAGGAGGGATTTTGAAATCCAAAAAATTCTGAATTCCGAAATGCAACTGGCCCCAAGGATTTTGGATAAGGTATTGTGGAGCTGCACCAACACTGATTCTACAGTACAACTCAAGTCACTGGTAGCCAACCAGAAAAGCCCCCTTTATTCTCACTCTTTGCCTCCTGCCAATCAGCCACTGCTTTATCTGTGCTAGAATCTTTCCTGTAATACCATGGGCTCTTACTTTATTAAGCAGCCTCATTTGTGGAACCTTGAAACTCCAAGTACAGAACATCCACTCTGGTTATCCTTTGTCTATCCTGTTCATTATTTCCTCAAATAATTCTAACAAATTTGTCAGGCGAGATATTCCCTGAAGGAAACCATGCTGACTTTGCCTAATTTATCATGAGCCTCCAGGTAATCCGAAACTACATCCTGAACAATTGACTCCAAAGTTTACTGAACCACTGAGGTCAGGCTAACTGACCTATAATTCCCTTTCTTTTGTCTCTCTCTATACTTGAAGATTGGAGTGACATTTGCAATTTTCCAGTACTCCGAAACCATTCCAGGAACTATTGATTCTTGAAAGATCATTATTAATGCCTCTACAATCCCTTCAGCTACCTCTTTCAGAATCCTCGGGTGTACACCATCTTATCCAGTTGACTTATCTACCTCCCGACCTTTCAGTTTCCCAAGAACCTTCTCCTTAGTAATGATAACCACGCACTTCATGACCCCTGACACTTGGAACTTCCACCATGCTGCTAGTGTCTTCCACAGTGAAGACTGTTGCAAACTACTATTCAGTTTGTCCACCATTTCCTTGTTCCCCATTACTACTTCTCCAGCATCGTTTTCCAGAGGTCCAATATCCATTCTCACCTCTCTTTTACACTTTATGTCTCTGAAGAAACTTTTAGTATCCTTTTTAATATTATTGACTTGTTTACTCTATCTGATGATTATTCTATTTTTTCCTTCTCTATGACTTTTTTTAGTTACCTTCTGTTGGTTTTTAAAAGCTTCCCAATCTTCTAACTTCCCAGTAATTTTTGTTGTATTATATGTCCTCTCTTTGGCTTTTATGTTGGCTTTGAATTCTTTTGTTAGCCACAGTTGTGTCATCTTGCCTTTAGAACACTTCGTCTTCTTTGGGATGTACGTATATATCCTGTGTTTTTCGAATTGCTTCCAGAAATTCCAGCCATTACTGCTCTGCTGTCATCCCTGCCAGTGTTCTTTTCCAGCAACATACACAAAATGCTGGTGGAATGCAGCAGGCCAGGCACCATCTGTAGGAAGAAGTACAGTCGACGTTTCGGGCCGAGACCCTTCATCAGGACTAACTGAAAGAAGAGATAGTAACATCTCTTACTATCTCTTCTTTCAGTTAGTCCTGGCAAAGGGTCTCGGCCCGAAACACTGACTGTACTTCTTCCTATGGTTGCTACCTGGCCTGCTGCATTCCACCAGCATTTTGTGTGTGTTGCTTGAATTTCCAGCATCTGCAGATTTCCTTGTGTTTGGAGTGTTCTTTTTCAATTAATTTTGGCCAACTCCTCTCTTATGCCTTTGTAATTTCCTTCATTCCACTGTAATACTTCTGACTTTAGCTTCTCCTCAAATTTCAGGGTGAATTCGATCATATTATGATCTCTTGCTCCTGAAGGTTCTTTTACTTAAGCTCTCAAATCAATTGTGGTTCACCGCACAACATTCAATCCAGAATAGCTGATCCCCCAGTGGGCTCAACCATGTGATGCTCTAAAATGCCGTTCTGTAGGCATTCTCGATATTCCCTCTCTTGGGATCTAGCAATCTAGATCTTCCCAATCTCCCTGCATATCAAAATCTCCATGGCCAGCATTTTCTATCTCCCACTGTAATTTGTAGACCACATTCTGACTACTCTTTGAGAGTCTGTATATAATTTCCATCAGGGTCTTTTTATCCTTGATGTTCCTTAGCTCTACCCACAATGATTCAACACCTTTTGATCCTATATCACTTTTTCTAATGATTTGATTTGATTTTCTACCAACAGACCCATGCCACCCCTCTGCCTACCTGCCTGTCCTTCCAATACAATGTGTATCTTTGGATGGTAAACTCCCAGCTATAATCTTATTTCAGCCATGATTCAGTGATGCCCACAATATCATACCTGCCATCTGTAACTGTGTTACAAGTTCATCGACCTTATTCTGTATACTGTGCGTATTCAAATATAACACCTTCACCCCTGTACTTACTTACTTGCTGCCTGTTACACCACTGGCATTTAGGCCCTCCATCTCTGGTGGTGTTCAGGGCTTCCTCCATCGTGTCAGTAGCTTCTCAGTTTTCACTACTACCGTCATGCAAGTCGAGGGTGGAGACTCAGGAACACTGTCACACTCAGATGTAGAAGGATTCTTCATTGCTGTTTCCATAACAATTTTGTTTTACCAGTCCGGGTTGTTAGCCCTGAGGTGAATCCCGAACCTGGAGGACCGGTGGACCACTCTTGGTCTGGCCTTTACCCTTTGACCTGTTTGGCATGGATAACCCTACTGAGATCCAAAGCATAAAGCACTGACTCCAGCCAACATAGCTTTCCAGTCCATTGAGGCACGTGAGCCTCCAAACCCTACGACAAGGTTGTCGTCCTCTTGGAGGATTCAGTCCTGTATTCACCTTTTTGATTTTGTCTGCCTTTTACATTGCAACATCCTGTTGACTGCAATTCTGCCCTATCATCATCTTTTCCTTCTTCAGCATCTCATTACACACTGTCCCTGTATGTAAACCAACAACCTTATCTTCAGCACTATCAGTCCAGTTCCCATCCCTCTATCGAATAAGTTTAAACCCTTCTGAACAGTTCTAGCAAACCCGCCCACAAGAATATTGGTCCACCTTGGGTTCATGTGTAAACTGTCCCTTTTGTGCAGGTTGTCCCTTCCCCAGAAGAGATCCCAATGATCCATAAGTTGGAACCCCTGCCCCCTGCACCAGTTCCTCAGCCATGGATTCACCTGCCAAACCCTCACTGGCACGTAGTGCAGGCACCAGCCAGAGATTACTGCCCTGGAGGTCTTGTTTTCAGCCTTCTACCTAGCCCCCTAAAACCTCTCTTCACAATCTCCTCACCTTGTCTACCTATGTCATTGGTGACAATATGTACCAAGACTTCTGGCTGCTCACAGTTCCCCTTGAGAATATCATGGACCCGATCTGAGACATTCCTGACCCTGGCACGTGCGAGTGTCTCCATTGCACCGACCGAATCTTATCCCTGTTCCTCTGACTATGGGATCTCCTATCATCACTGAAGTTCTCTTCATCTTTCAGAACACCATATGGTCTGCATGGCCTATCTTCCTGGTAATTCACTTCCACCCCCTGACACTCTTCAACTTCCTGTGTACTGCTGGCATCTTCCACAGTGAAGGGTGATGCAAAATAATTATTCACTTTGTCTGTCATTTCCTTCTCCCTCATTATTACCTCTCCAGCCTCATTTCCCAGTGTTCCAATATCTACTCTCACTTCTCCTTTACCCTTTATATATCTGAAGAAACTTTTGGTATCCCCTTTGATATTGTTGGCTTCATATTTCATCTCTTCCCCCTTATAGCTTTTTAGTTGCCCAATCCTCTAACTTCCCACTAGTTGTTGCTCTATTATATGCCCTCTCTTTTGCTTTTATTTGGGCTTTGACCACTGTCAGCCATGGTTGTGTCATCCTGCCTTTAGGAAACTTTCTCATCTTTGGGATGCACTGTATCTTTCCTGTGCCTTCTGATTTGCTCTCAGAAACACCAGCCACTGCTGTTCTACCAGTGTCGCTTTCCAATCAACTTTGGCCAGCTCCTCTCTGATGCCTCTGTAATCCCCTTTACTTCACTGTAATACTGATACATCTGATTTTAGCTTCTCCCTCTCAAACTGTGTTAATTGAATTAATTATAGACCACCTAACAGTCCATGGATTTAGAGGAGCAAACTTGGAGAGAGATCGCAAAAAACATGAGGTTGTGATAGGAGATATTATCTTTCGAAATATTGACTGTTACTCCTATACAGTAAAATGGCTGGATGTGAAAGAGTTTGTCAAATATGTTCACAGAAGTTTCCTTAATCAGTACATGGAAGTCCCAGCCAGAGAGAGTGCGATACACAATCTCCAATTAGGAAATGAAACAGGACAGGTGACAGATGTTTGTGTATGGGAAAACTTTGCATCTAGTGAATATAATGACATAATGGAGTAAGGGAGATTACAGAGGTATGAGAGCAGTTCACCAAAGTAAACCGGAAGGAGCTGCTGGCAGGAATGACAGCAGAGCAGCAATGGTGTGAGTTTCTGGGAAAAATGAGGAACGTGCAGGACACGTGTATTCCAAAAATGAAGAAATACTCAGATGGTAAAATAGTTCAACCATGGCTGACAAGGGAAGTCAAAGCTATTGTAAAAGCTAAAGAAAGGGCATACAACAAAGCAAAAATCAGTGGGAAGATAGAGGATGGGGAAGTTTTAAAAAACCTACAGACAGCAACCAAAAAAAATCATTAGAAGGGAAAAGATGAAATATGAAAGCAAGCTAGCAAATAATTTCAAAGTGGATAGTAAAAGTTTTTTCAAGTATGTTAAAAATAAAAGAGAAATGAGAGTGGCTATAGGACCACTAGAAAATGAGGCAGGAGAAATAATAATGGGGGAGAAGGAGATGGCTGATGAACTAAATGAATATTTTGCATCTGTTCTCACGGTGGAGGACACCAGCAGTGTGTCAGATATTGTAGTGTGTGAAGGAAGAGAAGTGAGTGCAGTTACTGTTACAAGAGAGAAGGTGCTCAAAAATCTGGAAGACCTAAAGGTACATAAGTTACCGGGAACAGATGAACTACATCCTAGGGCTCTGAAAGAGTTAGTGTTAGAGATTGTGGTGGCATTAGAAATGATATTTCAGAAATTATTGGACTCTGGCATGGTGCCAGAGGACTGGAAAATTGCAAATATCACTCCACTCTTTAAAAAAGAAGGAAGGCAGCAGAAAGGAAATTATAGACCAGTTAGCCTGACCTCAGTGGTTGGGAAGATGTTGGGGTCAATTGTTAAGGATGAGGTGATGGAGTTCTTGGTGATGCAGGACAAGATAGTACAAAGTCAGCAAGGTTTCCTACAGGGAAAATCCTGCCTGATGAACCTGTTGGAATTCTTTGAGGAGATTGCAAGTAGGTTAGATAAAGGGGATGCAGTGGAGGTTGTATATTTGGACTTTCAGAAGGCTCTTGACAAGGTGCCACACATGAGGCTGTTTGCCAAATTAAAAGCCTATGGTATTACAAGAAAGTTACTAACATGGTCAGAGCATTGACTGATAGGTAGGAGACAGAGATGGGAATAAAGGGATCCTTTTCTGGTTGGCTGCCAGTGACTAGTGGTATTCTGCAGGGGTCAGTGTTGGGACTACTTCTTTTTATGCTGTATATAAATGATTTAGATGATGGAATAGATGGCTTTGTTGTCAATTTGCAGGTGATACAAAGATTGGTGAAGAGTGAGGTAGTGTTGAGGAACCAGGTAGGATGCAGAAGGACTTCTGTGATGTGAAATTTGTTAACTTAGGAGCAGCAGTTCAATGTAATACATAATCTGGCAGAGAGAGTGAGAGAGAGCAAAAAGTAATAAATAAAATAAAACATAATAAATAAACAAGTATATTACGTATATTGAATAGATTACGCATTACAGAATTATGTGTATTGAATAGATTTTTTAAAAACTGTGCAAAAACAGAAATACTGTATATTAAAAAAGTGAGGTAGTGTCCAAAGCTTCAGTGTCCATTTAGGGATTGGATGGCAGAGAGGAAGAAGCTGTTCCTGAATCACTGAGTGTGTGCCTTCAGGCTTCTGTATCTTCTACCTGATGGTAGCAGTGAGAAAAAGACATGCCCAGGGAACTGGAGGTCCTTAATAATGGACATTGCCTTTCTGAGATACTGCTCCCTAAAGATGTCCTGGATACTATGTAGGCTAGTGCTCAAGATGGAGCTGACTAGATTTACAACCTCCTGCAGCTTCTTTCAGTCCTGTGCAGTAGCCCCTCTAAACCAGACAGTGATGCAATGTTGGAAAATGCATGGTCATGCACTTTGGGAAAATGTGGGCACCATTTTACAAAAGGGGGAGAAAGTCCAGGAATCTGAGATACAGAGGTATTTGGGAGTCTTTCTGCAGTACTCCCAGAAGGTTAATTTACAGGTTGAGTCGGTGGTGAGGAAGGCAAATGTCATGTTAGCATTCATTTCAAGAGGGCTAGAATACAAGAGCAAGAATGTGATGCTGAGGCTTTATAAGGCATTGGTGAGGCCTCACATTGAGCATTGTGAACAGTTTTGGGCCCCTCATCTTAGAAAAGATGTGTTGGCATTTGAGAGGGTCCAGAAGAGGTTCACTAGCAATGAAAGGGTTATCATACAAAGAACATTTGATGGGTCTGAGTCTGTACTTGCTGGAATTCAGAAGGATGAAGAGGTGTCTCATTGAAACCTTTCGAATATTGAAAGACCTAGGCAAAGTAGATGTGGAAAGGATGTTTCCCATGGCAGGAGAATCTAGGACAAGAGGGCATAGCCTCAGGACAGAGGAGTGCCCTTTCAAAACAGAGATATGGAGAAATTTCTTTAGCAAAAAGGTGGTGAATTTGTGGAATTTGTTGCCACAAGCAGCTGTGGAGGCCAGGTCGTTGGGTGTATTTAAGGCAGAGATTGATAGGTTCTTGATCGGACATGGCATCAAAGATTACGGGGAGAAGGCTAGAACTGGGGTTGAGGAGGAGATTACAAAAAGGATCAACCATGATTGAATGGTGGAGCAGACTCGATGGGCCAAATGGCCTAATTCTGCTCCTATGCCTTATGGTCTTATGGTCTAATTTTCAAGGTATTTGTGAAAAGGTTAGGTCTGGTCCTTGGGTTGGAACAAATGGGGTACTCGATGAGCATTAAAATGTAAGAGAACACTTAAGATAGAAATTGGAAGGGCTAAAAGAATACATGAGGTTTCTCTAGTAGGCAATGTCAAGGAGAATCCTAAGGGCTTCTACAGATATATTAAGAGCAAAAGGATAGCAAAGGACAAAATTGGTCCTCTGGAATATCGGAGTGGTAATCTACAAATGGAGTTTAGAGAGCTGTGGGAGAACTTAAATGAATTTTTTAAATCTGTATTTACTTGTAATGGACGCAAAGCAGCAGTGAAGTCATAGACTCTATACATATTATAGAAGAGGAGGTCTTTACTGTCTTGAGACAAATTATGGTTGATAAAACCCCAGAACCCAACAAGGTGTTCCCTTGGACTTTTTGGGGGGCTATTGCAGAAACTGCAGGGGCCTTATGTGGTGAACTATATATACCTGTCTGGACATGCCCCTCTGCTGACTGCTCCTGTGGCTCCTCCCACAGACCCCGGTATAAAGGTGATTGGAGACACCGCCCCGGCCTCAGTCTCCAGGATGTAGTGTGGTGCTTGTTCTTTCTTCCAGCCAATAAAAGCCTATATCTCGCCTCACGTCTCCGAGAGTTATTGATGGTGCATCACCTTAGCAGAGATGTTTAAAATGGCCTTAGCTCTGGGTGAGGTGCTGGAGGCTTGGAAGATAGCTAATGTTGTTCTGTTGTTAAAGAAAGGCACTAAAAATAAGCCGGAAATTATAGGCCGGTGAGCCTATTGTTAACATTGGAAAAGTTTTTGGACCATATTCTAACAAACCAGATGTACAAGAATTTGGGTAGACAGGGACTGATTTGGGATAGTCAGCATGGCTTTGTGTGTAGTAAGTCGTGTCTAACTAATGTGAAATATTTATTCTTCAAAGATGTTTCCAGGAAAGTTGATGAATGCAAGGTTCTTGATGTTTTCTACATGGATTTTAGCAAGGCCTCTGACAAGGTCCTATACTGGAGGTTGGACAAGAAGGTTGGCAGAGGTTGGCATCCAAGATGTAGTAAATAGGATAAGACATTGGCTTCATGGAAGAAGCCAGAGAGTGGGAGTAGATATTTGCCTCTCTGACTGGAGGCCTGTGACTAGTGGAGTGCCATGTTGTTTGTCATCTATATCAACAATCAGAATGGTAAGGGGGTAAACTGGAACAGGTACAGATGACACCAAGATTGGGGATGTAGTGGATAGTGAGGAAGTCTATCAAGGCTTGCAGCGGGATCTAGACCTGCTGGAAAAATGTGCTGCAGAATGGTAGAGGGAATTTAATACGGACAAGCTGGAGGTGTTATACTTTGGGAGGAGCAGCCAGGGTAGGTCCTAAATGGTGAGTGGTAGGTTATTTAGGAGTGTGGAAGACAAAGGAATCTGGGAATACAGAATCGTATTTCCTTGAAAGTGGCATCACAGTTAGATAGGTTTGTAAAAGAAGCTTTTGATACATTGACCTTCATAAATCAAAGTATTGAGTGCAGGAGTGGGGTGTTATGTTGAAATTGTTGGTGAGACATAACTTGGAGTATTGTGTGTAGATTTGGTCACCTATCTGCAGGAAGAATGTAAATAAAATTGAAAGAGTGCACAGAAAATTTACAACGATGTTGCAGTTAGGACATTATTTCCCAGAACATAGAAGATTGAGGAGAGATTTGATAGAGGTATACTAAATTATCAGTATAGATAGGATAAATACAAGCATGCTTTTCCACTGAGGTTGGGTTGGATTAGAGCTAGAGGTCATATGTTAAGGGTGAAAGGTGAAATGCTTAAGGGGAACACAAGAGGGTACTTCTTCACTCAGGGTAGTGTGAGTGTGAAAGCAGCTGCCTTCGCAAGTGGTGGATGTGAGGCTGATTTCAACATTTAAGAGAAGTTTGGATAGGTACATGGATGGGAGGTATATGGAGGGCATTGGGACTGGGCAGTTTAAATGGTTTGGCAAGGGCCAAAGGGCCTGTTTCTGTGCTGTAATGTTTGCAGCACTTGACCCAGAGATCATTGATAGAGCATTTCAAATCATATTCACAGACTTGTTACCTCTCTCAATGTAACAAGTAGCTCCACTGGAAAAGTAACAGAAAAGACTCTTGGAGAATTGGAGGCTAAAAGACAGAGATCAGCGTACCATGACTTGCCATTCATCTCACTGTACAACAGTTGGATGGTCCAAGTACATATTTGGCAGCATCCTTGTGGTCGTGTGCCCTCTGTCAACATAAATTGTCATCTACCTTTAGTGAATGAAGCTGAATATGATTAGTCAGGCATCTTCCTAACCCCCTTAAAACCTGCGCCTGTGTAGAACCTCATCAATTTTGACACCTTCACCCTACCTTCAGGTTCACATGGACTATATCTGACACTTCTTTTCCTTTTCTGGACCTCTCTGACTCCATCACAGGAGACAGACATGCCAATGACATCTCCTGTACTGTAAATGCCACAACTACACCTGCTCACACCCTGCCTCCTGTAAGGGTGCTGCCCCATTTCCCCAAGCTTATTAACTCTGCTGCATTTGTTTTCAAGGTGAGGCTTTCTGCACTATAACTTCTGAAATAGAAACATAGAAAACCCACAGCACAATACAGGCCCTTCGGCCCACAAAGCTGTGCTGAACATGTCCTTACTTGAGAAATTACCTAGGGTTACCCATAGCCCTCTATTTTTCTAAGTTCCATGTACCAGTCCAGGAGTCTCTTAAAAGACCTTATCGTATCTGCTTCCACCACCGTTGCTGGAAGCCCATTCCACTCATTCACCACTCTCTGTGTAAAAAACTTACCCCTGACATCTCCTCTGTACCTACTCCCCAGCACCTTAAACCTGTGTCCTATTGTGCTAGCCATTTCAGCCCTGGGAAAAAGCCTCTGACTATCCACATGATCAATGCCTCTCATCATTTTGTACAACTCTATCAGGTCACCTCTCATCATCTGTCACTTTAAGGAGAAAAGGCTGAGTTCACTCAACCTATACTCATAAGGCATGCTCCCCAATCCAGTCAACATCCTTGTAAACCTTGTCTGCACCCTTTCTATGGTTTCCACATCCTTCCTGTAGTGAGGCGACCAGAACTGAGCACAGTACTCCAAGTGGGGTCTGACCAGGGTCCTATATAGCTGCAACATTATCTCTCAGCTCTTAAATTCAATCCCACGATTGATGAAGGCCAAGACACTGTATGCTTTCTTAACCACAGAGTCAACCTGCAGCTGCTTTGAGTGTCCTATGGACTCGGACCCCAAGATCTCTCTGAAATGTCCTCCTCCATCCTGAAATGAGGCTTCTCCTCTGCCATAGTTGATGGAGACCTCGTATGTGTTTTCTCTTTTGCCTGCATGATTTTTGACTACCACACCCTGCCCCCACCCCTCTCCAGTCTGGTTCCACTCATCGCCTTCCAGTCTCTGCCACACCTATCCCTCTTAAGGCCATGTACTGGATAGGAAAGCATGCTTTGAATGGCAGGACTCTTAGAAGCATTGATGCACGTTGGTGCAAGTCCATAGCTCCCTAAAGGAGACAGTACATGTAGGTAGGGGTGGTATGGAAGGCATTTGACATACTTGCCTTCATACTTTGGGACAATGAGTAGAAAGCTTCTGTTAGGCCACATTCGGAGTACTGTGAGCAGTCCTGGTTGCCACATCATAGGAAGGACGTGAAGGCTTTGGAGAGTGTATGGAAGAGGTTCACTAAGGTGTTGTCTAAACTGGTATTTGTTTATTCTTGTCACATGTGCTGAAACACAGTGAAAAGCTTCTTGTCCGTGTGCTTTCCAGACTGATCACTCTGTGCATTAACACGTCGAGGTTGTCAGAGGAAAACCAAATGCAGAATATCGTGTTCTAGTTACAAAGGAAGGCTAGTAAGGTGCAAGGGCCACAGTGAGGTAGATCATGGGGAGAGTATTAGGAGAGCTTTCATAAACTTAGTGTTTTCCTGGAACACTGGAGGCTGAGGGGTGACCTGATGGAAGTGTATAATATAATAGGAGGCACAGGTACAATCGATGGTCAGAGCCTTTTTCCCAGGGTAGAGATGCCAAATACATAAGACACAGCTTTAAGGTGAGACGGAGAAAGTTTAAAGGAGGTTTACGAGGCAAGTGTTTTGCTTACAGAGCTTGCTAGATACATAGATCACGCTGTCAGAGAGGTGGTGGCACCAGATCTGACAGAAACAGTCAAGAGGCATTTAGACAGGCGCTTGTGCAGACAAATTGGATCATTTAGTTGGCACAAGCATTGTAGGCTGAATGGCTTGTTCTAGGTTTGATGTTCTGTGTTGTATGTCCAATGACAGCTTTCTCTTGAATCACTAAAGCAGTTTATCTGGCAGTGCTGATGACTGAGTTCGCATGTGCATCGTCCTTTGTAGGTGAATAGGATCACTTGCATTTGCTTAGCCTGTCCAGACTCAGATAGATAGGGGGGAAGGAATGGAGAAGGTTTACTGATTCTGATTGCTGTAAGAGACTATCAGGATCACCAGGTTCATTTGCCTGCCAAATCTTAAAGTGAGGCACAGCCGCAGTAAAAGGGTGTTTGGATAAAATGCCTATGAAACTTCTCCAATAGGAATCAGAACTTCAGGAGAGGAGAGGAGAAGATGATAGGGGAAAGAAAATTATAGGTCCATCTAGCAGAGTTTTAACAATCTACCCTGTGAAAGTTTACTCAAGTTCTCGTCTGCCTGGAAACAGATGGCTATTCCCACAGGCAAAGTCTGAAGGACTGCCTTGACGTGGCATTGAGTCAGATTTGTTATAGACCTAGTTAGTGGTAAAGAGTTTTGCTGATGTTGCCATGGTTGCATCAGTTCAACTTACTAATTTCAGTTTTAAAAAGTGTTTATGGAATTTGCTCTTTAAACCCTTCCATGTTGCATTATGTCAAAATACTTTCTGAATTTTCATATGAAGTGCAACAAGTAAACCTGATGAAATATAGTTTACTTCTCAGATTAAAAGATAATTGCAATTATATCATCTATATATGTATGTATGTATGTATGTATGTTAATGATTTAAACTTTTAGTGAAAGTTTCAAACATGGCTATTAACAATTTGGTTGTCCAAATCACTGAAAACAAAAGAAAAAGCCTTGAAATTCACCATCTTTCAAAATACAGTCAAAAAGACACACAATTTCGTGTGTGTGTGTGTGTGTGTGTGTGTGTGTGTGTGTGTGTGTGTGTGGGGTGGGGGGGGGGAGTTGGGGAAATAGTTGGTGTGTAGGAGAGTGAGAGTGGTGAGTGTGTATTTGAGAGTGTGACTGTGTACTGACCAGAATAGACATTATTCATTTTGTGCATTCAAACATTAACAAAGGACTAATGAGGAAGACATTCTTCATGCCAATGTTATTCACAAGATGCTTTTATGTTTAAATGGTTGTTGAAAATCAACTATAGATTCAAAATGTGAAAGATAAACTGCTGGATGAACTCGGTAGGTCAGGCAGCATCTGTGGATGGAAATGCTTGGTTTGTGTTTTGGGTTGAGATCCTTCACCTATAGATTCAAAGTGACCCCTTCAGTTGAGTTTTGTGGCCAATGGTAAACAAGCAGAAGCAGCCTCTTGTAAGACTTGCTCTTGGCCATTGGCTTTCAGTGGGCTTTGGTAGTGGAATTTCCTGTCCAAGCTCATGCCACCCTCTAAAGGGTTTCTGGCATCTATATGAAGAGGGCTAGAACTGAGCATCTCCTTAACCAATAATGTTGAAGAGTCATTAATTTACTGATTCAGAATCTTGACCAGGAACTGTAGCAAACATATTTTATGTGAATTAAAGGGTCCTGAACTTAAATTTCAACTCTTCCCCCCATTGATGCCTGCTTGACTTTCTGAGTCCTTCCAGAAATTTCTATTTTTATAGAGAGATTATTATAAAAACTGTTTCTATAATCTGGATTTATGTATTTAATTATGTTTGTGTAGTTACTTGAATTGGGTATTAGATTCAAATAACAATATGAACACTGCTAACAGTATGGCCATGCTAACAACAAAATACAGCCAGTGGAGTTACTGAGAGATGTGATCATCTGCTTTATACACGCAATGTTCTATCTCGTCTTTCTAATGGAAGCCATAATCATATCTGGGTATTTAAAAAAAAAGAAACAACAATTTCCCCCTATTGTAGCAAAAAGGGAAGTAGTTACAGTAAAGTCTGTTTCTGATCAAAAAAGTGCAAACTAACAAGGAACTTCTTAACCACTCTAGTATTCTCTACATTAATGTTCTCTGGCAAATGCCTACAGTATATGTAACATACTTTGCCTCCTTTACTGATGGAAAATCAATGTATATATTCAGTGTAATATAAATACCTGAAACTATAACAGGCCTGCTTAACACAGGGATACTCAAATAATTGTGACAAGTTTATTCATTAAAAACAACTCCTGTGGAATTTTATCCTTTGTGTAGAAAGAGTAAAAACTGTAATTATGAAAGTAGAACATTCTGAAGCAGAATTGTGCAACATGGAATATGATTCCATTTTATCACCCAGAGCCAATCCTTGTGGCTCCAAAATAATTTTCCTTCTACTGAACCATTAATTTGGAAAGGTACCTTCTAGCACAGCAGCTGGAAATATCCATTTGTATTGGCAACCAATTCAATGATTGATAATTTATCACTAGAAGCCCTTAATTATAAGTACTCATTTCTGCATATAAATGTGTATTCCTTCAGTTAAATACTAAGTGAGAAGAATTAAATGTGTTTGTTACTGTACTAGAACCCAGGAGAATAGACTAAAGATCTTAAGATAATTGTTCAAATCCCATCAGGGAAGTTTGACAATCTAAATTCACAGCTTAAAAAATTTGGAAATCAATTTTAGCTCCAGCAATGTTGTCCATGAAAAGGCCCAGCCAGTTCACCAATGTCCTCTGAAACAACCACCCTGCCCCCCCCCCCGGCCTCACCAACTGAATTTAGACTTCTGGGAAAGATGGTGACCATCTTCAGTAAAGTTTAATTAATGATGGATAATAATTGCCTGCAATGTCTACCATCCTTTAATGAATAAAAATAAATTAGTATGAGGATTAAACGGTTTCTAAACATATACTGGTAGAGTTCAGTATTTATTTGGTAATGTATAAAATGAAGAACAGAGACTCTGTTCTTTTCACAGACTTTAACCTCAACTATTTAGTCTCCCAAGGGAATGTTATAAAAGTGTTTCGTCCTAAAGCGAAACAGATGGTCATCACATAGATTGTTAATGTTTGTTAAAGAGCTTTCTCATCCTGTGTAATATGGATTAATTCACAGCTGGATGGACCCATAATTGTAGCAGAACAATTAATGGCGGAGCAGATAAAATGCTAATAAAAAAACCATCAGAGACATGGGAGACTTAATAGTGCAGATTTGAACACTGGTTCCAGAATCAGAACAACATGTTAATCCATCTATTTCCAGAAACTAGAACATTTGAGCAAACAAGCAAGACAAGAAATGATGAAAAGAAAATAATACGTGCAACTTACCAGCAGTAAATGGAACCAAACACAATTCATTACCCAGAACATGTAGAATAATTTTGTCAACATTTTTCTCCGTTTCTTGGGCATGAACTGAGACAGAAATCTGTGACTGCATGTGTGGAGACCGCAGCACTTCTGAGGAGATTTTTAATTTTTGTTCTGTGTGAAAAGAGGAACTTTGGAATGAAGCACTGTGGGTGGAATGACACATGGTTGGCAGGAGCATCTGGGGAAATCTAGAGGGAGGGACATTATTCAGCATAGGCTTAATGAAATGCATGAAGATAATAAATGTGTGTACTGAAGAATGTTTTATGAGGAACCACAGTCAGGTAATTGAATCTGATGATTTAATTAGGTGCGTACTTCCTTAAGCAATGAAAATAAAAGGTCCGATTAAAAACAAATGGTAAAAGTCATGGTGTTGTGCTCAGATTATGGAATGAGTAAACTCCCAATGTCAGCTGCACTCTCATGAGAAGAAGTTGGTCAGTGTCCAGGAACTGCAACGAGGCATTCCCTAATATATGCTTCACGAGCAAAGTCGGGGAAGGCCTATCTCCATACAAGGAGCTGGCATCTAAAACAGACATAAAACAATAGAAGGAACTTGGTAATATAAAACAATCATAAATAAATACATTAATTGTCCTCTGAAATTGTTGTTGTCAGTTCAAAATTATTGAATAGTTGGAACATATAACATGTTTTAATAGCAAATGTTTATTTTGAACAATTACTTTGGTTTGGAATTTCTGTGGGCCCAATGGTAAGTTTCTGATGTAATTGGCGGGAGCTTTAATATGACTGCCAGGAAACTGAATAAGTCATTAATCCTAAAAATGGTGAAGAATGATTGAAGGAAGAAAATTTCTATGTTGGCAATATCACAGCCTTCCTAACACTGTGACTTCAACTATAGGACAAGCTCTCAATGGGCGAATCTAAATGCCAACTCCTGTTGCAAACATTATCCATTTTATCAATCCAACATCCTTCAGAGGGGCCAGCAACCGGACAAAGAGTAGATTGTCAATATGAATATTTTATCCATGTCTTCTTCTTGGGCCCTTGGCTCCCCTTGGAGCATCAGCCATCAATGACCTCCCATCTCCATTGAGCTCTGTTCTGAGCCACCTTCACGAGAGTGGACTAGGAGTGTCCATCTTCTAAGTTTGGCCTCCACGTCTCCCCAACATGTGTTCTTTGGACATCCCTTTTTGCTCTTTCCTTTTGGGTTCAATTTTAATGGTGATAATGTTGGGTTGGCTTTCTCAAGGTGCCAATCCACTTCCATTTCGAGTATTTGTCTCTGTAGATTCCTGGTTGGTGTTTTCCCACAGGGTCTGGTTGTCATTTTGTCAACCCATCTGATGATTAGATTCTTTCACAGGCACTGGTCGATGAAAGTCTGTGGTTTCTGTAGTGTCTTTTCTGTTGTTTTCCAAGTTTCAGAGCCAGATAGGAGCACTGTGTTAGCACCCTAATTTTGTTTTTTCATGACATGACTCTGGGTGTCTACACTTTATTCAGGCTGTTGAAAACTACTCTGGCATTGTTAATCCTGGCTTTGACATGCTCTACTTTCCACCATGTATACGCACAATGCTTCCACAATAGACAAAGGAAGTCACTTCTTCCAGATGTATCTCTCATCACTATGGGTCTATTGCTAGTGCAGTTTATCTTCATCACCTTTGTTTTATTTACATTTGGTCTTAGATCCGGTAGGGCGAAGCTGGTGGTTAAGTGTGCTGATTTCTCTTGCATCGATATGTTAGAGCTAGTCGGTAGGTCCCATGTCACCTGCAAACTCCAGATCCTGATGAAGGGTCTCGGCCTGAAATGTTGACTGCTCATTTCAACGGATGCTGCCCGACCTGCTGAGTTCCTCCAGCTTGGTTGTACGTGTTGATTTGACCACAGCATCTGCAGTGTACTCTGTGTTAACTCCAGATCATCAAGTTACCGCCACATGGTCTATTGGATTCCACTTCATTTTTCACTTGTTGTCTGTTTCATAATCCAGACTATTGCCAACAGGAACAGGAAAGGAGCTGTCAAACATCCCTGCTTCACCCCAGTGTTGACACTGAAGCTGTCTGACAGTTTTCCTGCGTGTATGACTTTGCATGACATATTGTAGGAATTCCTGATGATATTGATAAAATTCTGCGGTATTCCATAATGTTTCATAAGTTTCCATAGGGTGTTTCTGTCTAAGTTATCGAAGACTTTCTCATGGTCGATGAAGTTGATGTAGAGAGATGTATTCCATTTGATTGACTGTTCTATGATTGTTCTTAAGGCAGCTATCTGTTCTGTGCAGGAGCAATCTTTCCTAAAGCCTGCTTGCTGGGCATTTCGATAAGATAAAGCAGGGTAGGACTTGCATATTAAATGGCAGGACTCTAAAGAATGATGGGTAACTGAGAGACATAGGGATTCAAATGGACAGTTCTCTGAAAGTGGCAACATTGGTAGACAGAATGATGCAGAAGGAGTCTGCTATGTTTGCCTTTATCTGACAGGGCACTGCATACAAGAATTGGAATGTCCTATTATAGCTCAACAAGCCATTGGTGAGGCCATATTGTTGTAGTTCTGGTGATTCAATTATACAAAGGATGTTATTAAGCTGGAAAAGATGCAGAAAATATTAAAAGAATGCTAATTAAAAAAATAATTTAAAGATATAGCATGGTAACAGGCCAATGAACCCATGCAACCCAACAACACCATGACCAATTAACCTTCTAGCCTGTATGCCTTTGGAACGTGAGAGGAAACCCGAGCATCCAGAGGAATCCCACACAATGACAGGGAGAACGTACAAACTCCTTACAGACGGTGGCGGGAATTGAACCCGATTCGCGGGCAGTGTAATAGTGTTTCATCACTGTCCTGCCCTTAAACCATGTTACTGGGACTGGAAGACTTGAGATCAGGAGAGACTCTCCCCCTCAGAGTTTCAGAAGCTAAGGGATGATTTTATAGAGGTATATAAAATCTTAGGTAAAATAAAGTCACAGTCTTTTCCACAGGGTAGGACAAGCTAAATCTGATGAGAGGGGAAAAGTCTAAAGGGGACCTGATAGATAAAATTTTCACACAAAGGGTGATTAGCTATCTTATTGACACATCTGTAACTATATTGAATATTGCCTCACAAGTGCTACAGATATTTTGTCTCTGATATGTTATGAGGTGGCGACAGCTAACTTGCAATAGGAAATTTTTCAACTTCAAGGCATTGGAGATGATTTTCCAGTCACAGGGATGAGATTTCTAGAGCCACTTTGCTGATATACTCATTGACAAGCATATGAATATACCACATTTAGAAGCATTGAATTGATTGGAGTTGGAAGTGAGTGATGAGATAGATGCCCCCAGAGAAGGCAGCCTGAGTTATTGGTGCATCAGAGCTAACTAGACTGGGGCCAGAGACTAGAGTTTGTGAATGTACTTGAGGTTTGCATGTTGTAGAAGATTCATGCTCTGCACCTGAGCATTGTTCATATGAAGGCAGCATGCCAACATGTTTGTCTATAGCTTCCTCTTCCGTAACAATGAAGCCACACTCAGGGTGGAGAAGCAACACCTTATATTCCATCCAACCTGATTTCATGAACATCGATTTCTCCTTCAGTTTTTTTTTTCTCTCCCCTTCCCCTCTTCTTCTATTCCCCATTCTGGCCTCTTACCTCTTCTTGCCTGCCCATCACCTCCTCCTGGTTCCCCTCCTCCTCCTTTTCTCCAATGGTCCACTCTCCTGTCCTAACAGATTCCTTCTTCTCCAGCCCTTTATCTTTCCTACCCATCGCTTCCCATGTTCTTATTCCATCATCCCTCCCCAGCCATCTGACTTCATCTTCTAACTTGTCTGCCTTTCCCTACCCCCGCCTTTTTACTCTGGCATCTTCCCCCTCCCTTTTCCCAATCTTGACAAAAGGTCGCAGCCCGAAATAGCAACTGTTTCTTCATTTCCATAGATGCTGCCTGACCTGCTGAGTTTCTCCAGTGTTTTGCTCTGGATTTCCAGCATTTGCAGAATCTCTTGTGTTTAGTATCTAGAGAATATGTGTGCCAAAGTGCAAAGTACATTTATTATCAAAATATGTATATATTATACAACCTTGACGTTTGTTTCCTAACAGGCAGCCACAAAACAAAGAAACCCAAAAGAACTCATATATAAAAAAGACCATCAAACACCCAATGTGCAAGGAAAAAAAATCATGCCTACAAAAACCCCATATAAAAAAATGAAAGAACCCATAAAAAATTATCTTTGAACACCCGACGTGCAGAGGGGTAAAGAAACACATCATGCTAGCAAATAGAGTTCTGAATTACAATCTGCAAAGAGAGTTCAGCGTAGAGCTGAGTTGTAGAGCAGAGATCTGAATCGGCGCATCCCTTGCCGTGAGTCCCAACAAAGTAAACTTTTCAATCTGGCCCGGTGCATAAATCAACATTCAAACACTGGGTTCAATCGCCCCTAAATGCTCTGGGGCCTGGACCCCATGCTTCAATTCGGCCTGTAACTGACCTCTCCGATTCAGCTTAAGTCTCTATCCAAACATCGACTTCAGTTGAATTGGTATGCTTTGGGGCCAGGACACCACCGCCTCAATTCTGCTTCCAGCACAGTGCTTAAAACGATCGGACCTTGGGTTGATTAGGAAAGGGAAGATCCCGTGGAGACCTGGTGAGTGTGTCGTGACTACAGGCTACAACTCTCATGGAGTCTCAGTCCAGCCAGCATGCTCTTCACTCTTTCAACTGGAAACAGACTGCTTAGTGGTTTGAGTTTTAAAGAAGGGACTTCAGATTGAGGGAGTAACTCAATTTATCTTCTCACTGATGCAGGCTGACCTGAGGAGTATTTTGAATAAAAATAATAATAATGCATATCAAAAATTTTCTTAAAAATCCTGTAAAAGTGCCTGACTTTTTGACAGAAGGTAAAATATATCTTTTACCTAAAGCAGATCCATCAAAATATCATCCTATTACTCGTTTACAAACTATATATAAAATTGTAACAACATGCATCTCTCAACTGATCACCACTCACTGAGATAACCACAATATACTTACAGACATACAGAAAGGATGGCGTAAAGATATGAAAGGATGTAAAGAACAACTGATAATAGAATAACCACTGTTATCAAAATAAACTGAGGCATTTTCTAAGGCAAATTTCTAAGTCCATGATGGTGCTGTCTAGCTTTAAACCCATTGTCTAATTTACTTGGGTATCAAATCAGAAAAATTAAATGAGTTATACCTTAACACAACTTCTATATATGAATGATTTGAAATTATATGCTTCATCAGAAAAACTCAAATAATTAATTCAAATAGTAGAACTATTTTCAAAAGTTATAAACATGAACTTTGGACTAGATAAATGCAGAACATTATACATAAAGAAAGGTGCAATAGTACTAATAGAACACAAAACAGAGCAGCAGGATACAATACAATGGATGAACATGAAACATAGAAGCATCTGGGATATCAACAAGCAAAGAAAATAAATGATAGTGTGATAAAGGAAAACTTCTGATAGAATTTACTTCAAAGCCTAAGAGCTCAATAGTAAAAATATAACAAAGACAATACACACTTTTGTTATATCTGTATTAACATATTATTTTGGCATAATATCTTGATCTGATATCTGGAAAATTTAAAAAGTAAAATAGGAACTGAAATGGCACTCAAATGTGCATAGATTAAACTACCTAGGACAGAATGGGGAAGAGGAATAACAGATTTTAAAAATCTACACAACAGTTAGATAAAACAAATAAGGATGTACATCAATGAAAACAGGATTCAGCACTCCACCTGATCATTTGCAATTCTGATAAGAAGTATAGACCACCAAACTCAAATGAGCCCCAACCCAGAAAAATGAAGACATTATCACTATTGAAGAAAAAGTTAGCAAATGGAGGAATGTGACCCTCCATGGAAGATATGCCCATGGTCTGAGCAGGCTAGAAGTCAACAAGGAAGCTTCGTCCACAAAGCCTCAGAGTTGGAGACTTCTGCCCAAAAACAGAAAGGATCCTAGTTACAATACGGGACCAGGTTATTAGCAATAAAAATGATCAAACATACATGATAAAAGTTCAACAAATTCAAGATGATAAATGTAGAAATATGTTAACTAGTGGAGTGGTGTTGCAGCAACAACCTTGCACTCAACATCAGTAAGACATACGAGCTGATTGTGGACTTCAGGAAGGGTAAGATGAAGGAACACATACCAATCCTCACAGAGGGATCAGAAGTGGTGAGAGTGAGCAACTTCAAGTTCCTGGATATCAAGATCTCTGTGGACCTAACCTGGTCTCAACATATTGATGCAGCTATAAAGAAGGTGAGACAGCATCTATACTTCATTAGGAGTTTGAAAAGATTTGGTATGTCAACAAAAACACTCAAAAACTTCTATAGATATACCATGGAGAGCATTCTGACATGTTGCATCACTGTCTGGTATGAAGGGTTTGGGGGGGACGGGACACTACAGCACAGGACTGAAAGAAGCTGACGAGGGTCATAAATTTAGTTGGCTCCACCCTGGGTACTAGCCTACAAAGTACCCATGACATTTTCAAGCAGTAGTGTCTCAGAAAGGCAGCGTCCATTATTAAGGACCTCCAGAACCCAGGGCATGTCCTTTTCTCACTGTCACCATCAGATAGGAGGTACAGATGCCTGAAGGCATACACTCAGCAATTCAGGAACAGCTTCTTCCCCTCTGCCATCCGATTCCTAAATGGACATTAAGTCTATGAACACTACCTCATTTTTTAAATATATATGTTATTCTGTTTTCATACAATTTTTAATCTATTTATTATATGTATACTGTAATTTATTTATTTTAGTCTACATTATGTATTGTATTGAACTGCTGCTGCTAAGTTAACAAATTTCACATCATATGCCGGTGATAATAAACCTGATTCTGATTCTGATAACTCATCAGTTAATAACTCATCAGGGGTGATTGATAAGTTCGTGGCCTAAGGTAGAAGGAGATGAATTATTAACTTCAAACTTTCTGCATAATCACTCAAAGAGTTGGACTGCATGTGCATGTAACGAGAGCTGTATTACTCATCTCCTTCTACCTTAGGCCATGAACGTATCAATCACCCACCTGTAGACATTTTCTGGAGGTCCAAGATCCGTATGCCCCGTGACCGCTGGACCAAGTGTGTAAATGTAGGAGGGAACTATGTTGAAAAATAATTGTGCTAGGTTTTCTAAAATTGACTCCTTCAACCTTAGGCCATAAACTTATCAATCACTCCTCGTATGTAAATCTTCAGAAAGCCACAATACAAATCATCACTAGAATAGTCTGAAAGTTCCTGGCAATTAAGAAATGAGCGTGCTTGGTTGTGGCCATACCTCAAGTTTGACTGGCTTGAGCTGAGATAAACATTAATGATGATGACAATAATAACAACAACAATAATAATGAATGTTTGAGCAACCAGAACCAGGGGGTGGGTGGCCAGTGGCAGCACAACACGGACAGGATGAGACAACAGCACTGGCCTCCGTTTAGAGAACTCATCGGACAGTGAGCCACTCAGCCGCATAGACTCAGAGGACAGGCGAGGAGCCAAGGCTCAGTGTTGGGCTCTGCAGGATGGTCTAGGATGCCAGGATATAAGGTTCGGGGAGAGGATATCCATCAGTGTAAAATCAGCCACGCCCAACCCTCACACCCCAGCACCACCCCGCCTCCCGCCGGGTCCAAAAACAAATCCACACATGTCTGTACTCAGATTGGGTGGTGCTCTGGTCAGCGTCTGTTCTCCATGTCAGGGACAGCTGAAACTAATGCCAAGCTGAAGGTATAAAAAGCAGTATCCTTTTGCTTTAGAAATGGAGAGGTGTCTGTGGAATAGAGTGATACGGCCACTGTTTGGGGATCGCCAGGGCATACCTGGAGCTAGCAATGGGCATGACAGTAAGCAAACCACTGGTGGTGCACTGCTGAATTGGCAGGCACCTGGAACCCTGAAAAGATACAGTCAGCACTCAAAGTAACCCATCAACATCACAAGCTGTGACTACTGCAAGTGTTTCTAAGAGGAGTAGTCCACTTATAACTGAGACCGTTCAAGCAGTTAAGCAAAGAAGGACACGCACGAAATGGTCGTTAGAAGTAAACATATTCTTAATGCATGTATATTATCAAGCAATGGAACTTGAGACTGACATGACAGAATACAGATACAAACTTCATCAACAGTTTATAGCACACTATCCTTTCATGCACAACAAATCAAAATCATGTGATAGTAAAAAATAACTTAATCCCTATTGAGATATTAAACCAAATAAAACATGGGGTTGCACAAGAGCTAGAGAGAAATAAACCTGAAGACCACAACAATACAACACAAGAAAATCATGAAGATGGAACCCACCAAAGCACTGTTCAAAATACAATTATTTCAACTGCTTCACAACTGGACAGTAACAGCAACAACACAGATTCAGAGCCTCTGCAGAATGCTGATGATGAAGCTGAGCTTTCAGACAAAATTACCCTAAATTTAACACCACACTAACAGAATATGTGGGCATTGACCTAACAAAAAAACCCTACATACCAAAGAAGTCATCAAAATTTGCAAAAATTGTTAATACTCTCAACAATATTATATTTCCACAATATTTAGGAAAACTTGAAACATTTGAAGAACTACACATAATACAATTCTGTGCAGCATTAGCAACAACTCAGTGCAGTAGCTCCAAAATAGAAGCTCTCATTAATTGAAACTCAAAACTGAGTAATGAAATGAGAACAACAAAATTGCAGAAGATTGAAAAATAACATTGAAAACTTAACAGCAGAAATAGCCCACCTAATGAAATATAAAATGGATAACTCATGCAGGAAAGTTAAGAGAAAAGCTGAGAAAATACAAAGGAAATATAAGGCCCAGGCAAGATATGACCAGCCTAAATAAAGCACTGTAAAGTTTATAGATACACCAAACAAAAGCTTGGTGTGTACAAAGCCAGACTAAATAGATACATGAAATGCACCAAAGAAAACAGAATTATCAGTTCAGAAACAAAGAAAAAGGTCTATACAAAACATTGTAACTAAATTCAATGGACCAAAATGACACCAACCCTAGCACATAATTACCAACGAAAACAGAGATAATGAAATTTTGGTCTAATATCTGGTCAAACAGTATGATGCACAATCAAGAAGCAAGCTGGATAAGAGAGGACAAAGATCACACACACACAATTGAAGAAATACAAGTACCTAAAGTTACAATGCATACACTGAAAGAGGTTATAAATACTCACAACTGGAAAAGTACTGGCAGCTATAATATTCATAATTATTGGTATAAAGATTTACTGGCCTTCATGTGTACCTATTTAAGCATATCAACAATTTTCTTAAAAATCCTGAAAAAGTACCTGAATTTTTGATAGAAGGTAAAACATATATTTTACCTAAAGCAGAAATCACAAACGATACATCAAAATATCATCCAATTATTTGTTTACAAACTATATATAATATTGCAACATCAAGCATCTCACAACTAATCACCACTCACTTGTATAACCACAATATACTTACAGAAGAGCAGAAAGGTGCTGTAAGTGTATGAAAGGATGTAAAGAACATCTGATAATAGATTCCATAATTCTAAATTAAACCCGGCGGAAAGGCAGAAATCTTTCATGCTGCTATGTTTGCTACCGAGAGGCATTTGACTCTGTCCCACACTCATGGTTTATAGAAGTTCTTAATATATATATCAACTGCACCCAATACTTGTGAAATCCTTACAACATCTGATGGAGGACTGGCATACTATAATCAGCCTATCAACTAACAACCAAAAGAGAACAATCACCTTTATCAAAATAAACTGAGGCATTTTTCAAGACAACTCTCTAAGTCCACTATGGTTCTGTCTAGCTTCGAACCACTCTCAAACTTACCTGAGTATCAAATCAGAAACATCAAAATGAGTTATACCTTAATACACCTTTTATACATGGGTGATTTGTAATTATATGCTGCTTCATCAGTAAAGCTGAAGTAAGTAATTCAAATAGTAGAGCTGTATTCAAAAGATATAAACATGAACTCTGGACTGGATAAGTGCAGAACATTAAACATAAAGAAAGGTGCAATAGAACTAATAGAACACAAAGCAGAACAGCAGGATACAATACAGCCAATGGATGAATATGAAGTATATAAGTATCTGGGATATCAACAAGGAAAGAAAATAGATCATAGTGCAATAAAGGAAAAACTACCAACACAATTTACTTCAAGGTTAAGCAAAACTTTCAAACAGAGCTCAATAGTAAAAATATAACAAAGACAGTAAACACTTTCGATATATCCGTATTAACATATTATTTTGGTCCAAAACCTATCTGGAATATTTACAAGGACAAATAAGAACTGAAATGACAATTTTTAGAAAACATTATTTTTACTCAAATGTGCTTAGATTAATACTACCTTGGACAAAAGGGGGAAGAGGAAAAACATACATTAAAAAATTATACAACCATCAGATAAAACTTCTAAGGATATATTTTCATTAATGAAAACAAGATTTAGCATTCCACGTGAGCATGTGCAATTCTGATATGCAGTACACACTATTAAACTTAGTGAAAGCACAATCCAGAAAAACTAAAGAAACTTTCACTATAGAACAGAGGCTCCCAACCTGGGGTCCATGGACCCCTTGCTTAATGGCATTGGTCCATGGCATAAAAAGGTTGGGAATCCTTGCTATGAAAGAAAAAGTTAACCATTGGAAGAGCATGACCCTCCATGGAAGACATCCCCATGCTCTCTGCAAACTAGATATCAACAAGGAAGCATTGAATACCTGGCTCAGAGTTGGTGACTTATTCCCAGAAACAGAGGGTTTCCTGAGGCAATATAGGATCGGATGGTTTACACAAAAATTATCAAGAATACATAATAAAGAATCAACAAATTCAAGATGATAATTTCAGAAAATGCCAAGGGAAACTAGACACAATCCAACACATTATAGGATCCTGTAGCAGTTTAACTTAATCTGATTTGTTACACAGGCACAATCAAGTGGCAAACATCACTCACCAAAATATTGCTTTGAATTACATATGGTACTCATAAAAGACACAATATCTCACTATAAATACAAACCTGATCTAATTTTAGAATCAGAGCCCTACAAATTATATTATGACCAATCCATTATCACAGTTAGGACAATTCATAATAGCCATCCGGATATAATATTACAAGATAAAAATGCAAGAACAACTTACTTAATAGATTTAGTCATCCCAAACACACATAACATATGGAAACCAATTAGTGAAAAACACCAAAAATATGCTAAAATAAAAGAGGAAATTGAAAGACTATGGAACATGAACAGAGTACACATTGTCCCAATAGTAATATCTACAGCTAGTATCATCCTAATACACAATGGAATTAAACAATTAGGTCTACCAGCAATATTTATGTAAGCATCCAGAAAGCCAGAATACTAAACACCACTAGAATAGTCCAAAAGTAACCAGAAATTGAGAATTGCGTGTGACTATGCCCGCTCCTCAAATTTTACCAGCTTGAGCCGAGAAAAAATTACAAATACAATAATAATTATAACTTTTTTAAGGAGCACTTTTCATACAAATAATATATTTCAAAGTGTTTCATAAAGGGTCAAAGTGCAAACATGAAAGTAAAAGACAAAAATATATTAGTCGAAAGCAAGGCTAAATAAATAGGTTTTGAGTTGGCATTTAAAAGTATCATCTGAGTTTTAGGTATTAAGCTCTACAGACAGGAATGTACTTCAATAAAGCTGATCTGATCTTTGCAAAAGATTGTTTAAATTTAAGAGATTGGCAGAAGAAGACTTGACAGCTCGAGCAGGATCATAAAACAAAACTGATTCTGTGATGTACTTCAGTCCCAGACTACTGAGAACTTTAAAAGCAAGTGAGAGAACTTGAAAATCAATTCCAGAAGACACAGGAAGCCAAAGAAGAGTAGTTAGGATGGGAGTGATATGCTTTCTCATCCTGGTTTTAGTTTGAAGTCTAGCAGTGGCATTTTTAATGAGTTGAAGTTTGTCAATGGATTGCTTTAGAAGGCCGTAAAAAAGTGCATTGCAGTAATCTATTCAATATAAAGGTGTGAATTAGTTTCTCAGCATCATTACATGACAGATACAAATGTTCCTTTGCAATATTTCGTAAGTGTAGAAATGCTGCCTTGGTCACTTTCTTAATAGTCGTTTATAAAAAATTCAAATCTAAATCAAGGATAACACCCAGGTGTGTTACTTCTGATCTTACAAAGGTGGCCAAGATCCTAAGTTTATCAATAAGTTTATCTTTTCTGGCTTTGGGACCAACCAAATGTATTCAGTTTTATCTTTATTGGGTGGATACACATAATTTCTCATATTCTAATAATTGTGATAATATTAGTTTTAATTACCCAAGGGATAGTGTTATGTATTCTTCAACATTATATTAAATGTTTTAAGCAAAAGAACGAGTTCTATGTGCATCTAACCTGATCAGATATTTAAGAGGTTGAATGTAGCGTATGGAATGTGTAGAGAAATAATTGAAGATCTGTCAGGTGGGATAACAACTTATCTCTTTCTGAACTTGTAGCATATGCAATCTGTCATTCAATTACTAAGAATGTCTGTCAAGAGATATTGATGGCTGGATTCATTTGGAATTCTGGTTTATTGCTTATCTGTAAATATTAAAGTATAGTGTAACTCCCCCAAGGAATGTTATGTTTCATGGATATTATGAGGTAACAAGGAGTGATCATTAAAATGTTTAATTGATTTATGAGACTGTGCTGATGGGCATGATGTGCTGTTTAAATGAAAGAAACCAGACTTTGTTAATGGACGAGAACAAAGGATTTGGCTTAGTGCTGGTTAAGCTCATATTAATGAGGGTGCCTTCCCAGGCTTCACTGGAATTTCACCCGGATCAGAATCATGATTGGTGTCTGGGACCAAAGGGTTGGAATCGGAACCAGCTATTCAGGTAGTGTTGAGGAAGCTCAACACTAGAGGGGCTGCAGAAGCACTTAGACCGATTAGGATAAAGGACAAAGAGGTGGTGGATGGAATACAGTGATCATGCACTTTGTTAGAAGAAATAAAAACATAGACTATTTTCTAAATGGTGAGAAAATTCAAAAATCCAAGGTGCAAAGGGACTTGGGAGTCCCCATGCAGGAGTCTCAAAACGTTAATTTGCAGGTTGAATTGATGGTGAGGAAGCCAAATGCAATCTTAGCATTTATTTTAAGAGCACTGGCTTTTTAACTAGGGATGTGACAGCTGCAATTTTGAAGGCATCTGGAAAAACTCCAGTTTCAAGGGATGTGTTAATAATGTTTCTAACAGAATTGAAAATATAATTAAAAGAGTTCTTACTTGTGGTAGAGACATGGTCAAGATGATCAAGAAAACTTGTACATTTTGACATGGTCGCCGTTCTATATGAGGCTGGCTATGGAGGTTACCAGTATCTGCCGCTATACTCTCTGTAATGGAAGTAATTTTGTTGATAAAAAATAGAATCAGAATCAGGTTTAATATCATTGACATATGTCATGAAATTTGTTGTTTTGCTACAGCATTACACTACAATAAAAATTTGTAAAAATCATAAATTACAATAAGAAGTGTGTGAAGTAACAGAGGGAAAAGTACAAAGGTAGTGTTTTCATGGGTTCATTGACCTTTCAGAAATGACAGTGGGAAAAAAGCTGTTCCTGAAATGTTGAGTGTGTGTCTACATGCCCCTGTACCTCCTCCCTGATGGTAGCAATGAGAAGCGGGCACAATCTGGATGATGGAACTCGCTGAACTTACAACTTTATCTGATCCTGTGCAGTGGTCCATCCATACCAAACTGTGATGCTCTCCACAGCACCTCTGTAGAAACTTGCTACTGCATTTCATGACATAACAAGTCTCATCAAACTCCTAATGAAATATAGCCGCTGTCGTGCCTTCTTCGTAATTTCATCGCTATGTTGGGCCCAGGATAGATCCTCAGAGATGTTGACACTCATGAAGTTGAAACTGCTCATCCTTTTCACTGCTGATCTCTCGATGAGGACTGGAGGGTGTTCCCTCCACTTCCCCTTTCTGATGTGCACAATCAATTCCTTGGTCTTACTGATGTTGGGTGCAAGGTTATTGCTGTGACACCACCAGCTGATCTATCTCATTTATGTACACCTCCTCATCACCATCTGAAATTCTACCAACAATAGCTGTGTGCTCTGAATATTTATTGATGGTGCTTGAGCTGTGCCTAACTACACAGTTGTGGGTGTAGACAGAGAAGAGGAGTGGGATAAGCATGCATCCCTGAGCGATGACAGTATTGATTGTCAGTGAGAAGGAGATGTTGTTTCTGATCCACTCAGACTGTGGTACCTGGTGTAGAAGTCAAGGAGCCATTTGCAGAAGGAGGTACAGAGGCCCAGGTTTTGGTAGCTCATTGTTTAGAATGGAGGGAAGGTATATGATTGTGTTGAATGCTGAAATGTAGGCAATAAACAGCAGCCTGATGTACATATTACAATTGTTCAGGTGATCCAAGGCCAAGTGGAGATACAGCGAGATTTCATCTGCCGTAGACCTATTGAGGTGATAGGCAAATTGCAGTGGGACCAGATCCTCCCTTAGGTAAGAGATAATACTGTCTATAACCAACCTCTCAGTGCACTTCATCACAGTAGATGTGAGTTCCACTGGGTGATAGTCATTGAGGCAGCTCACCTGGCCCATCTTGGCAACTAGTGTGACCGTTGCCCCTTTGAGGCAGGTGGGAACCTCTGACTGTAGCAGTGAGAGATTGAAGCTGGCCATGAACACTCCCACAAGTTGGTTAGCTTGGGAATTTAGAGCTCTAACAGGTACAGCATCAGGGCCTGATGCCTTGCAAAGATACACCCTCTTGAAAGATGTTCTGACATTGGCTTCCGAGACAGAGATCAGATGGTCACCGGATGCTGCAGGGATTTGCACAGACGTAGCTTTACTCTCTCTTTCAATGCATTGAGCTCATCTGGAGGTGAGGCAGCATGATTTCACTTTGTAGGAAGTAATAGTCTGCAAGTCCTGTCAGAGCCAAGATGCATCTGATTCCATCCCTAACATTAAAAACAGAATTGCCTTTTGTAAGTTGTATCTGGATTTCTTGCATAGATCTGGATTTTGAATGCCACAGATCTAGCCCTCAGTAGAATATGAAGCTCCTGGTTCATCCATGGCTTTTGGTTTGGGATGTCCGTTATGGTTGCAAAGGCACACACTCATCCACACAGGTCTTGATGTAGTCAGTGACAACTGTGGTGTATTTACTTAGACTTGAAGATGAATCCCCGAATATTGTCCAGTCCAAGGACTCAAAACAGACCTGTAAGTACTCCTTTGCCTCCCTTGACCATATCTTCTTGACCCTCCCCACTATGGTCTTTAGTCTCTGACTACACCCTGGGAGTAAAGGTACAGCCAGGTGATCGATTTTCCAAAGTGTGAGTGTGGGATGACACAGTAAGCACTCTTGATGGTGGTATAACAGTGGCCAAGTATGCTGGCTTCTCTGGTTCAACAGGCAATATGCTGGTGGTAACACTCACAAAATTCTGGAGGAACTTAGCAAATCAGGTAACCCCGAAGGAAAGGGATAAACAGTTGACGTTTGGGATGAAGCCCTTCTTCAAGACTGGGAAGGAAGGGGGAAGAAGCCAAACCAAAAAGTTGGGGAGGGGGGAGGAGAGGAAGGACTAGTTAAAATGTGATACCGAAGGTGAGGCCAGGTGGATGGAAAAGGTAAAAGGCTGGAGAAGAAGGAATCTGATAGGAGAGAAGAGTACACCATGGAAGAAGGGACGAATGAAGGGCGTGGTGATAGACAGGGTGGGAGAAGAGATAGGAGATCAGAGTGGGAAATACAAGAAGAGGGAAGGGATAGAGTGGGGGAAAATTTCCAGAAGCAGAATTCAATGTTCATGCCATCAGGTTTGATGCTCCCGAGATTAAACACGACATGCGGCCTCCCCACCCCGAGTGTGGTCTCATTGTGGAATGTCGGAACTGGAATGGGATTAGGAATTAAAATGGTTGGCCATGGAGAAATTCCAGTTTTGGTGGATGGAGCGGAGGAGATGGCAAAGCGGTCTCCCAATTTATGTCGGCTCTCACCAAAATAAAGAGACCGCACTGGGAGCACCGGGTACAATAGATGACCCCCCATCAGAATTGCAGGTGAGGTGGAAGGGTTGGGTAAGGGATGAGGAGAATGGGCATTTCGGTTGCTTGCAGGGATATGTGCCAGGAGGGAGAGACGAATGAACAGAAGAATCATGGAGTGAGTGATCCCAGTGGAAAGCAGAGAGTGGGGTCGAGGTAAAGATACGATTGGTGGTAGTATCCTGTTGAAGATGGCGGAAGTTGCAGAGAATTATGTATTGGATGCAAAAGCTCATGAGGTGATGGGTGTGGACAAGAGAAAGCCTATCCCTGTCAAGGTGGCAGTAAGATAGGGTAATGGAGGAGTCGCGGTGAAGACAGCATCAGTGCTGGTGGTAGTTGTTCAGACATTTCTTCAAGCTGGCCTGTTTGAAAACACCTGCATCGATAGGTGTTATGTTTTGTCACTTTAAAACATTAAACTAATTCACAGGAAGACTTGAGAGTCCAAAATGTGCGTGTAACCTGGAGCTTACCTTAAGTGAGGTGCCCATGTATCATGTGGTAGTGTGATGCTGTGTGCTGTTACAGTGCTTCTACATATGATCCAAAATGAATTATTTAAACGGACAAGAATGTTTAATTCCTGGCCACTAGGAATGCTGGGGTGGGCAGTCGACAAGCCCCCCTCCCAGAGCGCCACACTGCCCCTACTTGAGGGTCAGCCATCCCTGGCAACCCAGAGTCCACAATAAAGACCATAAGTCCTGGTGGTGGTCGACACCGCCACCTGAGGTGCTGGGGTGTCTGTTGGAGGCACTGTTTGGGGAGGCAAGAGACAGGGCACCCGGAGTGTCACTTCCTTCCTTCAGCCTCACTGGGTCAGTGGTGGCTGAGGGCCGATACATTGCCAGCCAGTCCCGGTGCAGCACGTCTGCCTTCTGCCACTTAGGCAACCGCACCCCGTATACTACATTGGAGATGGGGTCGAACTCCTCCCCCGGCCCCCTCCAACAGGTTCCAAACTTGGGGAATAGTCCCTTCTTCTGGGTGGGGCAGTAGACCCTTACTGGGGACCCCACCAGGTACTGCTGCATTGGCACACGAGATTGGCGGCCCGGCTCCTTCTAGGAAATGCAAGCATTGCATCAGTGTACGAACAGCGCCACATCCTGCCTGTACCCAGGCCAGTGGAAGCATTCACGCAGCCTGCCCATCATCTTCACTACTCCGAAATAGCCAGCCCCCCCACAGCCCGTGCACCGACCGCAGCACCGTTTTGTGGAGCCCCGTGGGACCTCCAGATGCAGGAGATATCTGTGGTCATTGGAAAACGGCCACTGCCGGATCAGTAACCTGTCGCACATCTCCAGCGTGCCCCATCGAGAGAACAGGGCTTTGGTCTCTGAACCCGGAACAGAGACCTCTGCTCACTCTGGCCGTTGGCCCACGCTCAGCCATCCCCTCACGGAGCTGGCACGGGATCATCCACATGCTCACTACGCAGCCGCTGGTCGGTGGTGGGAGGTCTACCTCACCGCCGGCTGCCACCTGAAACACCGTCACCACCGCTTACCCCGTTCCACTGCGTTACGCTGGCCCACGGCGAGGTGGCGGGTCACTGTGAGATGGTAGTGGCTGTTTCTGCCCCCACCGGGTCCGCTCCCTGGAGATGCCCTGCCGGAGGGCCACAGCTTCAGTGCTGAGGTAGAGTGTTGCCCCTGACAGCTGGTCCAGGCCAAGGATGCAGGACTCCTGGATGTTGGCGAGCCTCACCTTGTGCTCTGCTGCGTTTCTCCCCACTGCCATGTGCAGCCTCCTCTTCCCTCATATCGCTGCACAGTCGCCAGTGACTGTAGCCAACTGGACCACCATCATTGTCCACCAAGGCAGGGTGGCTGGTCCGTGTTGGGGAGAACACTGGGATGGATGACGGTGATGGTTGACCCCGTGTCCACCAACGCCCGGCATCTGATACCCTCCACCACACAGTACACGTATAACCCCTGCTCTTCACCCAAACAGCCCACCCGGAGGGGCGACAACAGAGGGGTTCTGCTGGAGGTCTTGGGCAGAGCCACTTGCTGCGCTGGGCTGTGACAGTCCTGGGCCAAGTGACCTTGCCTCACCACACCGGTAGTAGAGATCGCTCCGTGGCACGTGGCAGGGCTGTTGATGCACTGGTCCGACCCGTCTCACAGTCTCGCCTCGTCAGCTTCCTCCTCTGCATCGGTGACATAAGCCGGGGCTTGTGGCATGAGGGGCAATGCTGGAATGCCTTGGGGTCTAAAATTGCTTCTGCTCTCTCCGCCTCTGCCAGCGATGATGGTGATGTCAGGTGTGGAGGGCAAGATCTTCCTGGGACGCGGGAGGGAACCGGGGGTAGCCGTGCCAAGCACAGTGGCAGAAATCTGCTGCGAATGCCTCCAGGTTTCCCCACACGGTGCCGTCTGCTGCCCACTTCTTCCATTATTGCTTCCTCCAGTGATCTCTGCTCGAAACGCCGCTCCAGCACCCTGACGAGGTCCCTGTAGTCACGCTGCTCAGCCCGCGATAGGTTGAGGAGGGCCCACAGGGCATCCCCCTCCAGTGCCAGGGCTCAGTGACATGCTGGGTGAGATCTAGGTTGTTGAATTCAGCTGCCATCGAGTTCACATTTGAGAGGTCATTAACACAAATATTGAAATTGCCAGCAATGACAATCCTGTCATAGCTCTATATAATAGAGGATAAGAATTCTGAGAATTGCTAGTGAAAGCAGGCATTAGACTCAGGAGAGCAATAAATGATAACCCAGTGGACAGGATCCATACTACATTTTAAACATATGTACCTCAAAACTTGAAAATTTGTTGACAGACAGTAGGTTGAACTTTATGAGCACGGTAATAAGCCTGCCACTGTGTCCACTAGGCCTTGGTACATTGAAGCAGATAATTGGCTGTATTCATTTGGCTTTAACCAGGTCTCAGCTAAGAACAGAAAATCAAAGACTGTAGAGGCAATAAAATAATTTCTGATCAAAGTATTATTAGAAAGGATCTCACATTTGCAAAAGCCAGCTTAAACAGAGCTGCTTGGAGTGGTGCATCAGTGGTGGTAGATTTTAAGAGTAGAAGGTAATTTCTGTCGACACCTTTAAGAGGATAGTTCAGTCGGCGGACCTTTCCAGTGATAAATGTCTGGATAGGATGGGTGATCTTTACAGAAGTGGTAAATGGTAAGGAGGAGGAAGCCAAGAAAAAAATCACACAAGCCAATGATTGTAAATAGTTATACATGTGGAGGAACAAGTTTCTGATAATGATTTCCAATTTAGATCATCATGGTTTCGTATTCCACCCCTCTGAGTGTGTCTGGAATTTGATATTGCTTAATGTCTCCGTACTATCCTGCAACCAGTGGAACTGCTATAAGATCAGTCTGCATGGGTGAAAGAAACCATGAATAGTCAACTACAGTACTGGCTTCGGATTATATTCGAGACTGCTCCACCTTTTACCACACTATTTGCCTAGGTGGAGATGCAGGATGGCTGCTGGTTATGGATGTGGCAAACATAGTGGCATTCTGTGTGGATGGGCAAGAGTATGTGAGCCTGTTTAATGTACTATTCTGCAGCACAATACATTTGCAGGCAATTTTCAACTACTTCTGAATGCTGGCCACTTTCTCCTCCAAACTAACAGTCAGATAGCCAGGCTTCTAAACTGTCATGAGGACAGGTTAACATCTACATCTCATCTCTAAATTTGCAGTCTGAGTGCAAAAACTCAATCTGCACTTCAGTTTGTGTTTGCTGACACAGGACTGCAGCAGATTCTCTGCTGAGTGGCGACTTGGCTGAGTTGAAGAGCAACCTGTGCTCTTGGTTGCATGCTAGATTACAGGATGTTATCTGCACCGATCCACAGTCAGCAAAATCCTGCGCTGTCTGAAAGTACCTCGCGGATTGATTATGGGCAATGTCAAATCCAAATTATACCTGTGTTGGTTAGAGATTTCAAACAAAAATTGTGTTACTTATGAGCAGGTGTAAATCCCAGTTGTCAGAGTGATGGTGGAGGTGTCAGTACCATCAGCTCCTGTACATCTTCTCAAATTGGAACTGAACACATACTTTCCCTTTACTGTGATGCACGAGATGGTAAATAAAACCAGCAAAGTGCATACTGACACAGTAAAGAAATAATATTTTAGCAGACAGTCCTTTTGTAACTGAACACCTACAGTGGTATGCAAAAGTTTGGACACTCCTGTTCAAAATTTCTGTTACTGTGAATAGTTAAGCAAGTAGAAGATGAACTGATCTCCAAAAGTCATAAAGTTAAAGATGAAACATTCTTTTCAACATTTTAAGCAAGCTTAGTGTATTATTTTTGTTTTGTACAATTTTAGGGTGAAAGAAGGGAAAGGAGCACCATGCAAAAGTTTGGGCACCCCAAGAGATTTGAACTCTCAGATAATTTTTACCAAGGTCTTAGACCTTAATTAGCTTGTTCACAGTCATCATTAGGAAAGGCCAGGTGATGCAAATTTCAAAGCTTTATAAATACCCTGACTCCTCAAACCTTGTCCCAACAATCAGCAGCCATGGGCTCTTCTAAGCAGCTGCCTAGCTCTCTGAAAATTAAAATAAATGATGCCCACAAAGCAGGAGAAGGCTATAAGATGATAGCAAAGCATTTTCAGGTAGCCGTATCCTCAATTTGTAAAGTAATTAAGAAATGCCAGTTAACAGGAATGATGGAGGTCAAGTTGAGGTTTGGAAGACCAAGAAAACTTTCCAAGAGAAAGTTTTGTAAGATTGCTAGAAAGGCAAATAAAAACCCCTGTTTGACTACAAAAGACCTTCAGGAAGATTTAGCAGACTCTGGAGTGGTGGTGCACTGTCCTACTGTGCAGCGACACCTGCACAAATATGACCTTCATGGAAGAGTCATCAGAAGAAAACCTTTCCTGCACCCTTACTACAAAATTCAGCATCAGAAGTTTGAAAAGGAACATCTAAAGCCTGATGCATTTTGGAAACAAATCCTGTGGACTGATGAAGTTAAAATAGAACTTTTTGGCTGCAATGAGCAAAAGTATGTTTGGAGAAAAAAGGGTGCAGAATTTCATGAAAAGAACACCTCTCCAACTGTTAAGCATGGGAGTGGATCGATCATGCTTTGGACTTGTGTTGCAGCTAGTGGCACGGGGAAACACTTCACTGGGAAGAATGAATTCAATTAAATACCAGCAAATTCTGGAAGCAAACATCACACCGTCTGTAAAAAAGCTGAAGATGAAAAGAGGATGGCTTCTACAACAGGATAATGATCCTAAACACACCTCAAAATCCACAATGGACTACCTCAAGAGGTGCAAGCTGAAGGTTTTGCCATGGCCCTCACAGTCGCCCGACCTAAACATCATCAAAAATCTGTGGATAGACCTCAAAAGAGCAGTGCGTGCAAGACGTCCCAAGAATTTCACAGAACTAGAAGCCTTTTGCAAGGAAGAAAGGGGGAAAATCCCCCAAGCAAGAATGAAAAAACTCTTAGCTGGCTACAGAAGTGTTTACAAGCTGTGATACTTGCCAAAGGGGGTGTTACTAAGTACTGACCATGCAGGGTGCCCAAACTTTTGCTTTGGGTCCTTTTTTGCTATTTTGAAACTGTAAAAGATGGAAATAAAAAAGTAATCTTGCTTAAAATATTAAAGAAATGTGTCATCTTTAACTTCATGCCTTTTGGAAATCAGGTCATGTTTTACTCCCTTAGCTATTTACAGTAACAGAAATTTTGACCAGGGGTGCCCAAACTTTTGCATGCCACTGTGTGTCGTGGATGGTTCTTGGATGGTTCTCATTACGTTCTCTGCATCTGAATTGAATTTAGTCAGTTCATTCAAAGAAACAGTGCTTATTAATAAATAATCTAATTGTTTTTGCCTAAACCTAGACATTTGGAAGCATTTTATAATGCCATATTGGTTGCATTAACTACTTAGAACTGGAACTCATGAAGGCTTTGAAATTGCCAAAGGCAGTGGAATTCTTTCCTGGTGATCATGTGGTAATTATTTGCAGTAGTTAGCCTCAAGATAGTTAAAATCATTAAGATGGAGGTCCAAGCCACTTACTCAGGATGTGGTAAATGTTGGTGAGTTAAAGTTGTGAATTCAACAATAACTAGTCAGGTCAACCTTATCTGATTTGACTTTTCATTCATTCTGACTACATATTCATGAATAACGTTAATTGATTTGCAGCAATATAAGGATAAATTTGAGTTAGAGAAAAAGTGTAAAATGGATGAAGAAGAATTTTTATATTAATTGTGGCTATCTCAGTGAAAATCAGATTATTGTACTGCAAAAGTAAAGCTATTGGTGTTATCATGTGAACATTTAATGAGATTGGCCTGAAGTCGCTCAATTTAACAGAGGAGTTAGAGGGGACTAGTAAACTAATTATTCATTGAAATGGAGGGATGTTGAGCTGGTAAGTGTTTGTATTATGATGTTGCAGTGCAAATGAAAACTTCATACTCATTTCAACGAATATCCTGTATTCTGGAATTGAATGGTCTCTTTCTGTAATAACTATGATCTAGTGCTCCACCACTCATATTATCCGATAGCAAAGCATATGTCAAGAACAAGTTTACGTCACTGCCAATATGGAAATTATCAGTGAAATCCACCATTTATCAGTGACAAATGATTTAACTCCGTTCTGAGGCAACACTCACAAAATGTCAAAGGAACTCAGCAGGCCAGACAGCATCTATGGAAAAGAGTGGAAGGTTGATTTTTTGGGGCTGATGAAGAATCTTGGCCCGAAACATTGACTGTTTCCTCTTTTCTATAAATACTGCCTGGCCTGCTAAGTTCCTCCAGCATTTTGAATTTCCAGCATCTACACATTTTCTTGTGTTTGTAACCCTTCTCTGAACTGGGAAGGATCCAAAAATAACAGCTGCTTGGCTGTGGCTTCCACTACAGGAATTTACCAACAACACAGACATCATTGTAAATGAGAACGATTTTACAATCATGCCTCTATGCAAAAAAAAATCTTAAAAACTGGACCTAGTGATCGTTGATACTCTTTTAACTAATTTGGAAAACTTTTGTTCATTTGTTATGTGCCGTGCCATATGATGTGGACGATCATGGTATTTCCATGACCATGACTGTTCTTGGCAAAATTTTCTACAGAAGTGATTTGTCATTACCTTTTACTTGATAAAACTAACTTGCAGACAACTTTGATTTAACAAATTCACAAATATGAAAGTTTTAAGATCTACGCAACACTGTCAGAGGATTTGGATTGTGTTTAAAGGAACAGCTATGCTGATTTTTTTTGGTGAATTTTGTTAAAGTTTTCAGTAATTAATTTCTTTGGAGCTGTGGAGATCTCTTTGACAGGATTAAGTAGATACCCTGAACACTAATTAAAAAGAATATTTTCTCCCAATTCGTTGCAGTCCCACGTGTCAACACAAATTGTATTTCACTGTTTTGTGATTTGTACATAGTTGCAATAATGTATGGGCTTTTCACCAAATAAATACTCTATTCATTCTCCTTTGTGATTTAAATCATGAAATTTAGGTTGCAAAACATTAAGAATGATATTTGAAAATCCCAGCTGGAAGTTCAACATTCAAAGTTCAAAGTACATTTATTATCAAAGTATGTATATATTACATAGTTTTGTCTCCTGACAGGCAGTCATGAAACAAAGAAACCCAAAAGAATCTATTAAAAAAACAGTCAAACAAACTAACCATGCAAACAATAAATGCAAGCAAATAGCTTTCTGAACTGACGTCCACTGACAGACCATCCTCAGAGCCCTAGTTCAGTGCAGAGCGGAGCAGCGTGCTGAACTGGACTGGTCCTTGCCTATGAGTTGTATAGATTTGATTATACCAAGTTATTTAGATTTTGTGAGTACTTCACAAACCTTTCATAATTTATATAACTCACTTCCTGGATATTTTGTGAATAAAGTGGGCGTTTGAATCAAGCTTGATTTTCTCATTCCTGGCTGCACATTACAATAGTACGCAGGAACTACACTAAGTTGAAAACAGGCAGCATATCAGTCGATGGGAACTTGGCACAATTTGCTACCTGCTCGATATTTACTGTTTGGTAGTATTGCCAAGCTAACTACTGACAAGTCAGTGGAAACAAGGTGGTAATTCTATGCTTCTATTATCCAACACATTTTATTTGTATCAAGTAAACTTATCAAAGTACGGAGTAGGTTGAATAGCAGGGTGGACGTGATGGAATGAAATTTAATATCCCAAGACTGCTGACATAAAAAAGAATGGACTATATTTCTGAAGCAGTTGTGATCTGTTTGGTTGTCCACTTATCTGTCTCTGTGGAACTGCTGTTTACAACAAATGGATGCAGGAAGGGCATGGTGGGCAATACATTCAAAACCTTCTCTGGGCCTTTGCTTTTGGAGAAAGATGAGGAAGGCGCATGGAATATCCAGCAGGCAGCTGTCTGGTAATTTGTGTCAGCACTATGCCACCGAAACTAAGGTATCATAAATGTCTAATAAACAGATATCGGACCACTGGAAAATTACATTGGAGAGGTAGTAATAGGAGAACAAAGAGGTGACAGATTAACTTAATAAGTATTTTCTGTCAGTCTTCACTACGGAAAATACCGGCAGTATTTCAGAGATCCAAATGTGTCCGCGGGCAGAAGTGAGCGTGGTTGCTATTGCTAAGGAGAAGGATCTTGGAAGCCGAAATGTCTGAAGGTAGGTAAGTCACCTGGACCCCAGAGATCTGAAACAGACAGCTGAAGAGTTTGTGGAGGCATTAGCAGTGATCTTTCAAGAATCATGAAATTCTGGAATAGTTCCAGAGGACTGGAAAATTGCAAATGTTAATTCACTGACAGGGTGTTGCACATGAGTCTGCTAAACATGATAAGAGCCCATGGTATTACAGGAAAGATTCTGGCATGGATAGAAGATTGGCTGACAGGCAGGAGGGGAGGACTGGGAATAAAGGGAACCTTTTCTGCTTGGCTGCCAGCGTTCCACAAGGGTTGGTTTTAGGACCGCTTATTTTAACATTATATGTGAATGATTTAGATGATGGAATTGATGGCTTTGTGGCCAAGTTTATGGATGATACGAAGGTAGGTGGAGGGGCAGATGGTTTTGAGGGAGCAGGCAATCTGCAGAAGAACTTAGAAAGATTACAAGAATGGGATTTGGAATATAGTGTAGGGAAGTGAATGATCATGCTCTTTGGTAGAAGGATTAAAGGCATAGAATATTTTCTAAGTAGGGAGGAAACTGAAAGTCAGAGGTGCAAAGGGACTTGGGACAGGATTCCCTAAAGGTTAACTTGCAGGTTGAATTGTTGGTAAGGAAGGCAAATGCAATATTAGGGTTCATTTTGAGAGGATTACAATATAAAAGCAAACACGTACTGCTCAGGATTTATAAGACATTGGTCAGACCGCACTTGAGAGTAGTTTTTGACCCCTTATCTGAGAAAAGAATTGCTGGCATTGGGGAGTGTTCAGAGCGGGTTCACAAAATAATCCTGTGAATTAAAGTGGGATGAGGAGTGTTTAATGGCTCTGGGCTTGTACTCACTGGAGTTTAGAAGAATGAGGTGGGATCTCATTTAAATGTCTTGAATATTGAAAAGCCTAGACAGAGTGGATGTGGAGAGGATGTTTCCTATAGTGAGCAAGTCCAGGACCAGAGGGTACAGCCTCAGAATAGAAGGATGACACCTTAGAACAGCAATAAGAGGAATTTCTTGAGCCAGAGGGTGGTTGTGGTGAACTACATATACCTGTCTGGACACGCCCCCTGCTGACTGCTCCTGTGGCTCCTCTCACAGACCCCTGTATAAAGGTGATTGAGGTCTGAGCCCGGCCTCTCAGTCTCCAGGATGTAGTATGGTGGTCAATCACTGCTTGTTCCTTCTTTCAGTCAATAAAAGCCGATATCTCGTCTTTACGTCTCACAGAGAGTTATTGATGGTGCATCAGTGGTGAATCTGTGGAATTCATTGCCACAGATGGCTGTGGAGGTCAAGTTATCAAGTATATTTAAAGTGGAGATTGGTAAGTTATTGATTAACACCAGTGTCAAAAGTTCGGGGAGAAGTTGGGAGAATGGGGTTGAGAGGGATAATAAATCAGCCATGTTGGAATAATGGAACAGACTTGATGGGTTGAATGGCCCAATTTTGTCTTATGGTCTTTGATTTTCCCAGGAAGGAAACAGGCTTTGTCTTGCAAAGGAGAGAGCTGCTAAATGATGTCAAATTCTGGCTGATTTTTAACCAATCTCTGCCATTAGCATGGCACTGCCATGTGACTATTGAAGCCTATGACACCCTGTTTTGTTATATTACTGGAGTCAGTGCAGTCTGTCCACAAATGGAGCTTGCTTGGAAGTTTTGGAGCACACAGTGCAGCTACTATGAGCAATTGGCCTGGCAGTATGCAGCAGTGACAATGAATTACATCTGGGTCCAAAAGCTGCCGCCTTCCTTTCTTATCAGTTCCCATCATCTCCCAGGCTCTGTTGCTATTTCCACACTTTCCTCCTCCGTCTGCTTATCACCTCTCCTCAAATGGATCCCCTATCACTTGCCAGCTCTTCATCCACCCCGCATTGCCAATTTTTTACACTGACCATCTATTCACTACCCTTTCAATCCCAAAATGTCAACTGTTCATTTTCCTCTGCAGGTTCTGCCTACCCTGTCATAATGCACACAGAGGTCTGCAGAAATAGACTGAGTTCCCATGCCAGCACATTTCATTTGGTGGAAGTATATGGAATCAAGTATCTCACTTTGATCATGTCTACTAAGTGGAGAGTTATTAGCTGGATGGGGAAGAAGTGAAGCACTCTCATTGTGTTTTGGTGAAGGTGAGAGCGGAGAGGGGGGTTGGGGGGGAAAATAATGTTTTCTCACTCTCATATTACCAGTAACTATCTCCTGAATTGCCCCCCATCTGTTCATCTTTCTTGGTGTATCATTAGTTACAAGTGTCTCCAATAATTCAGGATGTGGGAATCTCTGAACTGGTGCAAAGAGCGGGAAGAGTTGAGGCTGATGTTACATTCTTGACACTCAACGAGCTGCTCATTCAGAAAGTCATGATGGATGGGATTCAGAGGAACTTGGCTGTGTGCATTCAGAATTGGCTTATGTGTAGAAGACAGAGGTCGGTGTAGACGGAGCCTATCCTGCCTGGAGGCTGGTGACCAGTGGTGTTCCACAGGGATCTGCTCCGGGACCTTACCTCTTTGTGAGTTTTATAAATAACTTGGATGAGGAAGTGGGGGGTGTGTTAGTAAGTTTGCAGATGACATGAAGGCTGATGGAGTTGTTAACAGTGTAGAAGGATGTTATCGGTTGCAACGGAACATTGATAGGATGCAGAGCTGGGATGAGAAGTAACAGAGTTCAACCCTGAAAGTGAAGTGATTCACTTTGGAAGTTGAATTTGAAGGCAGAATACAGGGTTACGAGCAGGATGCTTAGCAGTGTGAAGGAATGTGAGGTCTTGGGATCCACATCCACGGATATGTTAAAGTCGGTGAGCAAGTTGATAGGGTTGTTAGGAAGACGTACATTGTGTTGGCCTTCATTATTCAGGGGATTGAGCTCAAGAGCTGTGAGTTAATGTTGCAGCTCTATACAACCCTGGTTAGACCACACAGAGAATATTGTGTTCAGTTCTGTTCCTCTCATTACAGGAATAATGTGTTATCTTCAGAGAGGGTGCAAAGAAGATTTACCACAATGTTGCCCAGATTAGAAGGCATATCTTATCATCTTAAGATATGGGTTGAGTGAGCTGGTGATTTTCTCCTTAGAATGAAGGAGGATGAGAGATGGTTTGATAGAGGTGTATAGGATGATAAGAGGCATAGATCAAGTGGATAGCCAGAGACTTTGCCCTGGGGAGGAAATGGTTAATATGAGGTGGCATAATTTTAAGATGACTGGAGAAAAGTATAGGTGGAAATGTCCGAGGTATATTAGGTCATTTACACAAAGAGTGGTGAGTGTGTGGAACTCCCTGCCAGGGGTGGTGGTAGAGACAGATCCAACAGGGACATTTAAAAAACTCTTAGATAGGCAGGTGGCTGATAGAAACATTGAGGGCTGTGTAGAAAGGAAGGGTTAGATAGATCTTAGACTCAGTTAAAAGACTGACATAACATTGTGGGCCTAAAGGCCATTAACGTGCTGTAATGTTCTATGTTCTGCATTCTATCTTTCAGAGGTCACTGCCTCAGTGGATGGACATAGGAAATAAAGACTCTTTACCCATCTTCTCTAAGAACATTGCAGCCCCAGGAGCTGTAACAGGCACATTGGCACTGCAAAGAACTGAGCCAATGCCCTCATTGGTCTTCTCAGGGTAAGATTCTGCTGTCTGCACCCTCTCCAGATGCATTCAGTACTCAGCTGCAGAGTTTCTAGTTGTTTAACAAAGAGCTGAGCAGAGCCTAGCCTGAGCACCTGCAGTAAGAGGTGGATCCTGAGGAAAGCTAGGAAGAAGGCAATAGAGGGAGGTTGTCTTCCCTCACCATAGGCTTGCGGATGATCCAAATGGCTGGTGGCACAGAGATGTTTGGTTTGGAATCATCCAGGAGCACAGACTCCCCAACAGACACTGTACCAGGGATCCCGACCACCTGCACATAAGTCAGTGTTATAAAATACTTCCAACAGGGGTTTTACAGTCCACAATAAAAAACAGAAAATGCAGGATGAACTCAGCAGGTTAGGCAGCATGTGGAGAATGATATAAATAATCTTTCAGGTTTGAGATCCTTGTCAGAACTGAGAAAGCAAGAACAAGACACTCCACATAGCAGAGAAGATGGAGGAGGAACAAGTTGACAGATATTCTCTTTGCTTCACCAGTTGTCCTCCCCTAAATTCTCTGCTGCATAGAAAATGGTGTTTCTCTTTTTCTCCGTTCTGATGAAGATTGTCAGACCTGAAACATTGATTGTTATTCTTTGCACAGATACTGCCTGATCTGCTGAGTTTTTGAAAATATTTTATTATTTCAGAGCTACAGTGTCTGCAGTTTATTTTGATTTTATTTATAACCCCTGACGTGGTTTTGGCCACTGCTCAAAGAGTCTGTAGTATTTCTCCATCTTCCACCTGCAGGTAATTCCACCAGCTGAAAACTGCCCTCTGGATTGCACAAGTGCTCGTTCCCTGGTCAGAAGGTGCAGTTAGATCAACATGGACACAAAAATAAAAAGCGTGTACAGGAAGTCTCACTTGCCTCAACTGCAAGATTCCCTCTGAGAAGCTTGCTTATCAATTCAGGTCATGTGTACTATATGTCAGCCTGAGTACATTGAACCTGCTGCGTTTCATATCACCCTTCAGACAACCCCTCATGTCAGACAACTCCTTCTATTAAGCACACACACACTTCCCAGCAAACTGCTTCAATTGTTATCTTGTTGGGTCAATTTCAAAAATGGTGATACTTAAGATACCTTGTGATGTTATTCTTAATTATCTGTTAGTTTGATGACAAAGCTGAAGCATAAAGGACATTTTTTTCATCTGTAAGGCCATGCTTATTGGATAACTGTATGTAATTGTTCACTGTAAACCTAAGGTCATACAGAAAACCGTGTTTAATTATTGGGAGAGTAACTTGGAAAGTGGAGGAATTGTCTGTAAGGGAACAGAGATAATGATGATTACACTGAATTTTATAGAGAGAGACAAGAATAGACCAGGAATTCAGGTCCTCAGATAGGGAAAGACTAATTTCAATATGATAAGACCTGGACTGGGAGAAACAATTTTCAGGGAAGTCTACATGTGATCAGTGGAAATCATTCAAAATTGAAATCGTCAAGGGTTCAGGGTTAACATAATGGCAAGGCTGATGTCAACAAGTCTAGGGGACATTGGATATTAAGGGACATCAAGGATTGGATAATGGCAAATTTAAGGAACTGGAAGCTGGCGCGATCCTACAGGAAATTATAGGACTCAGTAAGGACTGAAGTTGTCTTTTAGAGCATTGAGATGCTTACCGAGTGGCTAGTATGTAGCTGCATACCTTCGATTGCAAATGGCTTAAGACAAACTCAAATAGCCCTCAGCTTACACAGTGCCACCTTGGTTTGGGCTGCAGCTGGCTCAAAGACCAGCTGACACCCTAACTTCCAGGACTGAAAATGGTCACTAGGATAACAATTTTAATCAGTGGAGATCATCTCCAATAAATTTTACTTCAATAAAATTAAGTTGCAGTACAGTCAAGGGCTCCTGGGAACTGATAACTGAAATTCATGTCTGTCTATCTGTGGTGAGAGGCAGCTGCTAATTGTGAAGGCTGTCATAATGTGATCCCTTTAAAATTAGTAACCCATTTCCCACATCAAAGTGGGTGAACGACCTTGACACTTCCTGCTGGGAAACAGCAATGTTTATGAAATGTACAATTAAGTTTTAATATAGTTTTGAGGGAAATAAATCACAGTAATTATTTCTTAATGTATGTAAATCAGAAGCTTATTATTTTTCAGTGATTTATTTTTTGGTATTAAGGCAAACTGGGGGTGTGGGTGCTTTAATGCATCTAATATTGGTGTTTTAGAGTTCAAAGGCATTTTGTTCTTAATATTAACAGGCACTTCAGTGCTGCAATTGGCTGTGAACCGTGTGCCTAGGCAAAATCCTGAACTGATTCTTCTTAAGAGCAAACTGTTAACAAGTGTGGGAACCTTAGTGTGGACTATGAGAGCCATGCGAGGTTATTTGTATTTGCTCTGGAGAAGGACCTGGAAGATATTGAGTTTAAGGAAGAGAACAATGCTATCCTGAATCATACCAACATTACGAAAGAGAAGGCAATCTTGATGTGCATAAGGCTGGATAAATCCCTGGGGCCTAACCAAGTGTATTTTAGGATTTTGTGGGAAGCAAAGGAAGAAATTCACAAATACGAGAAAATTTGCAAATGCTGAAAATCGAACGCAACACACTAAGAATACTGGAGGAATTCTGCAAGTCAGACAGCAGCTATGGAAGAGAGTAAACAGTTGAAATTGTTGGCTTCCTGGCAGAGATTTGTGTATCTTCATTAGTCACAGGTGAGGGACTGGAAGGTTGGAGGATGAATAATGTTTGTCTTTTTTTAAGGGAGGCAGCAAGGATAAGCCAAGGAATACAGTACTCCAAGCGGTGTCGAACTGAGGTGTTATATAGCAGTAACATTACCGCATGACTCTTGAACTCAATCCCACTGTTGATGAAGGCCAACACACCATGCACCTTCTTAACAACACTGTCAACCTGTGCAACAGCTTTGAGTGTCCAATGGGCATGGACCTCAAGATCTCTCTGATCCTCCACACTGCTAAGAGTTATTATATTATTATATTCCGTCTTCAAATTTGATCTACCAAAATGAACCACTTCACACTTGTCTGAAGTACATCTGCCACTTCGTAGCCCAGTTCTGCATCCTACCGATGGCCTGCTGTAACTTCTGTCAACACTCCAGGCTATCCACAACACCCTCAACTTTTGTGTCATCAGCAAACTTACTAACCCACCCTTCTACCTCCTCATCCAGGTTTTTTATAGAAACCACAAAGAGGAAGGGTCCCAGAACAGATCACAGCGGAACCCCACTGGTCTCTGACCTCCATACAGAATATGAACCATCTGCGGCCACGCTTTGCCTTCTGTGGGCAAGCCAGTTCTGGATCCACAAAGCAAGGTCTCCTTGGATCCTTTGCCTCCTTACTTTCTGAATGAGCCTTGCAGGGGGAACCTTATCATATCCTCAAAGAATTCAATCAGGCACGTAAGGCATGACCTGCCCTTGACAAAGCCATGCTGACTCTCTCTAATTGATTATGTCTCTCTAAATGCTCATAAGTCCTGCCTCTCAGGATCTTTTCCAACAACTTCTCCACCGCTGAATTCAGACTCAATGGTCTATAATTTCCTGGGTTATTTCCCTTTCTTGAACAAGGAGACAACATTTGCAACCCTCCAATCTTCTGGTACTTCTCCCGTCCCTATTGATGATGCAAAGATCATCGCCAGAGGCTCAGCAATCTCCTCCCTTGCTTCCCAGAGTAGCATGGCGTATATCTCATCTGGTCCCAGTGACTTAATGCTTTTTAAAAGCTACAGCACATCCTCTTTCTCAATGCCTATACACTCAAGCATTTCAGTCCGCTATAAGTCGTCCCCACAATTGCCAAGGTCCCCACTGGTGAATACTGAAGCAAAGTATTCATTAAATACCTCCGCTACCTCCTCTGATTCCATGCACACGTTTCCACTATCGCACCTGATTAGTCCTATTCTCCTGCGGTTCATTCTCTTGCTCTTCACATACCTGTAGAATGCCTTGGGGTTTTCCTTAATCCTGCTCACCAAGGCCTTCTCATGGCTCCTTCTAGCTTTTATTCTTAATCTGCTTCCTGGCAACCTTGTAATTTTCTAGAACTTAGTTTTTGAACCCTTTGTAAGCTTTTCATTTCGCCTTAACTAGATTTTCAATATTCTTTGTACACCATGGTTCTTTTACCCTGAAATCCTTTCCCTGCCTCAATGGAACATACCTATGTAGAACTCCATGCAAATGCTCCCTGAACGTTTGCCACATTTCTGCTGTGCATTTCCCTAAGAACATCTGCTCCCAATTTATGGTCCCAAGTTTCTGCCTAATAGCATCATATTTCCCTCTACTCCAATTAAATGTTTTTCCTAAATTCTCTGCTCCTATCCCTCTCCAGCGCTACGGTAAAGGAGATGGAGTTGTAATCACTACCTCCAAAATGCTCTCCCATTGTAAGATCTGACACCTGACCAGGTTCATTTCCCAATACCAGATCAAGTTCAGCCTCTCCTCTAGTTGGTTTACCTACATATTGCATCAGGAAATGCAATATGTAGATAACAAACTCTACCCCACCTAAACCCCTTGCTCTAAGGAGATGCCAGTCAATATTAGGAAAGTTAAAATCACCCATCATAACAACCCTATTATTATTGCACCCTTCCAGAATCTGCCTCCCTATCTGCTCTTCAATGTCTCTGTTACTAATGGGGAGATCTATAAAACACCCAGTAGAGTTATTGCCCCCTTACTGTTTCTGACTCCTATCCACACTGACTCGGTAGACAATCATCCATGACTTCCTCCTTTCCTGCAGCCATGATACTATCCCTAATTAGCAATGTCCATGCTCCTACCTAGTTTGTATCTCTCCCTGTCCTTTTTGAACCATCTGGAGCCCAGCACACTCAGCAGCCATTCCTGCCCCTAAGACATCCAAGTCTCTGTGATGGCCACAATACCATAGTTGTGGTAAACTATGTATACCTGTCTGGACATGCCCCTCTGCTGACTGCTCCTGTGGCTCCTCCCACAGACCCCTGTATAAAGGCAATTGGGGCACTGCTCCTCCCTCAGTCTTCGACATGTCGTGCTCCCTTTTTGCTGTTAATAAAAGCCTATCGTTCACTTCCAGTCTCCTAGAGTTATTGATGGTGCATCAATTTTATTAACAGTGATTTTAAAACATGGAGAGTATTTTACGACCCAACAGATTGGATCTCGACCCTCAATCCCAGGAAGCTGGCAATGCTTTCGAACTCTGGTTAGCATGCTTCAAATCGTACCTGGAGGAGATTTAAGTGACCGGGCCTGCCACGATGCACAGAGTTCTCCTCTCCAGGGTCAGTCTACGGATCTACTCCATGATCAGGGACCAACCGAGAGCTACCAGGGCATGATGGACACCCTCAAAAGACAGTACCTGCGGCTGGTGAACACCGTCTACACAAGGCATTGCTTAGTGACACGGCAGCAGCAGGCTGGAGAGTCGAGCGCTGAGTTTGTCCGGGCCCTACAGACACTCGTGCAGGCCTGCGATTGTGGTGGGCTGATGGCAGAACAGCATGCGGAGCTGCTAGTAAGAGACGCCTTCGTCATGGGGATCAGGTCAGTGTACGTGGGTCAGCGGCTGCTAGAACACGCCGATCTTGCATTCAGTGATTGAGCTGGCAGACACACTGGAGGCCACTCTGCACAACGCTGATGCTCTCCAGGCGTGCGATCTCCCGCCGGCCTCGTGGACACTGCAGACCCCACAACCCACCGGCGAATCGACCTCGGCTGCCGCCAGTCACAAGTCCGCGAAGTGTTACTTCTGCAGACTCGAGAAGCACCCCCGAAAATGCTGCCTGGCCTGAGAAACTACTTGCTCCAGCTGCGGCAAGAAGGGCCACTTCACCAAGTCCAAACCGCAGCGCCACGTGCGAGGCATGGGGGTCACAATTTTGGTCGCCGCCATCTTGCCTGCCCGCCGCGTGCGAGGCATGGGGGCAGCCATTTTGGTCGGCGCCACCTCACACCGCCTATGACCCACGGGTGCTTACCGGGCACCCCACCGCGCCGGACCAACACGCCGATTCAACTCTGGCCTCTGTGACCCTCGACCAAAGTGCTCCACACCAGCTTGCAAGGTCAATGATGGACATCCTGGTGGAGGGGCACAGGACTAGCTGCCTGTTTGACACGGGCAGCACTGAGAGTTTTATTCACCCGGACAGGGTGCAACGCTGCGGACTCGTGACAGAGCCGGTAAGCCAGAGGGTCACCATGGCTTCTGGATCGCATTCCACAGACATCCGGGGGGCGGGGGGTTGTGTAGTGACACTAGTGGTGCAGGGCACAGAATATCGGGACTTTGTCTTACTGGTCATGCCTCAACTGTGCGCGCCTGTGCTATTGGGGCTCGACTTCCAGAGCCACCTGGAAAGTGTGACAATGGAGTATGACGGGACCCTCCCACCAAACACTGTCTGAAATCCTCAGTTCTGTATGAATTCGTCACATACCCCGATACTGACCACACACACTCACCGACACGCACATCCCACCCAACACCATGCCAACAGCCGCACTACGGACACCACTTGTATCCTCTCCACCCTCAAGATCCCTCCCCCACCGCTGTTCGCCAACCTGACCCCCGACTGTAAACCTGTGGCAACTAAAAGCAGGAGGTACAGTGTGGGGGACGGGGCCTTCATTCACTCGGAAGTGCAGCGGCTGCTCAGGGAGGGGATCATTGAGCCAAGCACAAGTCCTTGGAGGGCCCAGGTGGTCGTTGTTCAGACCAGGCAGAAAAATAGGATGGTCGTGGACTATAGCCAGACCATCAATAGGTTCACGCAGCTTGACACGTACCCCCTACCCCGCATCGCGGATATGGTCGATCAGATAGCTCAGTACAAGATGTACTCGACCATAGACCTGAAATCCGCTTACCATCAGCTCCCCATCCGCCCAGAGGACCGCCCCTACACCGCCTTCGAGGCGGGCGGCAGGCTCTATCACTTCCTGCGCGTCCCCTTCGGTGTCACAAATGGTGTCTCTGTCTTCCAGAGGGAAATAGACCGGATGGTGGACCAGTGCCAACTGAAGGTCACGCTCCCATATCTGGATAACATCACCATCTGCGGTCATGACTGGCAGGATCACGACACCAACCTCCAACAATTTTTTCAAGCGGCCAAAGCTTTTAACCTTACCTATAACAGGGACAAGTGTGTGTTCAGAACCACCAGACTTGCTATTCTTGGGTATGTCGTGGAGAACGGGGTCATTGGCCCTGACTCCGACCGTATGCGCCCCCTGTTGGAACTCCCTCTTCCCACCACCCTCAGAGCCCTCAAACGGTGCCTGGGCTTCTTTTCCTATTATGCCCAATGGGTCCCTCACTACGCAGACAAGGCCCGCCCCCTGGTCAAGTCCACCGCATTTCCCCTCTCAGCCAAGGCCCACATGGCCTTCAGCCGCATTAAAGGGGACATTGCCAAAACAACGATGCGTGTGGTGGACGAGACCATTCCCTTCCAAGTAGAGAGTGACGCCTCCGACTTTGCGCTGGCTGCTACCCTCAATCAGGCAGGAAGGCCGGTAGCATTCTTCTCTCGTACCCTTCAAGGCCCTGAAATTCAGCACTCCACGGTGGAGAAAGAAGCCCAGGCCATAGTGGAAGCTATTAGGCACTGGAGGCACTATCTCGCCGGCAGAAGGTTCACCTTGCTGACCGACCAGCGCTCAGTTGCGTTCATGTTTAGCAACCAACAGCGGGGCAAAATCAAAAATGATAAAATTTTGAGGTGGAGAATCAAACTCTCCACCTACAACTATGACATCCTGTACCGGCCTGGAAGGCTCAATGAGCCCCCTGATGCCCAATCCCGGGGAGCGTGTGCCAGCGCACAGCTCAACCGGCTATACGCTCTTCATGCACATCTTTGCCACCCGGGGGGTCACCCGATTTTACCATTTCGTGAAAGCCCGGAACCTGCCTTACTCCCTTGAGAAGATCAGGATGATGACCAGGGACTGCCAAGTCTGCGCTGAGTGCAAACCGCACTTCTACCATCCTGAAAAGGCACAACTTATCAAGGCCACCCGCCCCTTGGAGCAACTGAGTGTCGACTTTAAGGGCCCCCTTCCCTCCACCGACCGCAATGTGTACTTTCTTAACATAATCAACGAGTACTCACGGTTTTCCTTTGCCATCCCCTGGCCCGATACCACTGCCACGTCCGTCATAAAAGCCCTGCGCCAGCTCTTCAATCTGTTCGGATATCCCTGCTATATCCACAGTGACAGAGGGTCCTCGTTTATGAGTGACGAGCTGCACCAATACCTGCTGGCTAGTGGTATTGCTACTAGTAGGACCACGAGCTATAATCCCCGGGGGAATGGAAAGGTGGAGAGGGAGAATGCCACAGTGTGGAAGGCCACACTCTTAGCCCTTAGGTCAAAGGGATTGCTGGTCTCTCGATGGCAGGAGGTCCTCCCCGAGGCACTCCACTCCATTCGCTCCCTGTTATGCACATCCACCAATGCCACCCCTCATGAGCGACTCTTTTCTTTTCCCAGGAAGTCTGTCACTGGGACCACCCTACCGGTTTGGCTGATGTCCCCAGGGCCAGTGCTGCTCCGGAAACATGCGAGGAGCAATAAATACTCCCTGATGGTCGAGAGGGTTCACCTACTTCATGCGAACCCCCAGTATGCCTACGTGGTCTTACCTGATGGGCCGGAGGACACGGTCTCCATTTGCAAACTGGCGCCTGCAGGAGCACCAGACCCCTACCCCGAACACTCCACGGTGACTATAAACCCCGTACCCACCGAGGTGTATACCCATGAGACACCGCGCACACCAAGCCCTACACAGACTCCTCACGACACTCCAATACCGGGCTCCAGGCACATGCATGAGGGATTACTGATGCCTAATGGGCTGGCACCTCAAGTCAGGCCGGAGCCAGCACAACCACCATCACCGGTACAATCACCACAGGTGCTACGTAGATCGCAGTGATGGACTTGACCGCCTGATAGACTTGACCTGTGAATGTACTTGTCAGAAACTTCACACCGTGGGACTCTCTTTTAAAACAAAGGAGGGGTGAATGTGGTAAACTATGTGTATACCTGTCTGGACATGCCCCTCTGGTAACCTATGTATACCTGTCTGGACACGCCCCCTGCTGACTGCTCCTGTGGCTCCTCCCACAGACCCCTGTATAAAGGCAATTGGGGCACTGCTTCTCCCTCAGTCTTCGACATGACGTGCTCCCTTTTCGCTGTTAATAAAAGCCTATCGTTCACTTCCAGTCTCCTAGAGTTATTGATGGTGCATCAATAGTTCCACATATTGATCCATGCTCCAAGTTCATCCACCTTGTTTATGATACTCCTTGCATTAAAATAAACACATCTCAAACCATCAGTGTATCTTTGCTTTATCATCTGCCTGTCCTTCCTCATAAACTCCCTACAAGCTGTCTCTACCTGTTCTCCAACTACCCCATTCTCTGCCTCTTCATTTCAGTTCCCACCCCCCACCCGGCAAATCTAATTTAAACTCTCCACAATAGCATCAGCAAACCTCGCTCCCAGGATACTGGTTCCCCTCCAGTTCAAGTGCAACCTGTCCCACTTGTACAGGTCACCCATTCCCTAGAAATGGTTCCAATAATCAAAGAACTTGAAACCCTGCCCCCCACAACATCTTCTCAGCCACTCATTCCTCTGTGCTGTCTTCCTGTTCTGACCTTCTCTAGCTCGTGGCACCAGGAATAATCTGGAGGTTTCCACCTTAGAGGTTCTGCTCTTCAACATCCTTCCTAACTCCCTAAACATACTGTGCAGGACCTCTACCCCTCTCCTGCATATGTCATTGGTACCAAAATATAGTACGACCTCTGGCTGCTCACCTTCCCCTTCAAGAATATCCTACAACCACTCAGAGACATCCTGGACCCTAGCATCCGGGAGGCAACACACTATCCTGGCGTCTCTTTAGCTGCTGTAGAATATCCTATCTGTCCCGTAACTATCGAGTTTCCTATGAGTATTGCTCTGCCTGACGTCACCCTACCCTCCTGAGGCACAGAGCTGCTGCTGCCTTGCCCAGACAGGTCATCCCCCTCAGCAGTATCCAAAGGGGTATATCTGAATGGCCACAGGGGGACCCTGCACTGACTTCCTTCTCCCTTTACCTCTCTCGGTGTTCACCCATCTACTCCCCGAATTCTGCGTTCTGGGTGTAATCACCTGCTCAAAAGTTGTATCTATCAACTGCTCTGCCTCCTGGATAATCCTAAGTTCATCCAATTCCAGCTCCAGCTCCTCAATGCAGTCTTTCATGAGCTGGAGTTGGCTGCACTTCCTGCAGGCTTAGTCATCAGGGAGACTATCAGGTTCCATGAATTCCCACATCCGACAGGAGGAGCATTCCACCGCCATATCTGTCATCCTGCCTGCACTTTACCATGGGCAACCAAGACCAAATCAGCAATAACGAAAGGGAAAACCTGCTTTTTACCTGTTTCTTTGGCCTCAGCCTCTTCTTGTCAAAGCCTCCTGAGTCAATGCCTCTAAGTTCCCACTCTGACTCCAGCCCCCTCTCCGATGATGGCCGCTCCGCTAGACCCTCTCTCTTTTATGGTTTACAAAATAAGAGAACTCCCCACACAAGCAGAAAGAACTCAGCGTGCTTGGTGGTGCCCTGCCTGTCTTGGCTGCTGCCGGTGCCTCTGAAGCTTCCCACGCCTGTGCACTGGCTACTGTGTTTTAAGAAAACCTCCCACACAAGGAGAAAGAACTCACTGCGTTGGGTGGTGCTCTGCCCGCCTTCCTCTGCCGTCGATATCGAGTGTCTCAATGTGATGCCTGTTGCTCATTTTTGTTGAATGGAGAATTTCTATGTCCACTAGCTCCAGCGTCTGTCTGGTGACTTGGTTCATGTCACAACACAGCTGTCTTTAGATCAACTGGGAAAGTGGACATGTGGAAGAGCAGATAGGATTTAACTGCAGTTTGGGAAGATATAAAGAGAATAGCAGGGCCCTTGGTGAATAGGGAGACATGGCGTACATGTACACTGCTGCTTGGAAGTGGTAATACAGTCAGGCAGGTGGTGAGGAAGCCATCTGACGTGACATGGCTATGGTACTGAAAACAAGTGTTCAAAACATTGGTAGGACCACACTTGCAGTATGGTGTGTCATACTGGTTGTCATGCCGTTGGAAGGATGTGAATAAACTAGAGAGAGTGAGAGGAGATTCACAAGGATGTTGCTTGGACTGAAAGGATTCAGTTGTAAGAAGGGACTGGATATACTGGGACTACTATCCCTGAAATGAATAAAGCAGAGAGGTGACCATATAAAATTACGTAGAGTAGATGTTCACTATCTTGTGATGGAGGTGACAACAATGAACACATTTAAAAGATATTTAGACAGGTAAATGGATAGGATTTAGTGGGATATTGACCCAAAACAGGCAATTGGACTGGCTGAGGAGGAGATCTTTGCTTGCATGGATGATTTGGGCTAAAGGGCCTGTTTCTGTGCTGTAACTTAATGCGTATACAAAATGATTGTATTCCTTGTTAATTCGTGCAGCTAATGAACAGCACCATAACTGGTCAGACAAAGGAACTGAAAAAGAGTCATCACCATCACTTAATGTTGCCTGTAACCCCTTTTATGGGCATGGACCTTCAGCTGGCAAGCCTTCAGCCACAAAGCTAATCAGCTCTGGAGATTCTTCCCTGAACTCTCTACTGCTCATTCCTCTTTTAAGATGATCTTGAAAATCTTCCTACTTGACTAACCTTGTTTTTTTTAAACTTAATTTGTTCACATCCCTGTGAAGTATTTGGGGGGCTTCAATATGTCAAAGGTGCTACATAAATGTAAGTTGTACTCCACTGATTTTGCAAACCTGCAATGCCTTCATTGGGTAAGTATGTAAATCTCATGCTGTCTCCCTAGTGCAATTCCCTGCACAGTAGCTGGGCGGCAGGGTGGAAATACATCTCCACCTTCCCTCTGCTGGTCTGCAGATCACCCTTGGGCAAGGTGTAGCACCTGTTCAGGGTCATGGGAGCCAGTGGTGGATGGTTGATTGAGCAGCTGGTGCAAATCACAAGCCCTGGTTATGTGACCACTGAAGCCAGGCAGACAATCTCTGCAGAGTATTGATAATAGCTGGGCTCACCTGTTTTGTAAGGACACTGTCAAGAACAAGGCAATGGCAAATGACTTCTGTAGAAAAAAAATTGCCAAGAGCAATCGTGGTCATGGATGGAGCAGCCAGATTAAAGATGGATGAAGACCATGATCGCCCATGTCATCTGACACAGCACGTGATGATGAGGATACATGATAGCGACATCTGGATGCGACTCCCACTTTGGGAAATTGATGTGATGGGGAGACACAACTGCCTATTTGAAATGGGACTGGAGGTATTGATAAAGAGCTTGTCAAATTTTGCCTGGCAGACGATAATCTAAATGATGCCGAGACGAAGAAAATGTAAGTGTGGAAAGAAACCAGAAATCTTTGATAATAGAGATATAAAAATATAAAATGACGCTGGATCAGCATTTCCAAATGAAGTAAAAGTGTAGTATTTCCATCAGTTAACTTTAAAGTTAGGATAGAAAAGCAGTACGTTCACAGTGTATAGACGAGTCATTCAGTGTGTCAAATATCCCTCCCTTAATCCATGTCTTCTTGGAAACTGAAATTGGTTCGCACTTTGATTTGAAAGCCCAATTCTTTATGAAACCAGAATTTACTTCTGTCACTTGTCACTAACTGTGTAGATTAGTGATTCCATAAGTCTGTGTTTTTTCAGGAATTAAACAACAATTGCATCAGAGTAAACCACATAATCTGGGACTGAGAGTGATAGTCCTGCAAATAATGTATTGAGATTGATTTCAAAGGACACTGAGGCATACTGTATCTGCAGAGGATAAGTTAAATATATCTATTGATGTAGTATACCGTATGTCACCATGGTTTCAAATAACTTTCATGACTGCCTTAGGAACTGATGAAGGGATTCTCTGTTATATTTTCCCTGGAATTAACCATGGATTGTTTGCTGCGGGATTTTTGCTATTCCCAGTATTTGGCAATATTACTGATGGCTGAAGATGATTCATGAGCTCTCATGAGGATCTAATGGCCTTTCCTTGCTCATTTTCTATCTTACCATATTTGAACAAGATGCTTGTTGACTTATAGTTATTGTATTCTGATCAAATGACTCTGATATAAATGAAGTAAACAGCTTTAATAATAAATAGATTAATGTATGATAATTGGCATTGTCATTGGCCAAAGATAAAGGTAATTCATCCAGCAATCCCACAACTGTGAATTAATTAGCATTCCTTTATATGGAATAATTTTAATAACATCAATACATCTACTTATATAGTGAAAACTAAATAAAAAGAATTACTGCTGATGCTGGAAAACTAAAATAAGAACAGAAAATGGAGGAAATACTCACCAGTTTAAGTGGTATCTAGAAACTAGAATTGGAGAGCCTCTGTAAGAAGTGAAAAGGAGACAGAAGTTTGTAAAGCTGCAGTAAGGGTAAGGGAGAGGGAGGTCCCTGGTGGGGTAAAATTGGGGTGAACATGGGGAAAAGCTATATCCAACATTATCTGGACGTTGAGTGAATGGGAGCGGTTAGAGGGTGATAACATAAGCAGAACAATCTCGACAAAAGAACGTGGGAATTGTGAAATGCAGAGCAGGAGGACGCAGCCAGCAGATCAGGCCGAGCATGTCCTTCACTCTCACAGAAAGAAGAAATAATAAACGAGCTGAGATAATACCATAGATGGATGATATGGATTGAGAAAACAAATAAGCTAAAGTTATAGAATACAGTATGGAGTCCAGCAGGATGCAACATACTAGACTGTAGATAAGGTGCTGTTCCTCAAGTTTGGATCACCAGGACAGAGCGGGGGTAGGATGGGAAGCAGAAATCTCAAGGGCACCCATGTGAACCCTATATGCCCTGTATTGAAAACAGGTGCTCTGCAGTGCAATCAGTCTTCCCTATTCTAGTGGAGACCGCATTATGAACACAGAACACAGTGCACTGGATTGAAAAGAGGGAACAGAAGAATAGGCTAGGGAGTCACAAACAGTCTAGCGCAGGGGTTCCCAACGTGGGGTCCATAGACCCCTCGGTTAATGGTAGGGGTCCATGGCATATGAAATGTTGGGAAACCCTTGTCTAGAACAAAGTACTGAGAACACTCCATATGATACACCCCTGGTTGTTGTGGGAATTGAGAGAAGAGATTGCAGGAGCATTAGCTATGATCTTTGAATCCTCTTTGGCTGCAGGGGAAGTGCCGGAGGACTGGAGAATGGCAAATGTAGTTTCCTTGTTTAAAAAAGGTAATAGGGAGAAACTTGGGAACTATAGACTGGTGAGTCTTACGTCGGTGGTATGCAAACTACTGGAAAGGATTCTTAAGGATAGGATCTACAAGCATTTGGAGAAGTACAGTCTATTCATGGATAGTCAACATGGCTTTGTGAAGGGAAGATCGTGCCTCATGAGCCTGATTGAGTTTTTTGAAGAGGTAACAAAAGAAATTGATGAGGGTAGGGCAGTGGATGTGGTCTACATGGACTTTAGCAAAGCATTTGACAAGGTCCCTCATGAGAGATTCATCCAGAAAGTCATGAGGCATGGGATCAGTGGAACCTTGGCTGTTTGGATAAAAAAATGGCTTAAAGGAAGAAAGCAGAGGGTAGTTGTGGAAGGAAAGTATTCTGCCTGGAGGTCGGTGACTAGTGGAGTGCTGCAGGGATCTGTCCTGGGACCCCTGCTCTTTGTGATTTTTATAAATGACCTGGATGTAGAGGCGGAAGGATGTGTGAGTAAGTTTGCGAATGACACGAAGATTGGAGGAGTTGTGGATGGAGCTGTAGGTGGTCGAAGGTTACAAGAGGATATAGACAGGCTGCAGAGTTGGGCAGAAAAGTGGCAGATGGAGTTCAATCTGGACAAGTGTAAGGTGATGCATTTTGGAAGGACAAACCAGAAGACTGAGTACAGGATTAATGGTCAGTTACTTAAGAGTGTGGATGAACAAAGGGACCTTGGGGGTTCAAATCCATATGTCCCACTAGGTCGCTGCGCAGGTTGATAGGGTAGTTAAGAAGGCCTATGGGATGCTAGGCTCTATTAACAGGGGGATCGAGTTCAAGAGCAGAGAGGTCATGTTGCAACTCTACAAATCTCTGGCGAGACTGCATTTACAGTATTGTGTTCAATTCTGGCCACCTCATTGTAGGAAGGATGTGGAAGCTATGGAGAGGGTGCAGAGGAGATTTATCAGGACGTTGCCTGGATTGGAGAACAAGTCATATGAAGCAAGGTTAGCAGAGCTGGGACTTTTCTCTTTGGAGTGTAGATGAATGAGAGGGGACTTGATAGAGGTCTACAAAATTATGAGAGGCATAGATAGGGTGGATAGTCAGTACCTGTTTCCCAGAGCACCAATAGTAAACACCAGAGGGCATAGGTACAAAATTAAGGGAGGGAAGTTTAGGGGAGACATCGGGGTAAGTTTTTTACACAGAGGGTTGTGAGTGCCTGGAATGACTTGCCAGGGATGGTGGTGGAGGCTAAAACATTAGGGGTATTTAAGATCCTCTTGGACAGGCACATGGATGAAAGAAAAATGGAGGGTTATGGGTTTGTGTGGCTTTAGTACTTTTTTAATGATTATATGGGTCGGCACAACATGGAGGGCTGAAGGGCCTGTACTGTGCTGTAGTGTTCTATGGTTCTATGGTTCTAACAGGAGGTCATCATTGGATTTGAGAATGAAATTGAAATGCTGTTGTCTGTGAACCTGTGTTGATCAATGGGGTGACATGGTAAAAGAGCTTTGGATAACCTCAAGAGGGGAAAATAAGAAAAGAAAAGAAAAAAAGACAGGCTATTCAGTCTTACGTCATAGTTGCAACCCTCCATCCAAGATAACATCCAAGCCTGGTGGATCTCCTCTGCACCCTCTCCAGTGCAATTGTCTCAGTCTTAGAGTATGAGGACCAGGAATCACTATCACCTCACCTACAATACACAAGGCTTTATGTACAATACAATAACTCAAGCACAGTAAAGCAATAAGTTGTATACTATTGCCATCATACACCTGGAGTTATGCACAATACATATTGCCTCAGCTGTAACCTATCCAATAGTCTGTAAAGTTATTTCATAACTTCTTTTCTTTTAAATTCCATACTCCAGCTTATTGTGATGTGAACCAAGTCACTGGACAGACACTGAAGCTAATGGATATACAAGTGTTTATTCAGCAGACATCACATTCGTGTCACTCTTGGAGGTAGCCTGCCTGACCCAATATTACAAGACATCTTATATGCTAAAGATCAAAGATAACAGCAAAACAACTGTATAGTTACAATGTATCTACAATGCTTCCTTTGAATTACATATAAATTTCAAACACCTCCTTCTTTACACCCACACACCAGACACCAAAATTAAATGTTAATCCCCACTGACTCTGGGCTGTATTCATGCACAGGCAGGGACTTGAGGTCAAATGGAGTGTTTCTTTGTTTGCAGCCAACCCCAAAATGCAGCTCCATTGTACTGAGCTGCATTTTAAATTCAATCTACAATCCACATTCAAATTTGAACAATGGCTGTTGGTGGAATTTATATTTGCTATATACCCCAACTGCAGAATATGCATAGCAAAGTTAATAAAGGCTAGCATCACAGAGCTTTCTTTATCACCCGATCTACCTGTTCTCCCACCATCAATCACCTTTGGATGTGTACATTAAGTTCCTACAGTTTCTCAATACTCCTAGGGCCTTACAATTTATGGTGTATGTCCCAACATCACCAGTCCTTCTAAATGTATCTCCTTGCACATATCAGGATTAAATTCCATCTGCCCATTTTACTTACTGAAGAATATGTTCCTGTATCCTAAAGCTATCCTCCTCACTGTCAACAACACCACAGCTTTCCATGCAATCAGAAAATGTAGTACTCATATCTCCTACAGTCATATCCAAATCTTGAATGTACATGTCAGACAGTAGGGAACCCAGCAGCACTACGCCCTATGGTAGACCACTAGGTATAGGCTTCGAGTCACAAAAGCAGTCCTTCATCATCACTGTCTGCTTCCTACTATCAAACAGATTTTGGATCAAGTTTGCCAATTTGCCTTGTGTACGATACAGCGGGCTGTGCACATGGTACAACAGGCTTCACACAGCGCAATTGGCCTCTTGCAGAATGCAGCTTCACCCACAATACAAAATGTTTCATGCATAATATGTCAACTTACGCACAGTACAATAGCCCTTGCCCACAAACAACTGGACTTAAGCATAGCAGTCCAGGACTTGGCACAATTCAACATTAGATCTAATCCACATGGGGAACAGCAGCCCTGAATATGCAGTAAACTTGTCATTTATACAACATGCCTCACACAATATTGTTATCTCATGCACAGTGCATCAGTTGTAATGGAGAATGCAAAGGCTTTACACAAAGTGCACCATGGCTGAGCACTATATAATATGCCCCTTGCTCCCTGCTCACTAATACAAGATTTACTGTGTTCAGCTCAGTGCCCTTTATATTCTATATGAGGAATGTTATACTCTGGGCTAGGTTTGCTGAATTGTTTGTCTGTGCATTGTCTCAGGCTCCTGATACAATTTGGAAAACATCTATTTACTCTGTTATATTGTCCATCATACCTGGCAGACTTTGCTTGAAACTTGTTGCATTGAATGAGTTACCTGCACTATTGTGCATCATTGTACAGTGTGGGAGCTGCTATAGTGTAAAATAGACAGGTCATATTTTGTGTAAGCTCTGATGTGACCAGTTGCACTTTGCACATTTCACATTGTATTGTTAGTAAAGCTTCTTACTTTGTATATAAGGACTGTTGTACGTGGGCAGTGCACATTGTATAGTAATAAGTCCTGGATATTTTATATGAGCATTGCTATACTATGGATAAAGTCTGCAAAATTTTACATAAGCCCATAAGGTCCATTACATTATGCATCAAGACTTTAATCCTCTGTTGCATTTTCCACATGGCCTGCTACCCTGCACATGAGGCTGTACTATGTCCATACAAGCTGAGACCTTCAAAGTATTCCCACTGGGAAGGCCTTAAAGTTGCCCTATTCTTTCTAAACGACAGACCTAGCCAGTTCCTCTCAACCACCACTCCCGTCCTTCTGGCAGAACTGGTGGTGAAAAGTTTCTCTTTTGGCTTATCCTACCTTCTCGAAACCTAATGTGAAGATAGGGACACCTTCTATGCCTGGCTTTACATCGTCCATGTTCCAAGACTACACTGGTAATGAGACTCTTTCTGTGTTACATTAACGACTGTATTGGTGTTGTTTCATGCAACCATGCTGAGTTCGCCAATTTCATCAACTTTGCCCCCAGCTTCTACCCTGCCCTCAAAATTACATTGTCCATCTCTGACACCTCTCTGCCCTTTCTCAATTTCTGTCTCCATCACTGGAGATATTCTATCTACTGACTCTCATAGCTATCTTGACTATAGTTTGTCCCACCCTGTCACTTGTGAAAATGTTACTTCCATCTCTCAGTTCAAATCTGTTCTGGGGATGAGTAGTTCCATTCCAGAACATCTGAAATATCTTCATTTCTTCAAAGCATGTGGTTTTCTTTCCTCTACCCTTGATACTGCTTTCATCTGCATTTCCTCCATTTTCCGGACATCCGCCCTCACCCACTTCCTGCCAACATAACAGGGATAGAGCTCCTCTTGTCCTTACCTACCACCCCACAAGCTTTCGCACCTTGCACGGCATTCTCCATAACTTCTGCCCTCTTCGACGGGATCCTACCACTAAACAATCTTCCTCCCCCACCCACTCCCTGCTTTCCGGAAGGATCACTCTCTACATGACTCCCCACTAATCTCAGTCCTGGCATTTATCCCTGAAAGTGGCGCAAGTGCTACACCTGCCCATTCACCTCCCCCTCATTACCATTCAGGGCTCCAAACACACTCCAGGTGAGGCTACACCTGCCCATTCAGCTCCACTCATTACCATTCAGGACTCCAAACACACTCCAGGTGAGGCTACACCTGCCCATTCACCTCCCCCTCATTACCATTCAGAGCTCCAAACACACTCCAGGTGAGGCTACACCTGCCCATTCAGCTCCCCTCATTACCATTCAGGGCTCCAAACACACTCCAGGTGAGGCTACACCTGCCCATTCACCTCCCCCTCATTACCATTCAGGACTCCAAACACACTCCAGGTGAGGCTACACCTGCCCATTCACCTCCCCCTCATTACCATTCAGGGCTCCAAATACACTCCAGGTGAGGCTACACCTGCCCATTCACCTCCCCCTCATTACCATTCAGGACTCCAAACACACTCCAGGTGAGGCTACACCTGCCCATTCACCTACCCCTCATGACCATTCAGGGCTCCAAACACACTCCAGGTGAGGATAGACCTGCCCATTCAGCTCCCCTCATTACCATTCAGGGCTGCAAACACACTCCAGGTGAGGATAGACCTGCCCATTCAGCTCCCCTCATTACCATTCAGGGCTGCAAACACACTCCAGGTGAGGCTACACCTGCCCATTCAGCTCCCCTCATTACCATTCAGGGCTCCAAACACACTCCAGGTGAGGCTACACCTGCCCATTCAGATCCCCTCATTACCATTCAGGGCTCCAAACACACTCCAGGTGAGGCTAAACCTGCCCATTCACCTCCCCCTCATTACCATTCAGGGCTCCAAACACACTCCAGGTGAGGCTACACCTGACCATTCAGATCCCCTCATTACCATTCAGGGCTCCAAACACACTCCAGGTGAGGCTACACCTGCCCATTCACCTCCCCTTATTACCATTCAGGGCTCCAAACACACTCCAGGTGAGGCTACACCTGCCCATTCAGCTCCCCTCATTACCATTCAGGGCTCCAAACACACTCCAGGTGAGGCTACACCTGCCCATTCAGCTCCCCTCATTACCATTCAGGGCTCCAAACACACTCCAGGTGAGGCTACACCTGCCCATTCAGATCCCCTCATTACCATTCAGGGCTCCAAACACACTCCAGGTGAGGCTACACCTGCCCATTCACCTCCCCTTATTACCATTCAGGGCTCCAAACACAATCCAGGTGAGGCTACACCTGCCCATTCAGCTCCCCTCATTACCATTCAGGGCTCCAAACACACTCCAGGTGAGGCTACACCTGCCCATTCAGCTCCCCTCATTACCATTCAGGGCTCCAAACACACTCCAGGTGAAGCTACACCTGCCCATTCACCTCCCCCTCATTACCACTCAGGGCTCCAAACACACTCCAGGTGAGGCTACACCTGCCCATTCACCTCCCCCTCATTACCACTCAGGGCTCCAAACACACTCCAGGTGAGGCTACACTTTAACTGTGAGTCTATCAGTGTCACCTACTGTCTTCTGCCCTCCTGGTATGGCTTCCTCTACATCAAGAAGACCCAGCATAGGTTGGGGGATCCCCTTTATTGAGCATCCTCACTCTATCTGCCACTAATAGTTGGATTTCCCGGGCCACCCATTTTAATTCTACTTCCCATCTCCATTCTGACATGTTGGTCCATGGCTGCCTTTATGATCACAATGAGGCCTCCTTCAGGATGGAGTAGCACACCTCATTTTCTATCTAGCCTGATGGCATGACCATCAATCGAGTTCTCCCCCTCCCACTTCTTTCCTTTTCTATTCCCCATTCTGGTTCCCCTCTTAACACTCTCTTCTCCTCATCTGCTTTTAACCCCCCTTTGGTGCCTCTCCTTTCCTCTCTCTGATAGCCCACTGTCGTCTCTCGTCAGATTCCTTCAGTCCTTTACCCCCTCCACCTATCACCTCCCGGAAACCCCCACCCAGTCGCCCGTTTTCTCATTACCTAGTTTCATGTATCTCCTGTTGGCTTGTACTCCTCTCCTGCCCTCCCCCACGTCAGCAGAGCTTGTTGCTTTGCCCATGATGTGTTACGGACGAGGCTTTTTATATTGTAGATGTGAATGCCTGTTGAATCATTCCTGGAGTTTTGTCCTGAAACTGTAGCTCACTTTTCACATATGCTGCCTGATCTGCTGTCTGCTTCAGGTTACAAACAATTGTAGTTTTTTAAAAGAATTCAGTGATAGCTTGTGGTGGCTATTTTGTTTTGCATCAGGGATGATGTCTTCAGGATCAGGTTTAGTATCGCCACCATATCTTGTGAAATTAGTTGTTATGCAGCAGCAGTACATTGGAATACATAATAATAAAAACTGAATTACAGTAAGAAGCATTTATATTAAAAAGTTAAACTAAATAAGTAGTGCAAAAAAGTAGTGAGGTAGTGTTCATGGGTTCAGTGTCCATTCAGCAATCTGATGACAGCGGGGAAGAAGCTGTTCCTGAATTGTTGAGTATATTCATTCTGTACCTCCTTCTGTCACTACGTTTGGATTTGGCCCAGGTGCAAGACACTGAAGCGGGTCGATAGTTCACAGACTTTAATGCGAACAGAGTTAGAGGGAAAAGGAAACAATAAATGGTAGGCCAAACAGGGCCGATAACTAAAGCTCTCAAATGGAAAATGAAGCCAACACTGAGGCTGAAAGGAAAAACTAAATATAAATCGAATACCGCTAGTTTTCAGAGTCAGTTGACTTGACAGTCCAATTTCCCAGGCAAGGCCTAATGCGAGCAGGCAGCGAAACATTGCTGTGCTTTACTCAAGTCTTGACAAGTGCTATGATGAAAAGAATGGGGTTAAATACCATCACAATGAATTAATAATTAGCTGACATATACATATTCACGAGGCAATTGCTGTATCTGCTGCACTGCTGAACCTGTGGCTGCGCCACCTTTGTGATGGTAACGATGAGAGGAGGGCATGATGGGGGTCCTTAATGATGGGCTGAGCTTCTCTGCACGTGACCTGTTGTTACAGTGCATTTAGCTCATTTCATTATGTATCAGGGTGTTATGCTATGTGTTCCTGTGTTGCATTATCTGTGAAGTCTATTGTATTCTGCTTGGGTATCTTACAGCCCAATTTTTACGAATACTGAATTTTGCAAATTCAGGCAACCTATCCCAGCAGTACACTCATGGCATATCTCCACCTTTCAATCCTCCACCACCCTTGTTACCTGGACTAATCATTTTCCCCAATCTTGTTCCATCCGACAATCTCCCACATACCTGAGTTTCTTCCCCATGCTCTCCACCATTTATTTATATTCCTTAAAGGCCCTGTCCAATTTCAGATTCAGAATTTTACATATAATAAACATAATGGAAATTGTCGTCACACATAATGCAATAGTCCTTGCATGCAATTCAAGATGCCTTGCCCAGAAATAACTGGCCACATGCACAATACAACAAACATACACACAATAACAGTGGGCAAGACACACAGAAGTCTCAGCCCAGTACAATAGAACTTGCACACAATCTAACAGGCTTTGTGCACAGTACAACACGACTCACAAAATATACCATAAGCTTGATGTAAAATGCGACAGACTTCATACGCCATACCACAGACCATATGCATAATACAAGCCTAATGCAATATACAAAAGGTGTTACATGCAACTTCACCTTCATTTCCCACACTGCATCATGCCTTGCACAGGATTTAATGGGAGTCAAGCATGATCATTCAGCCCAATGTACAATGCGTCAAGCATCACACATGAAAAAAGCTCAATACAACCACGTGGGTGCCATGGTAGCATAGTAGTTAGCGAGACACGATTACAGATTGGGACATCGGAGTTCGGAGTTCAATTCCGGCATCCTATGTAAGGAGTTGTAAGGAGCATAGGTCTGTGGTGCAGAAGGGAAAGAGAGACAAGAAGGGAGCAGTAGTGATAGGGACTTGATAGTGAGGGGAACAAACAAGAGATTCTGTAGATGTGAACAGGACTCCTGGATGGTTTGTTGCCTACCAGGTGCCAGGGTCAGAGATGTCTCAGATCGCGTCCACAACATTTTGGAGTGGGAGGAGGAGCAGCCAGATATTTTGGTACATAATGGTACCATTGACATAGGAAGGAAAAGCAATGAGGTCCTGAAAAGAGAATTTAGAGAGCTAGGTAGAAAGCTGAGAAGCAGGACCTCCTGGATTGGAAGGTGTTGAATCCTTGAAGGTTGAGTTAAGAAACTGTAAGGGTAAAAGGACCCTGATGACAGTTATATACAGGCCTCCCAACAGTGGCTGGGAGGTGGACCACAGGTTACAACAGGAAATAGAAAAGGCGAGTCAAAAGGGCAATGTTATGGTAGTCATGGGAGATTATAACTTGCCAAATTCAGGTCAAGAGAGTGAGTTTTTTGAATGTCTAAGAGATAGCTTTTCAGAGCAGTTTTTCATTGAGCCTACTAGGGGATCAGCTATACTGGATTGGGTGTTATGTAATGAACTGGAGGTGATTAAGGAGCTTAAGGTAAAAGAATCCTTAGGAACTAGTGATCACAATATGATTGTGTTCAGCTTGAAATGTGATAGGGAGAAAGTAAAGTCTGATGCAGCAATATTTCAGCGGAGTAAGGGAAATTGCAGTGGTATGAAAGAGGTGTTGGCTAAAGTAAAATTGGAAAGAGCTACCGGCAGAGAAGATAGAGGATTGGGAAGTTTTAAAAAACCTACAGAGAGCACCTAAAAAAAAACACAAGGGAAAAGATGAAATATGAAAGCAAGCTAGCAAATAATATCAAAGTATAGTAGAAGTTTTTTCATGTATGTTAAAAATGAAAGAGAAATGAGAGTGGATTTAGGACTGTTGGAAAATGAGGCAGGAGAAATAATAACGGAGGACAAAGAGATGGTTAATGAACTAAATGAGTATTTTGCATCAGTCTTCACTGTGGAGGACACTAGCAGTGTGTCTGATGTTGTAGTGTGTGAAGGAAGAGAAGTGGGTGCCAGGTACTGTTACAAGAGAGAAGGTGCTCAAAAAGTGGAAATACCTAAAAGGTACATAAGCCACCTGGACCAGAGGAACTGTACCCTAGGGTTCTGAAAGAGGAAGCATTAGAGATTGTGGTGGCATTAGAAATGATCTTTCAAAAATCATTGGACTCTGGCATGGTGCCAGAGGACCGGAAAATTGCAAATGTCATTCCACTCTTTAAGAAAGGAAGAAGGCAGCAGAAAGGAAATTATAGACCAGTTAGCCTGACCTCAGTGGTTGGGAAGATGTTGGGGTCAATTGTTAAGGATGAGGTGATGGAGTACTTGGTGACACAGGACAAGATAGTTACAAAGTCAGCATGGTTTCCTTCACGGAAAATCCTGCCTGACAAATCTGTTGGAATTCTTTGAGAAGATTACAAGTAGGAAAGATAAAGGGGATACAGTGGATGTTGTATACTTGGACTTTCAGAAGGCCTTTGACAAGGTGCCACATATGAGGCTGCTTACCAAATTAAAAGCCCATGGTATTACAGGAAAGTTACTAACATGGTTAGAGATTTGGCTGATTGGTAGGAGGCAGCGAGTGGGAATAAAACCTTTTCTGGTTGGCTGCCAGTGACTAGTGGTGTTCTGCAGGGGTTGGTGTTGGGACCACTTCTTTTTATGCTGTATATAAATGATTTAGCTGATGGAATAGATGGCTTTGTTGCCTAGTTTACAGATGATACGAAGATTGATGGTAGTGTTGAGGAAACAGGTAGGCTGCAGAAGGACTTGGACAGATTAGAAGAATGGGCAAGAAAGTAGCAAACAAAATACTATGTTGGAAAATACATGGTCATACACTTTGATAGTAGAAATAAATGTGCAGATGATTTTCTAAACAGGGAGAAAATCCAGGAATGTGAGATACAGAGGGACTTGGGAGTCCTTGTCCATAACACCTGAAGGTTAACCTGCAAGTTGAGTCAGTGGTGAAGAATACAAATGCCATGTTAGCATTCATTTCATGAGGTCAAAAATACAAGAGCAAGGATGTGTGATGCTGGGGCTTTATAAGGCACTGTGGAGGCTTCATCTTGAGTATTGTGAACAGTTTTGGAGCCCTCATCTTAGAAAGGGTGTGCTGGCATTGGAGAGGGTCCGGAGGAGGTTCACAAGGATGATTCCAGGAAGGAAAGGGTTATCATATGAGGAACGTTTGATGGCTCTGGGTCTGTACTCAGTGGAATTCGGAAGGATGAGGGGGGATCTCATTGAAACCTTTCGAATATTGAAAGGCCTAGACAGAGTAGATGTGGAAAGGATGTTTCCAATGGTGGGAGATTCTTGGACAAGAGGTCACAGCCTCAGGATAGAGCGGTGCCCTTTCAAAACAGGGATGTGGAGAAATTGCTTTAGTCAAAGGGTGGTGAATTTGTGGAATTTGTTGCCACATGCAGCTGTCGAGGCCAGGTCGTTGGGTGTTTTTACTGCAGAGATTGATAGGTTCTGGATTGGACATGGCAACAAAGGTTACAAGAAGAAGGCTGGGAACTGGGGTTGTGGAGGAGATTAAAAAAAGGAACAGCTATGATTGAATGGCAGAGCAGACTTGATGGGCTAGATTCCCTAATTCTGTTCCTATATCTTCTGCTCGTCCCCTTGGAATACCCGAGTTTTCTCTGCGTGCTTAGTTTTCCTCCCAGTCTAAAGCCATACTGGTTAATGGGTTAATTGGTCATTGTAAGTTGTTCCGTAATTAGGTTAGGGTTAAATCGGGGCTCGTCAGGTTTGCTGGCTGGAAGGGCCAATTCTGCACTGTCTCTCTAACTAAACAAGCAACATCCACTGCACAGGTAGAGCTTACATTATGCACTACACAGTGGGCCTTGCACACAGTACAGTCAGCATCACAGACAGTGCAATAAACTTAATGCAGGTCGCAAAGATCAAATAACACATAGCAAAACAATACAAAACGCACAGTCAAACTGACTGTGCAGAGTAAAACAGGCACAATGCAGAAATATAAACTGAAACTGCTGAACAAAATCAGCAGTGAGGCGGGAGTTGTGGAAATGGAAACAGTTAACATTTCAAGTCGAAGACAGTTCACCATAACTGACAAAGAGAATCAGCATCGTACAAGTTTTACACATTATATAACGTCCCTGCAGCATACACCAGGTCAGACACATGATGGAGAAAGTTCTGTCCTCAAACTACAGATCCTGTGCAGAGTACGTCAAGCCTCGTATACAATACATTACAGCAATCTCCCTGCACAATACAACACGTTTATCAAACAATGCATGTTTCACACACAATGCACAATACACAGGCTAGTCACAAAATACAGGTTTGGTTCTTAAAGCAATATGCCTGGCATATCATGCAACAGGACTCGTTGAGAAATGAAATAGCTCCATACACAGTACAACAGTCCTGATGCACAACATAACGGGCATCAGAATCAGCTTTAATATCCCTGGCACCTGTCGTGAAATCTGTTGGCTTTGCAGCAGTGGTACATTGCTAACAGAAACTGGGAATTATAGGAAGTATATATATATAATTGTTCAATTAAATAAGGAGTGTAAAAACAAAAGTAGTGAGATAGTGTTCATGGGTTCAATGTCCGTTCAGAAATCAGATGGCAGAGGGGAAGAGGTGTTTCTGAATCATTGAGTCTGTGTTTTCAGGCTCTTGTACCTCCTCCCTGAGATTACAGTGAGAAGAGGGTAATGGGGTCCTTGATGATGCCACCTTTTTGAGACATCGCTCCTTGAAAATGTCCTGATTGCTGGTGTGGCTAGTGCCCATGATGGAGCTGACTGAGTTTACAATCTTCTGCAGCTTCTTTCAATCCTGTGCAATAGCCTCCCCACCACATACCAGATGGTGATGCGACGAGTTAGAATGCTCTCTGTGGCACATCTGTAGAAATTTGCAAGTATCCTTGGTGAAATACTAAATCTCTCAAACTCCTAATGAAATATAGCTGCTGTTGTGTCTTCTTTGTAACTGCATCGATATACTGGGCCCAGGATAAATCCTCAGAGATGTTGACTCCCACAAACTCGAAATTGCTCACTCTTTCCACTTCCAATCCCTCTACGAGGACTGGTGTGTGTTCCCTCGCCTTAATCTTTCTGAAGTCCACAATCAGTTCTTTAGTCTTTCTGATGTTAAGTGCAAGGTTGTTGCTGTGACACCACTCCACTAGCTGTTATCTTTTGCTCTTGTACACCCTCTCATCACCATCTGAAATTCTGCCAACAGCATTTGTTTTGTCAGCAAATTTATAGATGGCATTTGAGCTGTGCCTAGACACACAGTCATGGAAGGGAGGTACAAAGGCGCAGGTTTTGGAGCTTTTCAATCAGAGCTGTAGGAATGGAATGATTGTGTTAAATGCTGAGCTGTAGTCAATAGACAGCATCCAGACATAAGTATTTGTATTAACCAGGTGGGAATTTCCGACTTTAGCAATGAGAGATTGAAATTATCTTTTAGTTGGCACAGGTTTTCAGAGCCCTACCAGGTACTCCATCAGGGCCTGTTGCCTTGCAAGGGGTCACCCTCTTGAAAGATCAGGCTCTGAGACAGAGGTCACAGGGTCACTGTATGCTGCAGTGATCCTCATAGCTGTAGTTTTATTCTCCATTTCAAAGTGTGCATAAATAATGTGGAGCTCATCCGGGAGTGAAGCATCACAGCCATTCTCGATTTCAGATTTCACTTTGTAAGAAGTGCTGGCCTGAAAACTCTGTCAGAGTTGACGTGGATCCAGTTCCACTTCCAACCTCATTGTGTGCACATTGCAACAGGCCTCATGAACAACAATGCACACATTCAGAAAAACTCAAGACTCGCCCTCAATACAACAGATCTAACTCACGAGAAATAGACCTTGTACACGTCTCAGAAGGGTTGATGTACTATGCAACAAGCGTCATGCAAAACATAACAGGCCTTTAGCACATTGCAACATGCCCCATGCTCTGTGAGCGGGCCTTGGGTATAGTCTGCAAACAGTCGGTCTTTCATTCCATATGATGGTGCTTGGCCACAATACAGCAAGACTTTTACAAAGTACAGCAGAGCTTGGATACCACTCAACAATACAACATGCCTTGTGAACAATGTAATTTATACGTCATATAATGGCAACTGCACAGGATCTAAGTAAGCTGTAGGGAGTTGTAAACTCAGTCAGCTCCATCATGGGCACTAGCCTCTGTAGTATCCGGGACATCTTCAAGGAGCGATGCCTCATAAAGGTGGTGTCCATCATTAAGGACCCCATGACCCTGGACATGCCCTCTTCTCATTGATACAGGAAGGAGGGACAGCATTACTTGTTTAGTTCAACTTTTTAATATATATCTACATACTGTATTCCACATTTTTCTCTATTATTGTGTATTGCATTGTACTGCTGCTGTCAAAGACAACTGATTTTATGACATATGCTGCTGATATTCAGTCTGATTCTGATTAAGCAAAAGTCTTGGATTAAATCCAACAGGCTTTGCACATTTTAAATACATCCCATGCTCAGCGCAACAGACCTCACCCTCAGAAAAATACAACTTATGCACAACTCAGTGTGTCTGATTTGAAATATAACAGTGAACTTCAAGTTTATTGTCATTTAACAGTATACACGTACTGTATACTGAATTGAATTGACTTTATTTCTTACATCCTTTACATACATGAGGAGTAAAAATCTTTACGTTATATCTCCATCTAAATGTAGAATGTGCAAATGATATTAATTTGTAATAAATGGTGTGTACAGTAAGATACACAACTGAGCTGTCAGATGAAACAATCTTCCTCCAGACCAAGGGCGCAACACAGTATATTTAACTCACAGGTAACACATAAAGTAATATTAGTGCAAATAGATTCCTTACAGTCAGTGTCAGGAATCAGATCCCGTTAGCACATCACTTCACAAAAGCAGCTTTCACCAGTCGAGGTTTGATTCCTGCCACTGATGGTGAAGAATTTGTACATTCTCCCCACGATGGCATGAGTTTCCTCCGGTTTCCTTCCACAGTATGACTGTACACGGGCTAATGAGTTGTGGGCACGCCAGAAGCGTGGCGAGACTTGCAGGCTACCCAGCACAATCCTCGCTGATTTCATTTGATGCACTTCACTGTAAGTTTCATGGTTTCAATGCAGATGTGACAAATGAAGTTAAAACTAAAGCTACATGCTACAAATCTTGTACCACCTGCATGAATTAAAAGATGAAGTGGTCTGTGTGGATGGTGTGCAAAGCAACATTTTTCACCGTACTTCAGTACGTGACTGTGATAAGCCAATATACTAATTAACCACAAGCCACAACTCCAGATTTGAAAAAGTCACTCTCAATTCCAATGAAATACCTAAGAAGAGGGGAAGGACAAAGCAATGTGCAGAATACAGCATGCAACATGTGGTCATACTAACATATTGGGCTCTTTTCTAGGGACGGTGAGACCTGTAAAGAAGAAACACTTTGCACCTAAACTGGAGGAGGATTAATATCCTAGCAGGAAGGTTTGCTAGTTCTGCACAGGGGCTTCAAACTAAAGACTGAAATAGTACAGAAAAAATTTACAAGGATGTTGCTGGGACTGGAGGACCTGAGTTATAAGGAAAGATTGAATAGGTTAGAACTTATTCCCTAGAATAAAGCTCGAACTTTATTCCCTAGAACATAGAAGATTGAGGGTAGATTTGATAAAGGTATACAAAATTATGGGAGGTACAGATAGGGTAAATGCAAGCAGGCTTTTTCCACTGGGATGGGTGAGACTGCAACTAGAGGTCATAGGTTAAGGGTGAACAGTGAAATATTGAAGGGTAGCATGAGCAGAAACTTCTTCACTCAGAGGGTGGTGATAGTATGCAACGAGCTACAAGCACAAGTAGTGGATGCAGTTTTGATTTCAATGTTTAAGAGAGGTTTGGATAGGTATAAGGATGGGAGGAGTATGGAGGGCTATGCTAAGGTGCAAATTGATAAGACTAGTCAGTTTAAAGAGTTTAGCATGGACTAGATGGGCTGAAGGCTCTGTTTCTGTGCTGTAGTTTTCTATGACTCTATACTGCAATAGAGCAGGTCTTACTCTCAATTCAGAGACTGTTGTGCACAGTTGTACTTAAGACACTATAATAGTTCACATTTTCAACACAAAAGATCTAGCAGAAAATAAAACAGGCTTTCCATATCGCAAAACCGAGGGCGCAGTGTCACAGGCCCCACTATGTTGTAGCAGGCCTTGCAGAAGGTACGACAGGTTATGTACACTCTGTGTGGCCAAACACTTTCCCCCTGTGATCTCTGGTTTTGTTGTGTCAACGGAAGAGTTTGGGTTGGTGGGGATATTAGCAGAGCGGGAGAGAGTGGCTTTGAGAGATCTGTAATTATATTTCTCTATGATTATAGAATCAGAGGATGACTGTTACTGAGCATCTCTGGGAAATGGGAGCTATGATTGGGAGTGAGGGGAATCAGAACTCAAGGCGAAGTTAGGTGGTATCCTGAGTTGGTGGGAAAAAGGTGTTTTGAGTATTCAGATCAAAGGTAATCCAAGAGGATCAAGTGCCAGGAAGTGAAGAGGATTGCAGAAGACTCTGACTTGTGGGGGTCCTCAGCAAATGGTGGACAAGAATCAGGAGCTGTGTTCTGTCTGGTACAACAACCTCATACAGGTAGTGTGCCAAGCAGTGCCTGAAGTTAGCTGTTTTATAAAATCCTCCATTAGATGGCGATATCACTGTTCTAAAGATTTTCTTCTGTGGCATTTCTCTCAGTTTCAGCAGCCCTGCTGCCTCCTGAACCTGAAAAGGTGCTTTCCACAGCAAAAACGCAAATGAATGACAAATAAAGTCACTTCTGAAGAGAAAACATTTACACAAAAGAAAGCTATGCAGTTTTGATCACTTATGCTTTGTTGATCACTTCCATTTTACCTTACTTCAGATACAAATCTAGAAAGCAGATTACTCTGACATTTGAGGGTATGAACAGCAAACTGGTGGTCCAGCTTTAGGTCATAATCCCCTTTACCCTGTGGGGTGAGGTTGAGAGAGGAGATCCACTGGCCAACTGTGTATTACCAAGGACAATAATCTTAATTAGGTAAAAAACCTCACACTTGTTATAACTGTTAATCTTTCAGCCCAATGAGCCCAGCAGCCCACCTTTTTAATCCAAGCCTAATCACAAGCCAATTTACAATGAGCAATTAACCTACTAACTTGTATGTCTTTGGACTGTGGGTGGAAACTGAGCAACTGGAGGAGACCCACACAGTCACGGGGAGAACATACAAACTCCTTACAGATAGAAGCAGGAATTAAACCCAGGTCACCGGTGCTGTAAAACATTACGCTAACCACTACACTAGCAATAATAAATACCACCTGTACACCAGACTCTGTAGTGCTCTGCATCTTCTGTTTGGTATTGAAACTATAACTGGCGATGCTGGGTCTATGGACATATGGAGTCTATCATTTTGAGTATGCTTGTTAAAGTGGGAGGAGTGAAGAGAACACACACAAAATGCTGAATGAAACAGCAAATCAAGCAGCGTTTTGGAGGGGAGTGAACAGTTAACGCTTCAGGCTGAAATCCTTCATCAGGACTGGAAAGGAAGCAGCAGAGGCCAGAACACGAAGGTGCGAGGAGGAAGGAGTGCAAGTTGGCAGGACATAGGAGAGACCAGATGAGCAAGGAGAAATGAAGTAAGAAACTGCAAAGTGATAGGTGGAAGAGGTAAAGGGCTGAAGAAGAAGGGATCTGATAGGAGAGGACAGTGGACCATGGAGGAGGTAAACCAGAGGGAGGTGATGGGTGGATGAGGAGCAGAGAAGGGGTGAGAGGATAAACAGAATGAGGAATGGAAAGACAAAGAGTGAGGGGGAGGGGGAAGGGGGAAGGAGAGGAAGAACTTACTGTGAGTTAGAGAAATCAATGCTCATGCCATCAACTTTGAGTCTATTCAGACAGAATATAAAGTGTATCTTCTTCAGCTTGAGTTTGGCCAAATTGTGGCAGTAGAGGAGGCCATGGACAAACATTTTAAAATGGGAATGAGGAGTAAAAATGAAATGGTAGCCACTGAGAGTTCTTGCCTTTTGCAATGTTCTGTGAAGTGTTCCCCCCACCCGCAATCTGCATTGGGTGTCATTGATGTAGAAGGGACTGTGCCAGGAGCATAGGTGACCCCAACAGATTTACAGATGAAGTTTCACTTCGTTTGGAAGGGTGACTCTTTGGGACCTTGAATGGTGGTAATGGAGAAAGTGTTGATTGTGTGTAGTGCTCAAGATTTCCAGCATATGCAGAATATCTTGTGTTGGTGAGCAACACTACCTGGTACTTAAAACTGCAAAAAGTAAGATTTTAGCAACAGAGCATCAGATGCTGGAAATCTTGAGCAGCATACACAAAACACTGGAGGAAGTCAGTTGAATATTCATTCCCTTCCATAGACATACTGCAGTCCTCCAGCATTTCATTTAGCTATTGAGATACAGTGAGGAATAGGCCCTTCCTGCCCTTTGAGCCACGTCCCCCAGCGATCCCCTGATCTATTCCTAGCCTATCAACAGGACAATTGACCTACCAACCAGTATGTTTTTGGACTGTGGGATGAAACCAGAGCACCTGGAGGAAACCCACGTGGTCACACGGAAAACGTGCAAACTCCCTACAGGCAGTGGTGGGAATTGAGCCCGTGTTGCCTGTTCTGTAAAGTGTTGTGCTACCAGGTCCGCCCAATTGTTGTGTGTGTGTTGGTGGGGGAAAGGGTGTTCCTGGAGCTTTCTGGAAATTATATCTAACACAATTGACAAGTATCTGGAAGAGCACTTGAATTGCCATGTCAGACAAGTTAACCAAGTGCTGGTAAAAGAGTATATACTGTATGTGTACCTGTGTATCCGGTGGGATGGGACACGAAGGGCTCGATTCTGTGTTGTATTGATTGACTCTATGGCTCGATGATGTCCTGCATAACGGTCAGTGGAAATGATGCCCACTGATGGGTGAGGTTAATTCCACTGAATTCCATGTATTCAAAGAAGATTTGAAACTCTGAAAAAATTCATAGCCTAAAAGAAAAAGAAATCATTTACCATAAACTATGATAGTTTCTACGATACTAAAAGCTGAAAGAGCATTTTTGGTTGAGGAAGCCCTCACATTTACATGGAAGCATTTTCAAAATCAGAATCAGGTTTAGTATCATTGGCATGTGTTGTGAAATTTGTTGATATACAGCAGCAGTACATTGCATAACATAATAAAAGCTATGAATTACAGTAATATATATAAATTAAATAAGTAGTGCAAAAAATACTGAAGTAGTCATTGTCCATTCAGAAATGTGATGGCAGAGGAGATGAGCTGTTCCGGAAGTTAGAAGTTTATGATATGGGAAGAGGTTATTTGGCTGATTATGTCACTGTTGACCTTGAATGGAAATTTTTGAATTGCTCCATTTTCTTTCTTTTGGTTCATAGTCTTGTCGGATACTGTATATTTACACTCAACGCCTCCTACTTTACTTTCAGATGCCAAACAGAAATTGCACAGAGAGCACTGTATAAGATCAGGACTATGGGTGGTTTTACCTTGTGGCTTTTTTTTTCAAACAAGATGATTGCTTTTGGTAGTCTGTGGTTAGACAAAGGCTCCCTTCTCTCTCAGTGGGAATTCCGTAACAGCAAATGCGACCTAAAGTGACCAAGGTGGCACTGGAGAGTGGCTACTGATTGTGTGCAGATCCCAAGGGGAGCATCAAATACAGTGGATTCCAGTTAATTGGGACATGACGGGACCAATATGTTTTGGCACAATTAAATGGGTGCCCCAATTAGTCGGAGCTTCATGGAAATAGTTTAAAAAGGAATAAAAAAGACAAACTATCTTTTAACCAAGTAACAAAATATTTATTTATATATTTATTGATACAGCATGGAGTAGGCCTTTCTGGTCCTTCAAGCCAGGCTGCCCCAGCAATCCCCAATAAACCTGCTTAACCCTAACCAAATCACAGGACAATTTACAATGAGCAATTCAGCTACCTGGTGCATCTCAGACTGTGGAAGGAAAGCAAAGGGCCTAGAGAAACCCACACCACACCTTCTGTACAGAGACTCCTTACAGAACGGCACCAGATTTGATCTCTGAACTCTGGAACACCCTGAGCTGTAATATTATTATGCTAATACAGAACAGATTACAACACTAGCAAAACTACCTTAACACTATAAAACAGTGCATTGATTCCTAACAGTCATTGCTGGAGGAAATTATTACCATACACAGCCCTGTTCTTGATATTGACTGTAAATGAACAACATCAGTGATGGCACCTGGTGCGGATAATGGACTGACTTCATACAAAGCTTTCGACCATTGCTTCTTCAAAACTTCATTTTCACTACAACATTCAAGTTGATTGTTGATACCTTCAAATTCTTCATTGTTCCTAACTTGTTGTAGTGAAATCATTTTAATTTTCACTCACAGCTGTTTCTAGCATCTCCAAGAATTGAATTGACTTTATTTCTTACATCCTTCACATACATGAGGAGTAAAAATCTTTCCATTACGTCTCTGTCTAAATGTACAATGTGCAACCATAGTGATTTATAATAAACAGAACAGTCAATGTAAGAGAAATACACTCAAATCAGTGTGAGTAAATCTGACTGAATACCTGAAACTGCAGTGAGCAAAACAGTTCTGAACTGTTTTACTGCTTAGTTCTCACCAACCATCAGTGTCAAAAATTACTGCTTTCTGAGCACAAGCACACACAACTGACACTGTTTAAAAACTAAGCACAGTGTAGTGTCTAAGTGACTAACACTGGTTAGAAACTGTTTGGCAACACTCTCTTGTCCTAAATAAGCAGCATAATGTCTCAAATAAATGAAAGGTATCCTGGCTATTTTCTCATTTAGATTGTGTTCTTTAAGAGTTGTCTTGAATAGATGGCTGCCCTGATTAACTGATGGCCCAATGAACCGGAATCCACTGTATTCCTGTTCAAAACAATTTCAGCTGAAATCTGTAGCCACAGACACCTCAGTGAGCAACATTGTTTAGAGTAGTGTATCGATCTTTAACCCTGGTACAGTCAGGACTGAAGGCCTCCCAGGGTATGAATCCAGCAGTGGCCTGCATTGTCTGAGGAAGCTGATAAAAAGGGGGGATCTTATAGAAACATACAAAATTTTGAAAGGGATAGAGAAGATAGAGGTAGGAAAGTTGTTCCCATTGATAGGTGAGACTGGATCTAGGGGACATTGCCTCAAGATTCAGGGGAGAAGATTTAGGATGGAGGTGAGGAGAAACTGTTTTTCCCAGAGAGTAGTGAATCTGTGGAATTATCTGCCCAGGGAAGCAGTTGAGGCTTCTTCACTAAATATATTGAAGATACAGTTAGATAGATTTTGACATAGTAGGGCAATTAAGGGTTATGGAGAAAAGGTAGGTAGATGGAGCTGTTTACGGACAGATCGGCCATGATCTTATTGAATGGTTGGGCAGGCTCGATGGGCCAGATGGCCTACTCCTGCTCCTAAATCTTATGTTCTTAAATGGGATTGCCAGTGTGGGCTGCAGGTAAAACTGAAACACAGGGCACTGAGCACCCTTCCCCGCCTCTGTACCACTTTTCTGGCTAATGTACAGTCTCTGGGAAAAAAGACTGAAGACCTCAGAGCAAGATTGCAGTACCAGAGTGACATCAGGGACTGCTGCATACTCCGCTTCAGAGACATGGCTCAGCCACCAGTTTTCCAGACACAGCACTCCAGCCCCCGGGCTTCACCTGCCACCACATGAACTGGACAACAGTGCCAGGTAAGGGCAGAAGGGGCAGAGTCTGCTTCATGATTAACGCTTCTTGGAGAACAGACATGGTGGTTCTGTTTCAGTGCTGCTCCCCCCCCCAAACATCTGGTGATCAAGTGTTCTCCATTCTATCTACCATCATCCTGGTGGCAGTGCACATCCCACCATGGCCGACATGGAGCAGCTGAAAACCTGTGCTGACTAACTGGCTGGTGTGTTTAAGAACATCTTCAACCTCTCACTGCTGCAATCAGAATTTCCCACCTGCTTCAAAAGGACGACTACCATACCAGAGTCCAAGAAGAGCAGAGTGAGCTGCCTCAATGACTATTGCCTGGTAGCATTCTCACCCACAGTAATTAAGTACTTTAAGAGGCTGATGATTATTGTTTACAGCTGGATATTCAACCATGTCCCATCAGTATTAGTCCACAAGTTTCAAAGCCTGGGCCTCTCTACCTCCCTCTGCTATCGGATTCTTCACTTCCTTCTCTGGAGACCACAGCCTAGTGAAGATTGGTGAAAACTCTTCCTCTTTGCTGAGAATCAGTACAGGCTTACCTCAAGGATGTGTGCTTATCACAATGCTCCTCAGACAGGATGAAGAGGTCAATACTCCCCAATGCCATTAGGCTTTACAATTCTACCGCCAGGACTTAAGAACTTTTTAAAAGCTATTATTAATGCTTTTTGAGATAGTGATTTAGATGCATATCATATTTTTTACTGAGTTAAGTATTGTATGTAATTAGTTTTGCTACAACAAGTGTATGGGACATTGGAAAAAAGTTGAATTTCCCCATGGGGATGAATAAAGTATCTATCTATCTATCTATCCCACTACTCTACCCTCTCTAAACTCATGACTGTGTGGCTAGGCAGAGCTCAGATGAGGAGGTGTACAGGAGTGAAATAGATAGGGTGGTTGAGTGGTGTCACAGCACTCAGTGTCAGCAAGACCAACAATTTGATTGTGGACCTCAAGAGGGGAAGTCAGGAGAACACTAATCCTCATTGAGGGGTTAGCAGTGGAAGGAGTGAGCAGTTTCAAGTTCCTGAGTGCCAACATCTCTGAGGATCTATCCGGGACCCACCATATTGAGACAATCATGATGAATGCACAACAGTGGCGATGCATTAGGAGTCTGAGGAGATTTGGTATGTCACCGGTAATTAGCAAATTTCTACATATGTACCATGGGGAGCATTCTAACTGGTTGCATCCCAGTTTAGCGTGGAGATACCAGTGCACAAGATTGGAAAAAGCTGCAGAGCATTGTAAACTCAGCCAGTTTCATCATGGGCCCAAACCTCATCACCATTGAGGACATTGCTCTACATGCTTTGTATTTACGACTGTGAGGCTAAGCACAGCTTCAACCATATTTAAGTTTGCTGGTGACACCATTGTTGTTGGCCAAATCAAAGGAGGTGATGAATCGGCAGATAGGAGGGAGATTGAAAATCTGGCTGAGTGGTGCCACAACAACAACCTCTTCGTCAATGTCAGCAAGATCAAGGAGCTGATTATTGACTTCAGGAAAATAAAACCAGAGGTCCATAAAGCAGGCGTCATTAGAGGATCAAAGGTGGAGAGGGTCAGCCACTTTATCATTTCAGAGGAACAGTTCTGGGCCCAGCACATCAGTGCAATTATGAAGAAGGCACGGTAGGAGCTCGACATCCTGAGGAGTTTGTGAAAGTTCAGCATGACATCTAAAACTTTGACAATCTCTATAGATGTGTGTGGAAAGTATATTGACTGGCTGCAACAGAACCTGGTATGGAAACACCAATGCCCTTGAGTGGAAAATCCTACAAAAAACAGTGGGTATGGCCCAGTCCAGCATGGGTAAAGCCCTCCCCACCATTGAGTACATTTACATGGAGTATTGTTTCAAGAAAGCAGTGTCAATCATCAGGTACCCACACCAGTCAGGCCATGCTTATCTCTTGCTGCTGCCATCAGTAAGAAGGTACTGGCATCTTAGGATTCACACCACCAGGCTCAGGAATAGTTGTTAACCCTCAATCATTAGGCTCTTGAACCAGAGGAGATAACTTTATTTAACTTCACTTGCTCCTTCACTGAACTCTTCCCATAACCTATGGACCCACTTTCAAGGACTCTTGTTTGTTACGACTTGCACCCAACGATGTTATCTTCTGGGGTTTAGACGCTCTAACTCTCCAAAATATGGATAGCTGGCCCGGCCCCTTTAAAGTTTCAGGGCAGTCCCACTAATTGGCAACCATGTTTTGGGCACCGAGAATGGAGTATTTAAAGAGCACCTGAGCTGAGCCTCAGTGATCAATCATAAGCCTACTAGTGATGTCATCCAGCATTTGTTTTGTGCTCACTCTTGATCCACTTTCATACTGAGTCTTGATCTTTGCTTCAGATACTCAGCATTTGGGTCCAAACCATCCTCATCAGGGACTCTCATCACATTCACCTCATGTTCTTGTATTTATTGCTTATTTATTTATTGTAATTAGAATTATTTTTCTTTTTAATTTATTTTTGTATTTGCACAGTTTATTGTCTTTTGCACCTTGGCTATCTGCCCTGTTGGTGCAGTCTTTCATTGATTCTATTATGGTTATTGGATTTATTGGGTATGCCGACAAGAAAATTAATCTTAGGGTTGTAAATGGTGACATTTATGTACATCAATAACAAATTTATTTTGAACTTCGATCTTAAAAAGGTTGTACCTCAAGAAGGTGGCATCGTTCATGAGGACCCTCACCATCTGGTTCATCCCCTCTTCTCATCACTGCCATCGGCGAGGAGGTACAGGAGCCTGAAGACCCTCACCCAGTGTTTTGGGAACAGCTTCTTCATCTCTGCCATCAGATTGCTGAGTGGTCTATAAACTCAGGACACCACTTTTCTATTGCTCTTCTGCACTGGTTATGTTTTTATTGTAGCTTATAGCAATTCGTTATGCCTGCTCAGTGAAACTGCTACAAAACAACAAACTTCAGAACTAATGTCAGTGACAGTAAACCTCACCCTGATTCTGACCAGTTTTGGATGAAAAAGTGTTTGCTCAACCTTCTCTGATCCTTCTAACAAATACCTCCTTTATTTAATTGACACCTCTGGCTCTCATAACGCTATATACATTTCAAGCAAATCTCCGCTCAGTCTTCATTGTTCTAAGGCAAACATCCTCAGCCGAGTCTGAGCTTCCCATCACAATAAGTCTACAGGTCTGGCAGCATCATCACAGCTCTCTTCGGTACCTTTGAGTGCTATCACATCCTTCCTATATTATGGTGACCAACACATTCCATTACACTAACTGTTCCCTGACTGTGGTTTCACTCCCATTGTCTAAACTCCTACCAAGCATTACCCTTTGTTTGCATCCACTGAGTCATCTTTTAGTCCAAATTTCCATCTTCCTTTGCATTATATGGGTTTTTACATTTTTGATCAATCTCCCATGCAGGAAATTGACAAATTATTTGTTAGAATGCATGAAATACATTTTCCCTTATGCCACCTCTTTCGAAAATCCAACCTAATCTTCCCTTAACATCGCTATTTTTCCCCTTGGGACAATGTTGAGAGAAGGGGAGCCACTGATGGATTATACCTTTCCTCATGTTGCTTTATGACATTCCTCTGTTTATTCAAATGATTTGACAAATATTAATCAGTCAATCCTACGTTGCCTGGCTTCAAGTTTACCATTATGTGTCAAGTCAAATAGACCAATTTAAAAATAATGAGTTGTAAAATAAACAAGCTCCATCTTGGGTAGTAGCCTCCGCAGAATCCAGATCATCTTCAATGAGCGGTGCCTCGGAAAGCTGGGGTCCATTGTAGAGGATCTTCACCACCCAGGACATGTCCTCTTCTTATCAGGAAGGAGGTACAGAAGCCTGAAAGCACACTCCCAATGATTTAGGAACAGCTTTTTCTCCTTTGCCATCTGATTTCTGAAAATGGATATTTGAATCCATTAAACATTGAACCTCACTACTTTGTATTTTTGCACTACTCATTTAACTATTTCTATATATACTTACTGTCATTCAAGGTTTTCTTTTACTCTTTATTTCATCTTTTACATTGTATGTCTGCCACAAAGTCAAGAAATATCACAACATAAGTCGGTGATAATAAAGCTGATTCCGATTCTGATTTTGAGTATTTGATGATCCCTTAGTCCACTAAGAAAGTAGAGATGCTGGCAAGCCTCCTTTGTGTCTGCATCCCCATGTTGGGCCTAGGATCGGTCCACTGAGATGTCGACACTCACAAACTTGAAGCTTTTCACCCTTTCCATTGCAGGCTCTTCAGTGAGAACTGGTGTGTGTTCAGTTGACTTCCCTCTCCTAAAGTCCAAAATCAGTTCCAATCAATTCCCTTCCCTACCAGATTTCCCAGTAACCTATTCTTCCCACATTTCCAATAACTACCTCCCCCCCAGATATTCTCCCACTCCCTTGCACATAAAATACAATTTACAGAGACTAATTAACCTAGTAACAATCTGCAGAATGAAACTGCATCACATGTGGATCGAATCTGAGTCCCTGTTACGCCAAGGGAGCAAGTTTCACTGGCTGCACCACACTACTACTCTCAATATATGAGTTTTTAAAGTTCTCAATTTAAGTTATTTAAATTTAATTAAATTATAAATTCAAATGACAGGTGTAAGTAACTCTATCCACATGATGCCAATAAAATTTCATTTGGCCTGTATTGTTTCTTGATCTAGAACTATGATTAAACCTGGTACAGTCAACCAGCTAAACAGTATGAGCAAACAACATTGGCAACATTTAGGACAACAGGAGTAACTGCTACAAAGGGCAATCAACTAACTGCTTGCCTTTGTTTTTACTGTTAGTAATCTGCTGGCTGAACAATATATGGATTGGACTGATAAAATGATAGCTCAGGGATTAAAAGACAGTTTCATCAGTCAATTGTAGTGTCAATGAAGAGAGATAAACTAATAGGACTAAATGATGTTGACTTGAGCTGTATTGATAGATCTGTCTCAGATTTATCTAACGCTGGCAAATTTTTTGCAACTAGCATTGTCTTCTATCATCTGGGAACCATCCATAAAAATACTTTGAAAAGATTTCCTTTAGAAAGAATATTTTAAAGATATCATCCTTTTAATGTAGCTCCATGAACATGTCCTACTTTAATTTTGCTTTGTAATAGTTATAGTATAACTGTAACTATATTAGTGATAGTGAAACCACCATCAATTTTCTGTCTTGTTTATTTAATTGAACATGAGATCAGCCATTATGTTGTAATCACAGAAAAGGTCTTAATGTCCCTTCAGTGATTCTCTAAATGGTATAAATGTCAGAATTGTTGATTCTGGTACATTGTGCTCAATTTTCTTGTCACGATTCTGACTGAACCGGCAGCAGGCATCCAAGTTTTGGTTCTCCAGTTCCCTGAGTGTGGTTAGCTGCCAATGTCCCTATAAGACTCAGTCTACCAGTTATTACCTGCCACATTCCTTCATAGAAACTTAGTAAACAGATCAGTGACATTTCTAAGGTATGGCTGGTATGGCACGTGCCCTGGGCGCCACTGAGCAGTTTCTATTAAAGTCAGACAAGCCATCCTTGGATAGTAAAAAAAGAATTTTCTTCAGAAGTATGATCTGTCTTTGATTATCATGGGTGAGAAGCACTAGGATGGCCTTATTTCAGAGCATTGTGTAAAAAGACCATGAAATGTTTCTTCACAAAGAAGAAGAAGTGGAGCTGAAGGATGGAAGAGACGAAAGTTGGAGGCGGAGGAAGCCAAGGAGTCGAGCAAGTTCTTCATGCCCTTAAGTCCGGAACAAGTAGTTCCACAGGTTCCATGGAGTCACCTGCACCTGCTACCAGTTTGTTAGAATCCGAAGGTGGATCAAGTACAAATGAGTCACAAGCTGAGGAGGAAGTCAAGTCAGGTAAACCTGAGTATGACGAGATTAAGAGTGAGGCTGGCACAGAGAACGTGGATATGACAGGAGGGGAAGATGATGGTGGTGATGCTGAGTTTATTGATGAGATTTTACCCGACGAGATTGAACCTGACGACACTGAACCTAGTGAACTGGATGGTGTCAAAGAGCCTCGAACTGTCAAACCAGAAGTCATTGAACAGCATGACATTGGACTTCTGAAGTTCAACAAGGATACTGGAAAAGCAATTCTGCCTGATTCATTGAGAACAGAAATAATAAAGCTGGGTTCAAAGTATTTCCAGAACAGTGAGGGGCCTTTCCTACCAACATATAACCACTCAATGAACAGAACTTGGTTTAAGAGGAGATTGGGAAGTGGTCATGGTGAGGAAGTGACTCGCTCATGGCTGGTCTATTCCCCTTCTAAAAGTTCTGCATTTTGTATCTGTTGCCTTCTCTATTCCCAGTCAGACCATCAATTCTCATTGGAGCAGGAAATTGGATTCAACCAGTGGAAAGCACCTGAAAGGATTAGTGTTCATGAAAATGCCAAAAATCATTGGGAATGCTTCACATAGTGGAAAGAAATAGAAATAAATTTAGCTGGAAACAGAGGAGTTATTGACGCGATATTTCAATCACAGATTTAGAAGGAAAAGCAGAAGTTGTGTGATATCTTGACAAGCGACTCAGAACCTGGCTTTGCGAGGACACAGGGAGTCACTGCAGCTGGACAATGACTCCAATGTGGGAAATTTCCTTGGCTTACTGAAACTACTGGTCATTTTCGACCCTGTCATAAAAGAACACCTCACTCATTTGGAAAGTCATCTTGGATCCATGTCTTATCTTTCACTGGGTGTCCAGAATGAATTCATCAACATGATGACATCCACCATTCGCCAGAGTTTACTGAGAAGCATGAACTTCCACGTTGTTGTCCTGGATTTGAAAGCCCTTCAAGATCATTTTTATGGTGAAAAAAAAGTTTTGGTCAGTAAGTTACTTGAAGAAAGAGTCGGTCTCTGACAAGAATGAAATATTGAAGTTGAAAGACGTCAGAGACAAAAGAAATGAATGGCTGATGAGAACTCGAGAGATGCTGGGTTTACAGCTAAGGAGGAAATGAAAAGAGTCATGAAGGGATCATGTGACCATCTTCACAGAGAAATGGATGAGTGGTTTGCTTATTTGCATGACAATGATGCCAGGTTTGGGTTCCTTCTTGACGTATAGGGACTGTGTTACGGCACAGACAGTAACGACCTAAAGAAGAAGTGTACAGTGGGCAAATTGTACAGCTCTGATGTTGTTGGACAGCAGCTATATGAAGAAATTTTGGATTGTAGAATGTTGCTATCAAGGCAGGTCAACTTGAAAATATCAAGACCTGAAGAGCTTCTTGAATTTATTGTTCAGTATGGAGATTAGAGCTTCTTCCCCAATCTTCTCATGGCTATTTAGATAATGCTAACCATCGCAGTTTCCATTGCCAGCTGTGAGGGATCATTCAGCAAGTTGAAACTAATACTTTCATATTTGAGAGCCTCCATGGTCAAAGCAGACTCTGCGATCTTGCTCTGTTGTGCGTAGAAAGAGAAAAAACTGAAAAAAACTGACTTTGATCACATCATAGACCAATTTGCATCAGTGAAAGCAAGGAAGGTGCAGTTATAATTTTCATGTAGTGCCATAATTTGTTAATTAAAAGATTAATAAGCTTGACTTGTATTTTTGAGCTGATGTTATGGTAAAGTTATCTATAAGATGGGTGTCAAATGTTTGGACAGGGGCGCAATTTCAGTGCTTGCCATAGGCGCTATTTTCCGTAGATAAGCCACTGAAACAGATAGATACTTTATTGATCCCAAAGGAAATTACTGTGTCACAGTAGCATTACAAGTGCACATATATACAAATATTAGAAAAGAAGTAGAAAGAATAAAAAATAAGTTATCACAAACAGTCTAACAAGAGGGGGTCATCACTTCCCTGGCTATGGGTTGACTCATTATAGAGCCTAATGGCTGAGGGTAAGAATGACCTCATATAACGCTTTTTGGGGCAGCGCACTTGTCTCAGACTATTACTAAAAATGCTCCTCTGCTTGGCCAAGTTGGCACACAGAGGGTGAGAGACATTGTCCAGAATTGCCAGGATTTTCCATAGGGTCCGTTGTTCTACCACAGCCTCCACTGGTGTGTCCAGTTTGGCTCCTATAACAGAGCCAGCCTTCCTAATCAGTTTACTGAGCCTGTTGGCATCACCCATGTTGATGCCATTGCCCCAGCACACCACTGCATAGAGGATTGTACTGGTGACAACAGACCGGTAGAACATGTGAAGGAGATGCCTGCATAGTCCAAAGGACCTCAGTCTTCTCAGGAAGTAGAGGTGACTCTGGCCCTTCTTGTACACAGCCTCTGTGCTGGTGCTCCACTCAAGTCTGTCATCCAGGTGCACCTCAGAAACTTGTACGTCCTCACCATGTCCACGTCCTTGTCATCAATAGCAACAAGGAACATTACAGGGTTAGACTTGTATTTAATGCCCCTGTGCTGAGCACTCAGTGCTCACTTGTAGGAGTTCTATTTCTGGTACTACTGTTTGTGATTTTGTTTGTGCCCTCTCATTTAGTCTGAGCCTGAGCCTGTTCTAGACCTAACTCTGCACTTGAGTTCACCGCCATCCATGGTTCCTGTAGGCAGACACAACAACATGCTTCAGGAGATCCTCACCACTCTCCAGAAACTCTCTGGCTTTGGCAGGCAGGATCTGAGTTCAGCCACGTTCAAGCTGGAGATTATGTCAATACTCTTGAGGGTTTGCTGCACCAGTGGCTCCCGAGCAGTATGACGGTAACCCTGCTGAGGATCCCTGGCACAGTGCTCCTTGGCCGTTGGGTTACAGCCCTCTAAGTTCCTGCTGGAATGCAGTAAGGTATCATCTCACTCCTTACTGGAAAAGCCCTTGCCTGGGCCAACACGCTCTGAGAGAAGGATTCACCTGTCCAGGCCAGTGCAGACCTCTTTTCAGAGACTTTGAGGAAGATGTTCTATCATCCCACTGGAGGACATGGCTGTGTGATAAAGCTCTTCAGGGGAACAGGTCTGTGGTTGATTATTCCGTAGAATTTTGCACCTTGGCTGCAAAGGGCACTTGGAATATGGAAATACTAAACACTCTATTCCATAAGGAATTGAGTGTTGAGCCAAAGGATGCCCTTGTACCCTGAGACCCAGTGGGGGATCCAGAGAGCTTTTTGGACTCGGCGATTTGACTAGATAACTGATTAATGGAAAGGAGAAAGGATAGATGAAGGGGATTATTCTGAAGAGTCCTCTTGACCATCCCCTGTCCTTTCCTATTCTCTGGGCTAGGATTCCTCCTCGATCATCTCAGATCCCAGCCTCCAAGGAGCCTATGAAAACAGGTTGGACCAGGCTCTCTCAAGCCATAAGAGAGAGAGAAGGACGGAGGGGTGTTGTATTTACTGTTGAGAGGTTAGATCTTATTGGAGTTCTTTTCCCAAGCTCCCGGGAAACTACCTGGTCTGCCCAGGGTAGGGAGTGCTGTGATGGTTGTGAGCCCCACTCCCAATTCATCTCTCTTTGGAGTGGCACTCCCCATGTCACTTTCTTGGGGAGACCAAAAACATTCCTCAGATGCCTTTAAAAAGCAAACATGAAGAAATCTGCAGATGCTGGAAATTCAAGCAACACATGCAAAATGCTGGTGGAACGCAGCAGGCCAGGCAGCATTTATAGGAAGAAGCACTGTCGACGTTTCAGGCCGAGACCATTTGTCAGGACTAACTGGAAGGAAAGATAGTAAGAGATTTGAAAGTAGGAGGGAGAGGGGGAAATGCGAAATGATAGGAGAAGACCGGAGGGGATGGGGTGAAGCTAAGAGCTGGAAAGGTGATTGGCAAAAGGGATACAGAGCTGGAGAAGGGAAAAGATCATAAGACGGGAGGCCTAGGGAGAAAGAAAGGGAGCGGGGAGCACCAGAGGGAGATGGAGAACAGGCAGAGTGATGAGCAGAGAGAGAAAAAAAGTGGGGGGGATCTAAATAAATCAGGGATGGGGTAAGAAGGGAAGGAGGGGCATTAACGGAAGTTAGAGAAGTCAATGTCCATGCCATCAGGTTGGAGGCTACCCAGACGGAATATCAGGTGTTGTTCCTCCAACCTGAGTGTGGCTTCATCTTGACAGTAGAGGAGGCCATGGATAGACATATCAGAATGGGAATGGGACATGGAATTAAAATGTGTGGCCACTGGGAGATCCTACTTTCTCTGGCAGACTGAGCGTAGGTGTTCAGTGAAACAGTCTCCCAGCCTACGTCGGGTCTCACCAATATATAAAAGGCCACACCGGGAGCACCGGACGCAGTATACCACACCAGCCGACTCACAGGTGAAGTGTCGCCTCACCTGGAAGGACTGTCTGAGGCCCTGAATGGTGGTGAGGGAGGAAGTGTAAGGGCAGATGTAGCACTTGTTCCACTTACAAGGGTAAGTGCCAGGAGGGAGATCGGTGGGAAGGGATGGGGGAGGGGGATGAATAGACAAGAGAGTCGCGTAGGGACTGCTCCCTGTGGAAAACAGAAAGAGGGGGGGAAGGGAAAGATGTGCTTGGTAGTGGGAATGACTTTGGTGCAGTAGGGAGCTTTTTTGGACCTCAGACTGGATAAAAGTTTGAAAAGCACCTTTTCATGTCTCAACCAAAGGCCCATTACCATGGAGACCTTTGGTGCTGGATCAGATCAACCACCAGACATCTCCACTCAAGTTCAAGATTGGCCAGCATGTGGAATCAATCCACCTCCATCTCATTCGCTCCCCAGAAATACCCCTCATTCTGGGTCATGCCTGGCCATCATACCACAACCCGAGAGTCAATTGGATTAGTGGCATCGTACTGAGCCGGGAAAACCAGTGCAAAAAGAAATTCCTACAAAAGGGGTCTAAGGCACCTTCTGAGTTTACTTCTGAGGCAACCTCTGGGTTAAATTCTGACATGCCTTCCGAATTACCTGCTAAACCTTGCACCTCCAAACCAAGTGCATCTGAGTTGTATAGAGTTCCTCCACAATATTCAGACCTGCTGGAGGTCTTCAGCAAGAAAAAGGCCACCACTCTACCACCTGACCGGGTCTACAACTGCACCATTAACCTGCTATTGGGTATTTGTCCTCCTTGGGGACAGGTTTACTCTCTATCGGCCCCAGAGAGAAAAGCCATGGAGGACTACATCCAAGAAGCTCAGATGTCTGGGTTTATTCAACTGTCCACATGTTCCACTGGGGCTGAGTTTTTGTTCATCACCAAGAAGGATGGTGGACTAAGGGCCTACACAGACAATTGGGGGTTAAATGAGATCACCGTTAAAAACCGGTACCCTCTCACTGTCTTGAATGTGGCCTTTGAGGTTCTCCGGGGAGCTACTATATTCACCAAATTAGACTTCTGTGGAGCCTACAATCGTGAGGGAGACTAGTGGAAAACAGCATCCAACACACCTACGGGCCACTACGAATACTGGGTCATGCCTTTTGGGGTGGCAAATGCTGTAGTGGTATTTCAAGCATTTATTAATGAGATGCTACACCACTTTGTCTTTGTCTACCTAGATAACGTACTCAGTTTCTCCCGTTCCACTAAAGCACTGGTAAGTGGGTTTGGTTCTCAACTAGAGATCTCCCCAGGCGGTTCATCAAGGGATGTTACAGGTGGGCAGGCATGACTAAAGATGTCGGGGAATATGTCTTAGCATGTGAGTTATGCACACAAAATAAAGGAACCCCAATACAGTCTCAAGGTCGGCTTCAGCTTCTCCCTGTTCCTACTCGCCCTTGGTCCCAACTTTCTATGGACTTTATCACAGTTCTTGGGGCCTCTCAGGGTAATAGAATAAACATGGTGGTTGTAGACCGATTCTCCAAGGCCTGCCACTTTGTACCCCTTCCCAGACTACCACTGGCTTCAGAGTCTGCCAAGCTCGTGTTACAGCATTGCTTCCCCTGGACATCATCTCTGATTGCAGCCCCCACTTTGCCTCTAGGTTTGGAAGGCTTTTTGTGGGCTCACTGTGTCTTCTGCCAGTCTGTCTTCTCGGTTCTATCTGCACACCAATAGGCAAACAGAGAGGGTCAACCAGGACCTAAACAGAGCACTCAGATGTTCAGCCTCGGCGAGCCCTACAACCTGGAGTGACAACCTGATGTGAGCGACAACATTCGAATATCAGGATGTCCCCTTTTGAATGCCAACTTGGGTACCATCCTCCGCTGTTCCTGGAACAAGAAGAGGAGATGGGGGTTCTGTCAGCAGACCATCTGGTCCAGAGATGTTCCCAGAAATGGATTAAGGTGAGAGAGACATTGTTTGTCAATTCATGGCAACAAGACTAGGCCAAGTGCTGGAGAAGACAGGGATCAACACTTCTTCCCCGTAGTGGGTTTGGCTGTCAACTAGAGCTCTCCCCATGTGGCCTAAATCCAGAAAATCAGCCCCACGTTACATCGGTCTGTTTAAAATCCTGTGACGCTTCAACCCAGTTACCTAGCATCACCAACTCCCGAGCTCCCTGCAAATTCGCCCCACTTTCAACGCAACCCATCTCAAGCCCTTGAGTGCCAGCCCCTTGGCTCCAGTTCTCCTCAGTCTCCCAGAATTATTGAGAAAAAACCACCTACACAAACAATCCAGTGACTTTTAGATGCCTGCATTCTTCGAGGTAAAAGATAGTACCTTGTGGATTGGGAGGGATATGGCCCAGAAGAAAGAAACTGGATTCCTTCACTGGACATCCTGGACCTTAGCTTCATAGACGACTATCACTGGCACCATTCCACCAGATCTCACCAGGCTGTCAGGAGCCGGACGTGGGATGGTGGAAGCATTGGGGTGGGGGGTTCTGTCATGGCCCTGACTGAACAGCGGCAGACATCCAAGTTTCAGTGCTTCAGTTCCATGGAGTATGGTTAGCTACCGCTGTCCTTTTAACACTCAGACTGCCAATTATTGCCTGCCACATTCCCTCATGAAAATTCTGGACTTAAAGGCCTAATGCTAAGCACTCAGTTCTCTATTGCAGGAGGTCTAGTAGTCTCGCTTACTTTGAGTTTGGGTCTGAGCTCATTCTTGACCACTATCCATAGCTCTCTCATTACATCTCTTCCTTCTTCCCCTCTGTGGGTACAGTTAGGGTTTTGAGATATGTAGTTGTGTGATTTTACTGAGTAAATGAGGATTTTGAGTTCTGGATTTGCCCTATCTCCTGGCTCTGGGTCTCATCAGTAGTTATAGGTGAGTGAACAGAACAGAGCTGGTAAATCATGCTCAATATTCTTCATCCTTTCCCCTCTGTCCCTGTGTGGGTAGTGAGGTCAGCAGCTCATGCAGCTTTATGTCATCAGCATAAAGGTAACGGTAGTCAGCAAGCTGTTGCCAGCAAATCATTTCTGTTGGAGGAAATCAATATTTCAGCAATGTGCTGTTCTTTTCAGCAGTTGCAGCAATAATTCTGATTGTGTGCTATCTGTGATTGGGGTGATTTATATAGTCTCTCAGTTAAACTATGATGAATTTTGTTGAAATTTGAAGGGAATGTCCAGGGCATTTCCCAAACTGGTTTCACTAACTTTACTTCTATAATTGGTTTCTCTCAATGTGCAGCTATAAACAAAATGTGAATAGATTGTGATGCAGCTTAATATCCTTCCTTTTATAATCTTGTTTGGAATAATCTTTATTATTGAGCATCCAAGGTATGAAATCATAATAGCAAAACAATAGCTATTTGAAGAAATATCCATGAACTTCTGTTCTAGATCATGAAGGTCGGGTTAGCTGTACATATGTAGTTACACATTGCTCAGCATCACTTATAGACCATGAGACATGGGAGCAGAATTAGGCCATTGAGTCTGTTCATCTATTTCATCATGGCTGATCTGAATTTCCTCCGCTTCAATCTCCTGCCTTCTCCCTGAATCCCTTCATGCCCTGACCAATCAAAAATCTATTAACCTCTCTTAAATATAGACTTGGCCTCCACAGCTGCCTGTAGCACAGAATTTCAGATTCACCACTCTGGCTAAAGAAATTCCTCCCCATTTCTGTTCTAAAAGGACATCCCTCTATTCTGAGGCTGTGGTCTCTGGTCTTAGACTCTCCCGCCATAGGAAACATCTGCTCCACATCTCCTCTTTTGAGGCCTTTCACCATTCGATAGGTTTCAATGAGGTCACCCCTCATTCTTCTGAACTCTAGTGAATGCAGGTCCAGAGCCATCAAATGCTCTTCATGTGACAAGCCACTCAATCCAGGAATCATTTTTTGTGAACTTCATTTGAACACTCTCCAGTTTCAGCTCCTCCTTTTGAAGGTAAAGGGCCCAAAGCTGCTTACAGTACTTCAAGTGAGGCCTAAGCAGTGTTTTATAAAATTTTGACATTACGTCCTTGCTTTTATAGAGAAACTTGTAGAGATGTACAGGAATCTGTTATTAAGAACAGTGATATGATTTATGAGTCAGATCTAATTTATAAATGACTAGCTAATCTAATTTTAATTAAGGGGAAACCTTAATGTGATGAATGAGTTGAGGATGTAGGATTGGGTTTGTGGTGGAGGGAGCTATGCATATTCTTCACATGGACCTCCATGGAAATGGTATATTGAACAAATTTGGAAAGGTGCTTGTGTAGTTAATGTTTCAGTAGCATTTGAGTAATATAGTAAATGCATTGTTAATTAAGCATTCATGATTAAATAATTCATTGAGGGTTTTATGTAAAGGTGAATTGCAAACATCATGGTGCTAACATGAAGTACATTTGCCCCACTTAAAGTAAAATTAAGTTAGCCTCTCACCTTGGACTTTTGAATTAGTTTAATGATTTGAAGTTACAAAACTTAACAGTGACAATGAGATATTTTTAAAAAAATCTGAGATGGCTACTGTCCTACTGAAGCTCAACAACGAAAACTGAGTTTAAAGAAACGGGGCAGCTGTCGCAGAGTAGAGCCAAAAAATGGCAGAACCCAGAAGAATTTAGGGTTTACAAACAGTGAGTACTAGGTGAAAATCATAAATAGCTGATGACATTGGAAAGATTGATGCATTTAATTGCTCAATGGAAACTGGCTCATGTATACTGAGCTAATAGAACAGTATTTTAAAGCAAATGAAATGGCCGATGAGAAACAAGTACTGATTTTTGAGTGCATTTGGGTTTAAAAGCATATAGTTTGCTTCGAAGTTTAACTACTCCAACCAAATCAGCAGAAGTGAGCTTTGCTGATATTGTGAAAATGTAGGATCAGTTAGAACCAAAAACATTGTTGATTGCAGAATGCTTTAGCTTTCATAAGCAGAATCAAAAAAGGAAGGGGAGTTCATTTCTGCATATATGGCTGAATTGTTGACTGAGCACTCAGTTCAGTAACAGGCTTAATGATGTACTGAGGCTATTCAGTTTGTGGAATCCTACAAGGAAGTATTCAGAAAGAGCTCCTAAATGAAGCACAATTTGTTGAAATTGCTGCTTTAATGGAAACTGCAGACAGGGGTGCAATTGAGTTGCAGTCAGGAATGAAAGAGAGTGAACAAAATTGGCTAGCTGAACAAATTGTTACCATTGTGGCACAGGCTCATACATGAACAATGAAGATTAAAAGGTAAAATGTAGAAAAAGCAATAAAGTAGTAGTAATAATAATAATGGGACAATTTAAAATTTACTGTGTGGATGTCTGCATATAGTTGTATTATATAGTATACTCTGTATATAGTTGAGATGCATTCTCTATTGAGTTGGAATTTTTAGCTAAGTAGTGAAGTGTGTACTTAATATTTCAGTATTGAAGTATGCAAGTTTGATTAACGATTCTTGTTTAAATAATTCATTATGGGTTGTATATGAAATAAGTGAGTTGCATACATGATGCTACTGCGTGATAATTGCGCATCTCGCTTAAAGTAAAGAATGAAGTTATACCCACATTCCTGGTTCTCATTTTCTTTGAATTAGTTTAATAATTTGAAGTCATAAAACATAAGAGCTTCGGCTTTTTATCCAGTAGCTTAGTGATGCAAGTGAGAAAGATGCAAGTCATAATGTTTGTGGAATTATCTAAACTAAATATTCTGGAGAATGGCTGAAAATTAAATAACTTGGTGGTGTAACTTATCTAGCAGATACCATTTACATTCAGAGAAAATGCACCTGCTAATGAATTTGCCCTCATATCACAAAGCCCTCTCTCATAATTGGACTCTTTAAGCATGGTTAGGAAGAAATATTTACACTATCTTTCAAGGCCTATGTTTACTGCTTAAACCATGAGTCAAATGGGCCTATTGGCCCCTGAAGCACTCTTTTAAAATTTTAAAGTAGGCTGTTCTGTACTTTGTTTCCATCCTACTGATATAGTCTTTCTTTCATTTCCTTGGGCAGCATTTATTCTTCTTGGGCCCTTGGCTCCCAGTGGAGCATAGGCCATTGACCTCCATCTCCACCTCAGTGTTGATGGTATGGTTGGAGTTCAGTGTTTCTGTAATCCATTCTACCCACTCTACAGGGGATTGGCCTGTACAGCTGCACCAGAGCCCTGTCAGCCAGCCTTGCCCATTTCCACCTCACAACCAGGATGTAGAGTTGGATTTTGAGAGGCTTGTGCAGCATTTATCTCCAGTTGAATTTGGCTCACACCCACAGCTTTTAGTTGGAGGTAGCTGTCATCAATCTTTAAAGAAATAATTCTTAAGGTTCCTTGTGGATAATCTGCTTTAATTTTAGGGTTATGCTTTAAGTCTCTATGATAGAAAAATGCTTTGCTATCAATTTTTTTCAATCTCATCAGAATCTATCGGATTACCTATTGCCTTTCTGCACTCCAGGGACTATATGCCTAGTTAATGTAATGTTTCTTCATCATTCCCTGGAGCTCTGGATCTGCACGTTGAACTGCCACTGCATTCCTGTCTGTTAACATTGAGATGGCAAGGTTCAAGGATGCTAATCCCTTTCCACATTATGTCTTCAGGCAGCTGCTGTTTGTCATTCATCTCAATGCCCACTCTACCTTCAATGCATTTGTCTCCCTCTCTGCTCAGAATCTCAGCTGTTATCTTTATTCTGCCAATTTACTGGCACTGAGTGGCTGATGATGAACACTAGGGGCAGGTGCCTATCAGCTTTCTGCTCATCAGCAAGTGAAGTCAACAGTACACTTCTATGGTCCTTGTTGGCCACCTGAGGTTTGTAATAGTGTAGCACATTATTTATTGACTCAGTTGCATTCAGTGTTAAGGCCTAGAAATGTCAAGGGGTCGATTTCCATTCTTGTTATCCCCAAATTTTAAACAATTTAGGAAAGGAATAAAAACCTTTAGGGGTTTCATCAGTGGGTACTTTTTTTTTGCAGGGATCTAATAAGTTAATTACTGAGTCAGCTTTTGGGCTCTGATACCACAGCCTTGCAATAGTGCTTAACTTGTCATTGTTTTTAAATTGTCCAGATAAGTTCAAAGGTTTGTTATCAAAGTATTCGTCTAAATAACTTCAGATAGCCATGAAACCAAGAAAGAACAGCAGCATGCTTGTTGACCCCCCAATCTCTCCCCCTGCACAAAAAACAAACTGAACAAGCACATCATTTGCTCTCCCCATACACAAAAACAAGAAAAATCAAGTGGGAAAACACAGAATATTAAATAAAACTAAGGCTGGAAAAAGTTCACTGTCCAAAAAGCAGAAAACCTGAGCAACATTCTCCCTCTCTGTAGCAGAGTGATCTCACCAGTGATTAAAAAGGCAGTTGGTAAGACATGGAAGCAGAATTAGGCCATTGAGTCTGCTCTGCCACTCCATATCTGATCCTGGATCCCTCTCAGCCCCATCCACCTGCCTTCTCACCGAATCCTTTGGTTACCTGATCAATCTGGAAGCTATCAACTACTTCCCACAGACTTTGCCTCCATTGCAGTCTGTGGCAGAACATTCCACATTCACTACACCCTGGCTTTAAAAAAAAATCCTCCTTGCTTCTATGCTAAAAGGTTGCCCGCTCAGTTTTGAGGCTGTGTCCTCCAGTTCTGGATGCCCCACAATAGGAAACATACTCTCCACATCCACCTTATCTATTCATTTCAACATTCAATAGATCTCAATGAGATCCCCTTGCATCCTTCTAAATTCCAGTGAGTACAGGCCCAAAGCTGCCAAACACTAATGTTAAACCCTTAACCCCAGAATAATCCTAGTGAACCTCCTCTGGACTCTCTCCAATGACAACACATCCTTTCTGAGATATGGGGCCCAAAACTGTTGACAATACTCCAAGTGCAGCCTGACTAGTGTCTTATAAAATCTCAGTATTATCTCCATACTTTTATATTCCATTCCCCTTGGAAATAAATGCCAACATTGCTTTACTGACTTTACCTGTAAATTAACCTTCTGAGAGTCTTGCACGAGGACTCCCAAGTCCCTCTGCACCTCTATTTGACCCTTCTCCCCATTTAGATAGTAGTTCGCACCAGTGTTCCTTTTACCAAAATGCATTTTCATACATTTCCCAACACTATTCCATCTGCCACTTTTTTGCCCATTCTTCCAATTTATCTAAGTCCTGCTGCAATTACATTGCTTCTCATCACTACCTACCCCTCCATCTATCTTTGTGTCATCTGCAGACTTTGTCAATATTTGGATAATGCGTTTGATGGCTTTGTGACAATGTGAAATAGTTGCAGTCCCAATACTGACCCCTGAGGAACACCACTCTCTGCTTCCTGCCTATCAGCCATTCCTCTATCCATGCCAGTATCTTTCCTGTAATGCCATAGGATTTTACCTTGTTAAGCAGTCTCATGTGGCACCTTATCAAATGCCTTCTGAAAGTCCAAGTGAATGACATTCACTGCCTCTCCTTTGTTCACCCTGCTTGTCACTTCCTTGAAGAATTCTAACAGATTTGTCAGGCAAGATTTCCCTTTACAGAAACCAGCTGACTTTGACTTATTTTATCATTAGTCTCCAAGTAGCCAAAACCTCATCCTTAATAATAGATGCCAACACTTTCCCATTTACTGAGGTTAAGCTAACTGGCTTATAATTTCTTTTGCCTTCCTCCCTCCTTAGGAGTGACATTTGTAATCTTCCAGTACTCCCAGAATATGCCAGACTCAAGTGATTCTTGAAAGGCCATGACCAATATATCTGTTATTTCTTCAGCAGCCTATCAGGACTGTGGGATGTAGTCCATCTGGTCCAGGTGACTTGTCCACCTTAAGTCCTTTGGGTTTGCCTATCACACTTTCCTTTGTAAAAGAAATGGCACTCACTCCTCCTCCCTGACACTCACAGACCTCTGACACACTGCTAGTGTGAAGACAGATGCAAAGTACCCATAAAGTTTATCTGCCATTTCTTTGTCCCCCATTACTACCTCACCAGCATCATTTTCCAGTGGTCCAATGTCAACTCACACCTCCCTTTTACTCTTTATATAACTGAAAAAAAGCTGTCTACCCTTTCTGTAGAGCAATCTCACCATGTTATTTTTTTTTAAAAGGCAGTCTCCCTTCAGCAGCAGAGCAAATTTCCCCAAGCAATTTTAAAAAGGCAAGCAGCCAGTGTTTTAATATTCCTCATTGCTCCAATTGGTGAAATGGAGTCAAGCAACCTTCTTGCCACGAGGTTCTCACACTCTTTCTGCCTCCAGGTTCCCCCTTGGCAATAGCAGAATGCTAAAACACCACAAACAATCTCCAAACTGCAAATCCCAGGCAAAACAGTTCCAGAGTCACATTCAAGATGGAAAAACAAACGTGAAGGAAGTGAAATGTATGGTTTCATGATCTATCCAGAAGATGTTGACTGAAGGAGCAGGTGCCGTCTTGACCAGTATCAAACTGCAGTTTAGTTTCATCAGGATCCAAGAGGATTAAAGACTGAAATATTCAATTCAAGCTCTGGATGTTAAACAGAATTGTGCAGGACAAGCTACATGAATATTATGTTATATGATTAACTTGCACCTTTTTGATGCTGGTAATGAACAGACAGAAAACTCTGTCCAGCTCCTTATCCTGACTGCTGTGTCCAATCAGCATAGGGCATGCTCTTTTCTGACAGCTGCCATCAGGTAGAAGGTACAAGAGCCTCAGGACTCTCACAACAAGCAGGCTCTTGAGCAAAGGGGATAGTTATATTCACTTGCCTATCCATTGAGATATTCCCACAACAAATTATCTCACTTTAAGGACTTTATCTCATTATCTTGTTCTTGTTATTTATTACTATTTATATTTGCATTTGCAGAGTTTGTGGTCTTCTGCTTTTGTTGATAGTTACTATCCTATAGATCTGCTGAGTATGCCTGCAAGAGAGGCTTGCAGGGCTGCTTCCCCACTAGAGGAAGGATCTACCAGTGATGGTTCACCAGAGACGTAACAACTGCTGATTCACCAGTCAATAAATCTTGCATGGCACAAACACAATGAACATTCAGGGCCTGAAAGCAATTGTCACCGAGCAAGAAGTAAACTCAAACCAGTCATTGCAGAGAGACACTTTACTCAATGTATAAATTTTCCCAGCCAGTCAGTGCAGCGGGAAGCTGCCCTTAAAGACTGCACTTGTCAGAGGTGGGGTAGTTGCAAGAGAGCAGATTCATTGACTTGGGGAATAAAATCTAAAAAGAAAAGGAGCATGCTGTGGTCAAAGTTGGAAAAAAAATAATAAGAATTGAACAAACTTCAAGTAAATAAATCTCTAGACCCTGTGGCTTCTTTTCTAAATGAAGTAGATATATTCAATTTCTCATTGCTACAGTCAGAAGTTCCCACCTGTTTCAAAAGGGCAACAATTATACCAGTGCTCAAGAAGAGCAGTGTGAGCTGCCTTAATGACAGTCATCCAGTAGCACTCACATCTATGGTGAAGTGCTTTGAGAGCTTGGTCATGGCTAGAATCAACTCCTGCCTCAGCAAAGACCTTGAGCCACTGCAATTTGCCTATCGTCTCAATAGGTCTACAGCAGACGTGATCTCATTGGCTTACCACACAGCCTTTGATCACCTGGACAAGACAAATACCCATGTCAGGATGCTGTTTATTGACTACAGCTCAGCATTTAGCACCATCATTCCTACGGTTCTGATAGAAGAGCCGTAGAACCTGGGCCTCTATACCTTTCTCTGCAACTGGATCCTTGCCTTCCTAACTGAAAGACCATACTCTGCAGATTGAAATAACATCTCCATCTCACTGATAATCAAAAACTAAGAGAAAATCTATAGATGCCAAGCAGTAACACACAAAATGCTGGAGGAACTCAGCAGGCCAGGCAGCATTTATGAAAAAGACTAAACACTTGATGTTTCAGGCTGGGGCCTTTCATCAGGACTGGAGATAAAAAAAAAGATGAGAAGTCAGAGTAAGAAGGTGGGGAGAGTGGAAGAAATACCAGGGAAGTGGGGAGCAGTGGAGTAAAGAGCCGGGAAGATGATTAATGAAGGAGATAAAGGGCTGGAGAAGGGGGAATCTGTCTGATAAGAGGGGACAAAGCCATGGAAGAAAGAGAAGGAGGAGCACTAGAGGGAGGTGATGGGCAACTAAGGAAATAAGATGAGAGAAGGAAATGGAACAAGGGGAATGGTGAAGGGGGGCATTAGTGGAAGTTCAAGAAAATTCTGAAGAAACTCTAGCTTCATCAGTTATAATCTTTCAATGTTCTCTTGTTTTCAGAACTCCATTGTTATATTTGTACTAAGGCAGTTGGTCTCTCTTTGTACGAAAACTGTCTGAGACCGTTGGTATTTTCAACAACATAGCCCAGTGCCCATGCCTCTTGAAACTTGTGTTTCTGGAGAGCATCAAACTTGCCTGATTTGTAAACAAATAATCAGCAGTAATGTTTTCTCTTCCAGCTCTTACATTATCTCAAGGGTTTCAGAGATCTGTCCTGGCATTTTTCCTAGCCCATGTACTGATCCTTGGCAGGATCATTTGAAAATTTGGCATTATTTTCTCTAGTTTCCACTGATGACACCAAGCACTATCCTGCTGTCATCCTTCCATTTTCTCTAAATTGCCAGTCGGGGTTATGAGTAGAAATTTCCTCTGACAATATATCAGGAGAAATGAAGCAGACATCTGTGGTTACAATTCCTACATCATCAGCTCCATCTCTTTACTTCAACTGTATTATATTTGATTTGAGAGAGAAGACCTGGATCTCTGACAGTATCTATTTCATCACTGAAGTTGCCTATAACCACTACTACAAAATCCCTTGCCTCAGCTCATTTGCTGGTGAATTTCCCTTGGCCTTCTTTACCTCACGACCTGACTACTTAACCCCATTCCTAGCTAGCTTCTTGTGTGCTGGGTCTCGTCTACAATTTCAATTGTCATTCATGAATATAGCCAAATGAAACAGTGTTACCCTGGGGCAAAGGTGCAAAACACAGTACCAACAATCATACACAGCACAAGGCACACATAACACATATAAGACAACAGTAAAATGCAGTCACACAAAAAAATGTTGCCCGTCCCTGAGTCTATCAATATTACAGCAAGCTGCAATTGAACACAATGCATCCTGTCTTCTGCCGAGTGAACACCAACTCCAGCCTGTACCCTTCACCACCCTAGCACTCTGGTGGAATGCATCGACTCTGATGCCTCCCTTCAGGCAACACGGCAGCTCAAGGCCTTGACCTCACTCTGACTGAGACCATGTAGCTTCCTGCCATCCACCACTGTTCACCAATAAACCAGTGAACAGGACTTGCAGTATTCCTCATTACCAATGTCCAACTGCTTCATGTGAGCACAAGAAAAACATCCTGCACACCACTTTTGTGCACTGGCTCTGACCCCTTTCTGTAATATGGCCCACGCCAAGTCTGGCTCCTCTGGCAACTCAATGATGGGGTAGATCTGCAGAACCTGAAGTTCTTAATGTCCATCAATTTCTTATGATCATTGAAAAGATTGTTTTTTTTTTAAACATAACACCTTTGGTTGGCCCTGTGGAAACTGCTGCGTCCAAGTGCACCACCATCTTACCAGAACATGTTAAACTTGTAATATTGAATAACCAAGTTTCCTAGACAAATGAATCCAATCAAAGAAATCCCATCCAGCTGATTGATGTATTTTAGCTGGTTCTTTACGGATATAATCAGCCAAATCAGTTTTATCTTCAGACTCGTCAGGTATGCAAGTACAATGATCTATAACTGCACGTAACTGCTAAGAGAAAATCTAATGCCATATGATTTTGAAGAACAGTCTTGTGTATGGTGACTATTCCTGTTACTTTTCCCCAAGACATCAACAACGGCATTGTCTTGAACTCCTTGCAACACCATAAAATGGGAATAAGATTATATTTACTTAAATGATCTAGTACAAGACGGTCTGAGGGCAAGGTCATTGTATAATTTGGTCTCCCTTGAGAATCATGAATCATTGACAGAATGTCAGTATCGCCAACGTCAGTATGGTGATACTGACCTTTGCTTCAGAAAGAGGACGTTTGTTCTGGATCTACAGGAATGTCTAGCATTAGTGAATATTTTGAGTGTGTGGTATATATTGACATACCCAGTAACTAGAGTTGTTATCAGCTTCAACAAATTCGTGTGAAACTTGCAAGTATACATTGAGTCATCTCAATTAGCACATTGTGCATATTGAAAATGAGCAGAAATACAACAACAAATAATATTAGAATAAACTTCATATGTCCAGTAGCTATTGATTGATAGACTGGATAGTGTCCAGCAGTGCAGGCACAGGGTCAGAGGTTATGAGCATGTTTGTGCTTGTTGTCCTTAGCGGGTAGAACTCAATTTACTTCGGGTGACTGGTGTGTATCCACTTGTATTTTGCTTTTGCTTTCAGTGCTGAGTTGGTAGTTAACAGCACTTGATAAAGACCTGCCCATCCAGATCCCAATGTGATGAAGGGAAAGGTAAACTTGGGTAGAGGGATAGGTAAATGGGGTATGATTTTAGCTTATGATCAATTGTCTTATGTTACTGAGCAGTCAGAAAGAAACTCTACCCAGCAACAGGTAACGCACTAGGCATTGTTCTCTAAAAGTGCTAAGCATAAATAAATATGGGTATAGAATGATTGAAGGGGCCTCTCAAGGTATAACTAAATATGGGACAGAACGTTTGAGAGAAGGGGGAAATGTTGGGGGAGGTGCCAATATGATGAACTTAGGTTGTAACACACACAAAATGCTGGTGGAACGCAGCAGGTCATGCCTGACGTGTTGTGTTCCACCAGTATTTTGTGTGTGTTGCCTGAATTTCCAGCAACTGCAGATTTCCTCATGTTTAACTTAGGTTGTATCTAGGCTGGCCTTGGCAGAAATAATTACAACTAACCAATAATGATTTTACATCTAATTGTATATTAACATGTGATCGAAACTATTCTAAAATTGTTTTAACTCTTGTAATTGTAAGATTTCCTGCGACTAATATTATAAATTGGGTAGAACTGTAAGTCCGGGCGGAAAAGCCCAGACTATCTTCTTGATTAGTCTGTGATTTCCCCATAGCATGCTATGAATAAAAAGTGAAGTTTGATGAAGTATCGCTTGTTTTATGGTTTTATTGAATTCATGGTACCTTGTGTTATTGCATCGGGTCGATCCATCTTTGACAAATGGCTCCTTGTGCGGTTTCTTAATCAGGACCCACTCACCAGGAATCAGAGTGTGTCCTCCTTCTGTTGGATCACTCACTCCGAGCGAGCAGAAACCTCTTTAGAAGCAGACTGGAGAGTTTGGGTTAATTTTGATGCAAACTGTCTGCAATAATGTGTACACCCACCTCTGCGATAGAGGGCTACCAGCAGTGACATAGGACACCCTGTTACTACTGTGAATGGACTTAGCTTAGTTCCCTTCTTTGGGGTTGCTCTGCTATGCAAAACTGTAGGAAGAGGTCTAGGCAATGGTCTATGGTGGTTGGTCAGTCGTTTGAGGAGGTGAGGACGGGGGGGGGTTGGAATGAGTGAAGTCAAGGTGGTTATGGGTAGTTTTATGGGGGGGGACGTGTTTCTGATGTCTTGGGATGGCAATCCTCATCATTAGAACTGAAGCAGTGGAGTTGGAGGAACTGAGAGAAGGGAATAGCATCCTTGCAAGTAACAGGGTCGGAAGAGGTGTAGTCAAAGTAACTGTGGAAGTCAGTGGGTTTGTAAAGATTTCAGTTAGATAATCTATCTCCAGAGGTGGAGACAAAGAACATGAAAAAGGGGAGAGGCATTGCAGATGGACCAAGTGAACTCGAAGGCAGGGTGGAAATGAGAAGGCACAGTTGATGGAACTGAAGAGCTTGGCATGGTTGCAGAAAGAAGCATCAATATAGTAGAGGATGCTTTTCCATCCTCTCAGGCAGTCAGGCTGATGTCAGTAGTGGGGAAGTTACTGGAAGGAATTCTGAGAGACAAGTTGCACCAGCATTTCAATAAGATGGAGTCTGATTAGGAGGAGTCAGCATTGCTTTGTGCAAGGGAAGTTGTGTTTACAAATCTTTTTCAGTTCTTTGAAGATGTAACTGAAAAGGTAAATGAGGGTAGGGCATTTCACTTTTGTCTATTTGGATGTTAGTAAGGCTTTGACAAAGTCTGGTCTGGGAGGTTAGATCCCATGAGTTCAGGGAGCTCTATTTCAGTGATTCAAGACTGGCTTGGAGGTAGGAAGAAGGTGGTGGTGGCTGAGGGTTGTTTCTCTGATGGAGCCAGTGACTAGTGGTGTGCCTCAGGAATCGGTGTTGGAACCCTTGTTATTCATTATTTATATAAATGATTTAGATGTGAACACGCCTGGATTGATTTGCAGATGACATGAAATTAGGAGGAACTGTTGATCATGAAAAACATTGTTATAGATTACAATGGGACTTTGATCAGATGGGGAAGTGGATCAAGGAGTGGCAAATGGATTTCAGAACAGAGACGTGTGACGTGATGCATTTTGGAAAGTCAAACCAGAGTCATACTTGTACTATTACTAGTGTTAAAGGGCACTCGGGAGAGTAATGGCCAGAGGGATCTATGAATACAGATGCATACTTCGTTGGAAGTGGAGTGTTAGGTAGGCAGGGTGGTGGAAAAAAGCATTGACTGATTGGAGTTTCAGCACTATGTTGCAGCTGGATAAGTCACTGGCGAGGTCACACTTGGAATATTGTGTATTGTTTTGGTCGCCCACTTATAGGAAAGGTGTCATGAAACTGGAAAGAAGATTTACAAGGCTGTTGCCAGGACTAGAGGGCATGAATTACAGGGAGAGGTTTGACAGGCTAGGTCTTTATTCCTAGCAATGCAGGAGAACAAGAGGGGCATTGAGAATGCAACAATAAGTCTTTTCCCATGGGTAGGGAGTCCAAACTAGACAGCATAGATTTAGGGTGAGAGGGCAAAGATTTAAAAAGTTCCACAGGGGCAAATTTTTCACACAGGTGGTGAGTATATAGAGTTAGCTGCCAGAGGACGTATTTGAGGGAGGTATAATAGTATTATGTAAATAGTACTTGGATGGCATGGAAGGATATGGGCCAAATGCAGGAAATTGGGACTAGCTAGAAGGTCAACATGTTCAGCACAGACTTGTTGGGTTGAAGGTCCTTACCTGCGCTTCATAACTCTATAGCTATGTAACTTCAAAATAAAACAGCTCTTTTGCAGTGAAGGAAAGCAATCATCTGCTGAACTGAAGCAACACAACAATTACTCTACAATTAACACAGGTACGAAGATGCCGGTCCCCAATTAAGCCCTTTAGGAATTTCACAAAAAGCTTACAGGTCATTTATTTGGAAACAATTGGCATGAAAAGGCTCTTGATAATTATTCTGCCGAGACAAGAAATATTACATAGACAGATGTGCTGAATTACACAATCTTAAATTGTTAGCATTTCCTGGAACATTGATTTGTTCAGGAATTCTCAAATGGAAAGCTTGTCATAGGATTTCATGCTTCTGCAGGTTTCCCAGACTTCATAAACCACTTAATATATACCTGTCTTCATACTAGCAAGTAGTTCTGTCAACTGCGTGTTGTGACTATTCACATCTACTTTGGCAAAAACAATCTGATCTTGTGCTGATTTGTGCACAGAGTTTAACGTTGTGCCTTTGTAGCATCCAGTGCTAATGAGATGAGGACACATCTAAATTGGTAGCTCAATATGAATTTGGAGATCCCTGGTTAATTAAAAGTAGTTGGTTCTAACCAACCTGGAAATTAAAAATGAGAATTGTATTTATGTGATCTTTTAATTGGAATGAAAAGGACAGAAGTCGGGTTCAATGGTTTAATTTAATATCAGAGAATGTATACAGTATGCAACCTGAAATTCTTACTTTTCGCAGATATCCATGAAATAGGAAAAAATACCCCAGAATGAATGACAGAAAGCATTGCAACCCCCAAAGCCCCCTCCCCCTGCAATGCACAGGCAGCAGCAAAGGCATCAACCCTTCCCGCTCTCCTTCCTCCCACTTGCTTCAGCATAAAGCACCAATCTCCCATCACCCACCATGCAAGCAATAGCAAAGGCCCCTGCACCATGATCTGGAGTCCATCAAAAACTACTGTCCATCCCAACACTTTGACATCTCAGGCTCACTCTCTCACTAGCGGGGGTGGGGGGGGGGAGAGAGAGAGATCTCACTCCTGCAACAGTGAGAGGGGGGAGACCAACAGCTCTCTGTTTCAATGTTACATTCTGCTGTGTCGCTTGTCCAAGTTTCTCGACTTGAGGACCAACAGCCACTCGCTTACCATTGTGTGAGAGAGAGAGAGAGAGAGAGAGAGAGAGAGAGAGAGAGAGAGAGAGAGAGATCGCTTGACAGTAGCATACATTGTGTTGACTTGAGTTTCAATCTCTGGTGATGCTTCAGTCAGTGAGGAATTAGGCCATCCACAGGCTGCACCTTGAAGGTGAACGTCTTCCGGGTCACACCAAAGCGCCAGGCTGCTCAGCGAGTCTGAGAGCAAGAATCCGCTGCCACTGCCCCTGAAGAACTGTAGGTTTGGCAAGTGTCTGGCAACATGACAGCCTATTGTCCAATTTCCCCAGTCTGAGGAACAAAGTCTCAAAGTGATGCAAATTGTCAGTCTAGATTTCAGGCCCTTGGGCGTTCCACCCTCCTACAGAAGTTGACAGACCCAGTTCCAAACCATCTCTGGATGTATTTCTGGAATTCACAGCTTCAGAAAGCTCACTCCTCACCAGGACAGTGCCGGTCTGTAACCTTTTCTTCCAATGTCAGAATAAAAGGATATTATGAACATTCTTGTAGTTTTGCATGTCTTTTTTTCTGAATTCTGTTGTAGTTAATGGGGGTGAAAATTTACTTAGTCAATATTTCTGTACAAGTCTGAGGAAAGTGCTTACTAAGAACCTTTATTCCTGACCCTGCCAAAATTCAATGGAACATTTCATCTAACTATCAGTGGTAAGCATAACTGAAGCTTATCTTGGGTACCTGCCAGATAGAGAAGGCTGGGAATCTGAGACTGTGGGGAATCTCGCCACTAATCCTTGTCCAATGACCTCAAAAAGGCAAAACTGGAATGGGGGCTGAATGACTTTCACCCATATCTAATTCTTATTTTTAAAAAAAATTTCATTTCAATCTGGGCACTTAAACTGCATGAACAAAGCCCAGAGCCTATGGTGTGTGCATTCTCTGCCAGTGAGCAGACTGCTTAGGGGAGGAGGAAGAGGTAACACATTTTACTGTCCTTTCACAGGCGGGAAGCACGTAGACAAAGATTGGATACCTCTGCTCTGACTCCCTTTTTGTCCCTCTCATCATTCAGTGCAGGTAGAATCTTGGTCTTATGAAATATTTCAAAAGAAGTTCATATAAAAGCTAATCTGTGTATTAGAGTTCAGGGCTGGTTTGTAGCTCAAGTGGGAAACATGACTTGATTGAGATAGAATGGCTGGAGATTTTCCCCATTCGTGATTTCTCCAGGAATACAGGGAGATCTCTGGTGCCTTGAAAGTCTGCAGCTCATCAAAGTATGAAATTTGAGTATATATTTTCTAAATGTAATAATTTCAACGCTGGATTAACCCAGATAGAGCAAATAGCTTCTTTCTAAAGTTGAAAGTCACCAACCTGTGTAATATGAGAATAACTCTGGCCTAACTCTTTTCTCATTTGGGTTCCATACATGACCATTTTATAGTAAAATAACCTGGACACCAATCAGCTGTGGATACTGCCATATCCATATGGAACCCATTGCAGCACCCTGAGGGGTAACTTCCCTGTAATTATCTGGGTCAGCCTCATGCAGTATTACAAGTCTGAGGGGAGACATGACAAAACAATTTGCTGATTTACAAAAAGTGACTGCTGCGTCACTTTTTTCTAAATTCTCTGATGGGAGAATTGGTAATAAACTTTCCCTCATGAGAGAGGAGGAGAGATTTATTCACAGAGTACATGGTCTCTGACAACCGATCCTTTGTTTCTGATGGTCTGAATTTTTTTTCCCTGTGACTCTTCAATCAGCAGCACCGGCTTAGAGTCTGTTTGTCAACAGGGCCACGAAGGCTCTTAACCCTGAAGGCATGCTTGTCTTCTAGGCCATGTCCTTTGGATTTTATAGAAACATAGAAAACCTACAGCACAATACAGGCCCTTCGGCCCACAAAGCTGTGCTGAACATGTACTTACTTTAGAAATTACCTAGGGTTACCCATAGTCCTCTATTTTTCTAAGCTCCATGTACCCATCCAGAAATCTCTTAAAAGACCCAATAGTATCCGCCTCCACCACCATCGCTGGCAGCCTATTCCACACACTTGACACTCTTAGCGTTTTTTAAAAAAGAAATAATTTACCCCTGACCTCTCCTCTGTACCTACTTCCAAGCACCTTAAAACAGTGCCCACTCATGTGAGCTATTTCAGCCCTGGGAAAAAGCCTCTGACTATTCACATGATCAATGCCTCTCATCGTCTTGTACAACTCTATCAAGTCACCTCTCATCCTCCATTGCTCCAAGGAGAAAAGGCCAAGTTCACTCAATCTTTTCTCATAAGGCATGCTCTCCAATCCAGGCAACATCCTTGTAAATCTCCTCTGCACCCTTTCTATAGTTTTCACATCCTTCCTGTAGTGAATTGACCAGAACTGAGCACAGTACTCCAAGTGGGGTCTAACCAGGGTCCTATATAGCTGCAACATTACCTCTCAGCTCTTGAACTCAGTCCCATGGTTGATGAAGGCCAATGCATTGTATGTCTTCTTAACCACTGAGTCAACCTACTCAGCAACTTTGAGTGTCCTATGAACTCAGACCCCAAGATCTCTCTGATCCTCCAAACTGCCAAGAGCCTTACCATTAATATTATATTCTGCCATCGCATTTGACCTACCAAAATGAACCACCTCACACATAATTGGGCTGAACTCCATCTGCCACTTCTCAGCCCAGTTTCGCATCCTATCAATGTCCTGCTGTAACCCCTGACAGCCCTCCACACTATCCACAACACACTGAACCTTTGTGTCATCAGCAAGTTTACTAACACATCCCTCCACTTCCTCATCCAGGTCATTTGTAAAATCATGAGGAGTAAGGGTCCCAGAACAGATCCCTGAGGCACACCACTGGTCACTGACCTCCATGCAGAATATGACCCACCTACAACCACTCTTTGTCTTCTGTGGGCAAGCCAGTTCTGGATCCACAAAGCAATGTCCCCTTGGATCCCATGACTCTTTACTTTCTCAGTAAGCCTTGCATGGGGTACCTTATCAAATGTCTTGCTGAAATCCAGATACACTGCAACTACTGCTCTATCTTCGTCAACGTGTTTAGTCACACCCTCAAAGAATTCAATCAGGCTCTCAAGGCACAACCTGCCTTTGACAAAGCCATGCTGACTATTCCTAATGATATTATGCCTCTCCAAATATTCACAAGTCCTACCTCTCAGGATCTTTTCCATCAACTTGCCAACCACTGAAGTAAGAATCACTCATCTAAAACTTCCTGGGTTATCTCTACTCCCTTTCTTGAATAAGGAAACGACATCCGCAACCCTCCAATCCTCCGGAACCTCTCCTGTCCACATTGATGATGCAAAGATCATTGTCAGAGGCTCAGCAATACCCTCCCTCACCTCTCACAGTAGCCTGGGGTACATCTCGTCCAGTCCCAGGGACTTATCCAACTTGATGCTTTCCAAAATCTCCAGCACATCCTCTTAATGTCTAAATGCTCAAGCTTTTCAATCCTAATTTCATTCTTAAGCTCCTTCCCGCTGGCCTTATAATCTTCTAGATCTCTATCATTACCTAGTTTTTGAACTTTTCTTTTCTTCTTGACTAGATTTTCAACAGCCTTTGTACACCACAGTTCCTGTACCCTACCATTCTTTCCCTGTCTCATTAGAATGTACCTATGCAGAACTCCATGCAAATATCCTGAACATTTTCCATATTTCTTCCATACATTTCCCTGAGAACATCTGTTCCCAATGTATGCCTCCAAGTTCCTGCCTGATAGCTTCATATTTCCCTTTTACTCCAATTAAACGCTTTCCTAACTTATCTGTTCCTAACCCTCTCCAATGTCATGGTAAAGGAAATAAAATTGTGATAACTATCTCCAAAATGCTCTCCCACTGAGAGACCTGACACCTGACCAGGTTCATTTCCAAATATCAAATCAAGTATCGTCTCTCCTCTTGTAGGCTTATCTACATATTGTGTCAAGAAACCTTCTTGAACACACCTAATAAACTCCACCCCATCTAAACCCCTTGCTCTTGGGCAGGGGTGGCCAACCTTTTACATTCCTTGCATCAATTTTTTTCATGCACAAGTTTAGATGTGCCATACAACTCCTGTACCCCCATTCAATTCTTGTAAAAATATGTCAATATAGACATATTTACCATTTTTACATTGATTTAATATAAAAACAAGATGAACATTACTTGCCTTAATGAGACTTTTGAGTCTGTTTTGATTTCGCCAAGCTTTTAATGTTTGGAGTTAAATTAGTTACTGAAAGCAGCAGAGAATTCTTCAAATTTGAATAATCAATTGTGACCTTGTTTTATTTTTCATCAACTTCATGGCTGAAAATGCTTGAAACATCTGTACCTCATTCCAAAATGACAGATATAACTCTGGGCAAATTTTCTTAGTTCTGGAAAATGTTCACAGGGTAATGATCACCAGAAATTAATCATGTCAGAAGCATTTGGGACTGAGCGAAGCTCATCAAATTTAATGTTCAATAATGAATTTGTTTTCATGTCAACAAGTTCCACTTGTATGTTACTAGGCATCTTCATGACTTTTTGTTCAATAAGTGAAAATGGGTTTATAAATGTAAGTATACAGTCTTCTTCTTTAGCCAAATCACAAAAACGACTTTCAAATGACTCTTGCAATAACCTGATTTTTTTCAATATATTTTGTAAAATTGCCATTATCTTCAGCACATTCACTCTGCTCTTTTAAGTGCAGAAACCGGCTCAAATCCTCATTTTCTAAATGAGAGGTGAACAGTTTTAACTTCATCTTAAATGCATTAATATCATTTAATAAGCTCGGAAACAATTTGTTCTTGCCCTGGAGTTTCAAATTTCGAACACTAAGATGGCTGGTAACATCAACTAAAAATGCTAAATCAAATAGCCAATTGTTATCACATAAAAGGGCTCTTCCCTCAGGCAGCTCATTTTTCTCTTCTAGAAAATTATGAACAGTATTTTCCAGTTTTCAAAATCTACTCAGAACCTGCCCTCTAGGAAGCCAGCACACCTCACAATGAAGGACGAGATCACCATATTCCAATTACTCATCTGTTTAATCCTCTTACTCTAATTTTATTCACACATTTCACATAACATGCTGCAAATTTAAAGTTTTTCTACACAGTGACTCTTGGTGTATAATGCAGTGATATTTTAGTAGAGGAAGAACTAAAAAGTTTTCAAGCAAAGTTGTAGTCTCAGTGGCTTTACCTATCATTGATGGTGCTCCGTCAGTACAAACACCAATGAGTTTACTAGAATCTAGCTGTAGATTTTCTAGGCATGATTTTACTTTGTCAAGTATGTCTGATCCTTCCATGAAGCGACTCAAGACCGGTAAGTTCTTCAAAGACGCTAAAATTATCATCAATTCCTCTTATAAAAATGCTTAACTGGGCTACATCACATATGTCAGCAATTTTGTCCAAAGCTAAAGAAAGAAAGTACAAGCATGGACAAGGTCTTTCAGTTGCTCAGATACATCATGAGAGAGTCCTTCGGTGCGTCTCGTAACTGCTTTGACACAGCAATTTTGTCTACTTTCCTTTTGATATTTTTATCACCAAGTCATCTTGCAAATATTTGGAAACAAGGTTTAATAATTTCTTCTCCATCAGAGAACGACTTCCATTCTTTGGCTAACATTAAAGCAATTTCGTAGGACACTTCTGTCATCACCAAACTTTTACTATCACTTTCTGCTTTTCTTTTGGTCATTTTCTTTTGCACTGTGATGGGTAACTGAATGTAAAAACAAGGCTTAATTTTTGAAAAAGTAAGGTCAAACAAAGCACAACTCCGTAGCGTACGAGTGTCAATTGTAAACTGACTCTCAAAAACCTGAGACACACTGCTGGTGCAGATGCCTGGCACCTCGGGATCAAACAAGTATCAAACGTGTATGGAACAGTTATGGAACGACTGCAGAACAAAAGTCCTTCTTTCCTAGTTTGACTCATAGAAAATTTTTTAAAATTGAAAACAGATTAATGTGAAAGAAGATAACATTCACCAAAAGATGTGCATGAAATAATAAAATCGCTAAAAATAATTGCTAAGTTTTAAATTTATTCTCAATAAAACCCATTTCTGGCTCTAAGCTACTTGAATTCCTGTTACAGATTTTTTTCTTCAGATCAGTTTTTGGTTAATACTTTTTGCATGAGTAGGCTTACTTTTTCATTATTATCACTGGGGTGCAATGCACCACTTCTAATTATCCAATGCGCCACAGGTTAGCCATCCGTGCTCTAGGAAGCTGCCAATCAATACCTGGGAAATTAAAATCTCCCATTACGACAACTCCGTTATTATCACACCTTTCCGGGATCTGTCTCCCTATCTGCTCCCCAATGTCTGCATTACTTTTGGGTGGTCTATAAAAGAAGACAGTGTTATTGAACAATTCTTGTTTCTAACTTTCACCCACAGAGACTCAGTAGACAATTCCTCCATGACTTCCTCCTACTCTGCAGCCGTGACACTATCTCTAGTCAACAGTACCATGCCCCCACGTCTTTTTCCTCCCTTCCTGTCCTTTCTGAAACATCTAAAGCCTGGTAAAGCTTAAGTAACCATTCCTGCCACTGAACCATTCAAGTTTCTGTAATGGCCACAACATCGTAGCTCAAAGTACGCTTTAAGCTCATCCCCTTTGTTCATGATGTTGCTTGTGTTAAAATAGACACATCTCAAACCATCGGTCTGAGCACATCCCTTCTCTACCAACTGCCTATCCTCCCTACAAACTGTCTACAAACTTTCTGTATTTGTGAGCCAACCACCCCTTCTTTCATCTCTTCAGTTTGGTTCCCACCCCCCCCCCCCAGCAATTCTAGTTTAAACTCTTCCCCAATAACTTTAGCAAACTTCCCCGCCAGGATATTGGTCCCCATTGGATTCAAGTGCAACCCGTCCTTTTTGTACAGGTCATGCCTGCCCCAAAAAGTGGTCAGTTGTGAGCCCCCAGCAGCGGGTCCCATCACCGCAAAGAACCCAAGTCTGAGTATACCTTCATGTCAGGGTCTCAGTAGAACCCCATCTGCTCCAAAAAATACATTAAAGGTAGAAAATAAGCTGTTTCTGCAGTTGAGCTCAAAAGAGTTGTTGTTAGAGTAGCTCTGCCCCTTTGTCAGTAGCATCCTTTGTATCAGAAGAAATTGTAAAAATGTTTTACAGTAAAGAAATAATTTTTTTTGTTTGCTGGGAAGTCAAGCCCACTGTAACATGTTAATTCATAATAATTCCCATGAGAGTTTCTTATCTACCTAAGTGATCTTATTACTCTGAATCATAAAGTGCTTCATGTGATTTCTAATACTGAAGTGTAGATTGATTGTTGGTTGATTGAGTATCAACAGAGAAAAAAATAAAGGAATTGCTGATTTATTCTACCCTGTAATAGGACTCAATATGCAAAGGGAAATCTATGCATGGGTTTTAAAGATTACTCAGTAGAGTATATGCAGATTACTGAAGCCAGATCAATACCTTTGCTTATTTATTTGTACTGTTCCAAATATCAATAGACCTGTTTTTGTTTAATTGGTCATCAGTTTGAATTATTTGTGGCACATAGAGGGCAACCAATCAGAGTTGACTAATTTTGGTGCTCTATATTGCAGACATCCCACCCTGCAAAAACTCATTTCAGGGAGGTAGCACCCCTGCAACCCCATATCCAACCCCCCAAGTCAACCTCCAAGGGTGTATGGAATACTTTGTTTAGTGATTTTGTCTAATCTGAAAACCAAGTTGAGTATATGCAGAAAAAGTGACATTAAAATATGTACTTATATTATCATGGAGTCTTTTTTTATTCTATTACAACTTTAAGCAAGTCTATAGGGAGTTTGGCCTCATCACATAGGACATCAATAGAGTAGCTCCTTAGCAGCTAGCCAGCTATTTTAAATAACGTTAGCTATGCTAATGAATGAATGACACCTGTTAAACTCACCTCAACATGTCTTTTACAGTCATTTAACCCACCATGGGCAAGAAAAGTCACTGTTGCAAACAGTGCAGTGAGCAACACTGTCATTATTTTTGAGCTCAACTGTAAAGCCCGCCCACAGAGAAAACAGATAGGTCTACTTAGCACGAAGAGAGACCAATCAGGATGCTCCCTCTCGCTCTCGCTCTTCCTCTCCCTCTCCCTCTCAAAAAATCGATTTCCGGGATATTGTATATAATTTGCGGCCATCAGGGAGCTGCTATCAATATGCGGGAGACTCCCAAAACTTCCAGGAGAGATGGGATATCTGATATTGCAGTGTAATCTATACATAATTCCAGTGTTTTATAATACTTACAACAAATGATTTTGCCATTACTCATTTTAAACAAGTTAATTATTTTTAATTGTCATACACTTGTTGCCAGTACTGCCAAAAGCAACTTCATTCTAGCCCTCTTGTATACCATGAATAATTGGACAGAGCTGTGGAAGGGTATACTTATTCATATAACTTTCAGTGCAGAGTTAACTATCCAATGGTGTGTCCGTGAGAGCATTCTTACACATAGTAACTTCATCCTGTGAGTTGTTGGGTTTGTTTTATCACCTTATGACTCTAAAACTGATTTTTGTTTTCTTTTGCAACTTGTTCTGTTTAAATAATCAGTTATTTTATTTCTAATGTAAAACAACACAAATTCTATAATTTTTTAAATTTAGGTTTGTTGAGACTGGTAAGAAGTGTTAATAGCTGTGCTTTCAAGATGAGGTCTCCAAATCCCTCAGTAAAGATGGTGGTTTTATTTGCTGGATTATTTCATTGTCAAATTCTATCTAGCTTACTAATCAGTCACAAAACCCAAGTGACTAAACATCCTTATGGCTAAAGATAAACATGCAAAAAGCTAATCATGGTTTGAAATGTGATGCCTGATGCTATACAGATTGAATGCCCCAAAGATATTTCTAGTCAAAATTGCACCTAGTAGGGAAAAGTATAAGGCATATGACCTTTGTTAAAAGTAATACTAATAAATGGAATCGAGCTCTGGGAGATGTTTGTTTCAATTGTTTATGTAAGCTTGTTTGGAGAGGACCTTGGATCCACCTAGCAAGCCTGCATTTGTTTTAACATTGTGAACAAGAAGTTAAACCGTCTTGGAGTTTAATACATATTGATTCTTAATTCCAAGCATTGCTGATATCTGCTGCAACCCAGAGATCAATTTATCATATGACTTTGCTTTACCAAACAGTAGTATTATAATCACTCTAAGTTGTGGTGGTATTGGGTATTGAACGTGAAGTTCTAAACTCATGAAGACGTTAAGCCCTTTCGGATATAAATAGCTATGAACACTACTTAAAGGAGATTGCACATAACTGTCCAATCTAGTTCACTTCCTTCTTTATTCTCCACACAAGTTCAGCTACCAATACCCAGGAGAACATGCCTCAAGCTAACAAAGTAGTTTTAAACATTTCATTTATTTAGTGATACACATTTAAATCATAGGAAAATTCTTAAAACATTTGAAATTCTCAAATGATTTCTATCTTCTAAAATTTCCAAATTACAAACTATTTCTAAAATGCATTAAGGACAAAGCACAAAGCAATTCCAAGACACATGTGACTCCTATAACATAAACAGACACAGCAAAGATGAAGACAAATGATTTGCCAGTTGCAGAAGCTGAAACCAGAAGAATGAATTCTAGTTCACCCTGTGCTCCTTTCACGTTTCTTGATGTTCTTTTCACCGTTTCTAATCAGCCTGTACTGCTCTTTTTCTGTACTTGACTGACTTCACAAGTGTGTTTCAAAGACCTAGTTCCACAATTAATGCTGTGAAGCTAACTTCCTTGCGTACATAAAACTCACAACTATAAACACAACTATTCTTGATATACTAAATGATATTATGCATCTGATCTGCAAGCTTCATGAACTAAGCCACTTAATTAGCTTGTCCATTTAAAATAAGCAAAATCAAACAACCCATTGTTATACTGCATCTTCTGCATCTTGACTAGCACTAAAGCTGGTGCAGTGAGCTATATCCCACCCTCAAAGACAGAGTATCTGTTCTAAAAACAGTTTTGCTGCAAAGCTATATTTTTAATTTCAAGCTGATTACTGCTTCCATTTACATTTTAAGAAATGAAGATTGGCTTCCTTTTACAACCATAAACTAAACAAACTGTTAGTTCCTACAACTGTTTGTGATCTTATAAGAGGCAGCTTTAGAAAGCGAAGGTAAGAAAACAACCAAGTGGCCAGGAGTGAATATCATTCACATCTCCCTCTTGATAAGTGAAGATTTTTAACCCAGCTTCTTCCTACCAACATCATATTCGAGATCTTGGGGCCAAACTACCACTACTTCATCCGTTCCAGTAGGTTACCAGTGCTAGAAAAGGCTGTCTTTGCTCTGATGCTCCAAGAACTCATTGAGTACTTCCCAATGTAGGGTCTTTTTAAAGTATTCACTTTCTCAATCTCAGCTGCTCACGTTTGCCAAACCTCAAAGAAATGTCAGCATAATAATTTTCTATAACATGCAATGTTGCATTAACACCCATGTTCTCAGTCTATGTTCATCCATCTTTAAAATCTTCTTCCCCACAAACAGTTCATGCCTTTTCCTGATACAAGTTCAAATCAGTGTCTGCTGACATTTGTTCATTGGTCATTTGGCAATCTTTCTCAATGAACTGAAGATATTGCATTTCTTTCACAGGGATATTTGCATTGCTTTTGATGTGGTGCATGATTTTATTCAAGATTTCTGAAAACAAGTCTTGTAAACAAGTTACTGAACGTGTATTGATGCATTCTTCCTAAAGATTAGTAAACTTACATTTTTAGTTATAGAAAATTATATTCATCAGCAGCATAGTTTCACAATATAATAATATACATAAAATGAAACATTTACAAAAGTAAGGAAGAATTCCATCTATACCTTTAATTCTAAGCTCCCAAGTGAGAAAAAAGTCACAACATAGGGGTTTGTTATGTCCTTCCCATGGGAATAAACTCTCATTGTGGGGTGGCTTGGCATTCTGATACCAACCATACCAGCTGCATGGGTTTCTCCGCATTTTAGTGATTCTAGATTCTGTATAATTGTTCAGATTTCCCCCCTTACTTTAAGGATTGGGCCTGACTGGGAAGAATTGACACATCTTCCCAACTTTAGTATAGTCCCAGACAACCTTAACTGAGCAAGGGCTGGCAAATAATGGGATTTTATTAACCAAACATACAATTTGTTCTAGTAACAAAAAGCATAAAATGACTAGCAGTATTAATAAGCCTAGTGGTCCTACTTGTTATATTGTAGGAGTACCACATGCAATATATACTTACACCCAACAAGTAAATAATACCTATCCAAACAGTTCTATTTTGTGACAATACAGTATAACACTTTATGGAGATTGGAGGCCCTAGGATTACACCTCCATTTCCGAAGAAATCACAATAGAATAGGTAAAATGTTATCAGGATTATAGCATTCCTCAGGGGTGGCTATCTTTTTCTGCCTGGCTAGTCTTTTGCCATTGTATAGCATAACACACATAAGAGGGATGTGATTTTAAAAGTCAAAGGTAACGTTAAGAGGTAAATATGCACCATCCAAATATGTAGGTAAAAATTATGTTTGCTGACTCGTCTTTCTGTGGGATTGTGCCATTAGATCAATTATTTGCAACAGACACATCCCAACCCATCCCCACTGCCTCAAGATGCACATGCGTGTGAATCGTGCACACGCGTGCTCAATATTAATGATCAGGACTAGGAAAAGGAGAGGAGCAAGGATTACATGATCAGAGCAGTCCCTGCTCTTCACTCTTCCAGGGTTGAGGATGAACCAGATGAATAGATAACAAGGCTAGAATGAAACAAGGGAGTGAAAAACAGTCGTAGTCATTCGAGAGATGAGCCATGGCGATGCAGGTCAGGTATGCGAGTTAATGGAGTCTTAGGAGTGGAGCTGTTACACAAAGTAGAATTCACCAAACTTCCATACTTGCAGACTTCAACATTTCAATGAAAAGAACACTACAAAAACAATAATTCCAGGGTCTAGGGGAACTGTCCATTGGAAGACTACAAAAATGATGTCTGTAACCCAATTTAAATTGGTGTCAATCCACCCAGAAACTGTGTTCGGTGCTGCGGAAGCTAAATTTACAACAGCTTGAAAGGTCTTAGCTATGTTTCAGTTAGAGCACTAATCCAGTCAGGGGCTTAGTATGAGTCTGCAAAGGAAACATGTGAAAGGATGTGTTTCGCTCATCTGATTGTCAGTCAGTAATGTATAGAGAAATATTCTAACTTGACTGAGTTTCTTCTAGCCATTGTTGATGAATAATATCAAGTCCTTCTTTGTTGCAGCTATCATAAAACTGGACGTGTTTCTGTTTTGAGATTTCAACATAGATTCAATAATCAAATTGCTCCAAGAGTCATTTCCTTTATAAACCCTACAAAGTGAGTGGTCCTTCAGTAGCGGTATGTCTGAACAACTTTTGTCATCAGAAGTTTCTACCTTCCGAGTGAATGAACCCATCACATCAGTGTTTTTATGAGAGTGAACACTGTCAAAGCATAGCCATACAGGCAGTTTTACTCTAATTTAATTATTTTTAAAAAAAATCATAAATTGCTTTGCAGGTAAATCATTTCTTTTTCTGTCTGCCTATTAATGCGACTGAATATACAGCAATAATATATGGCGTGTATGTAACATTGCCTATTTGGGAAGAAATGTCATCTATGTAACCTCAAAATTCAGCATTATCAATTGATTTCCAACAGTAAATTTTTTATATGCTTCAGTGCATCTTTCCATCTTGTCTTCCCATGCAAAAAAAAGCCTGGATCAAGGGCTTTGCTGAACCATTTGGAACATGACCCAGCAATGCAGAAAGTTGCCATGATCATTTAAAAATGGAGTGGGATCGTGACAATAATTAGAAATGGGAATGTCTAATCATTCAATGACATAACAGCATGTACACTTTTCTTCAAGTGTAGCGGGATCTCATGTCAACCTTCAATATCTGGGCTGGAATCTTTCACTTTTGTTGAGGTGTTATTAATCATTTCTGCAAGTGAACTGGAACCAGAGGAATGGATTCAAGTTCACCCTGTTTCTTTCATGTTTCTTGATATTCCTTACTCGATTCTTAATAAACCTGAACTGCTGTATACACTTGCATCCTTTTTCTCTACTTGTGACTTCACAAGCAAGTGATTTTTTTCCCAGATATCCTTTTAATACAAACTGTCTAGGAGCATCTTTTGGGGGATCATAGTTCCACAAGTAATGCTGTGAAGCTAACTTCTTTGAGTACATAAAACTCCCAACTATAAGTTAGTGATATGCTAAATGATATTATGCATCTGGTCTGCAGGCTTTCCTGAACTAAGTAGCTAAGTCAGCTTGCCTGTTTTGAAACAAGCTTAAACGACCCATTTTGTTATACTGTATCTTGACCAACAAAGCCAGTGTAGTGAGCTAAAATGTGTCCCACTTCTCACAGACAGAGCATCTGTTCTACAAACAGAGCTTGTTTGCAAAGCTCTGATTTTCACTTTAAGCTGATTACTACTTTCCATTTACATTTTAAAAATGGAAGACTGACTTCCCTTTGTGACCAGAATTTAAACAAGCTGTTAGTCGGAAGTTTACTGACATGGTAGTGATCATACAAGTGGAAGCTGCTGTATTTAGAAAGCTGAGATGAGCAAACAACCTAGTGGCCAGGTGTTTTTTCTCCTCTTTGGAAAAGTAATGACATGGTCATTATTTGTAAATATAGACTTGCAAGTTGAACCATACTGCTGGTCTTCTCACTGGCTCAGACCTCCAGAGTGATGTGTTTGATGTGGATATCAACTACATATTTCCTTCAGGATATACCAGAAGAAAAAGAATTGTGCAAAGAAAAGGAATTTCAGGATGTATGTTGTATACATTTCTCTAACACTAAATATACCTACTGAATTTCTTTTTGGTTCCTTGTGTCGTTGCTTCTCTGACTTCAAGTTCTGCAATAATGTAAATGCAAGGTCAATATTCCAATTTGCCTTTGTCCAAGATGACCCTGAATTTTGTGACAGTTGTCAAACACATAATTTGGGACTCAAGCTCAATTACAAGGACCATTAAGAAAACTACCATTCATCGTGACCACAGTAGAAGGAATTTCTTGATGGATGTGAGTTAGTTGTGAGCATTGATGCCATCCCTCCGTCCTTTGGCCCCAGATTCTGTGACCTCTCTGCATATTGCAATTGGGCTGAATCCAGACGAATGTATAGGGTTTGATGTGTGCCCCTATGCCTTCCATCCTTACTTTGGCATATTTTCCATTTGCTTCAGATGCAAAGTCCTTGGGGCAAAATCCAGGAGGTTTGTGGAGATTTGCCCCTCGTGCTTCTGGTTCTCTTCTCTGCTTCAACAGGATCCCCTGGGGTTTGATCATTCTGTGTTAGGAACAAAATGAAGAATAAGTACAGCAAAAATAAACTGCTGGAAGAACCCCTTTAATGCTATACCTTGACTTTATCCTCTCTCCCTGCAGAGCTGAGTACACACCTCCCCCACCCTGACCATGGAGCTGTACTTGTCTCTGCCCTGGCTCCCCATTTGCCCTGTCTCCTCTGTACCATCTCACCACACTCCTCTATCTTCCTGAGGGACATGTAGTCAGAAATGGATGCTGGTTAGAGAGAAAATCGGCCCCAGGGATTCCTGAACTGCTTGCCTATCTGTCCTTTTTATTTGTCTGACCTTCCATCACCCAGTCCCCACTCCTGGTTCTCTGTAGCTAGCTCCTGAGATTTGCTATCCACACACGCTCAGCTGCGGGCTGCAGTGATGCCAGTTCTCACTCCAGTGTCCCCGACTTTGAACTCTTCCACTTGATGACATCTCCCATACCTGTGGTCATCCAGGTCCTGTGACTTCCATGGGTCTGAGGTAACATGCCATGCCTCTATATACTAACTCCATAAAGGAATAAAAATGCTGGAACTAAACACTTCACACACCAAAACCCTGAGTTCTGTACCCTGTGCTTCACAAAACTGTGCTATGTGGTACTTATGTTTAAGAAGCAAGCCTGAAACACACCATTCAGTAAATATGAATAATAAAATCCAATTTGACAGAAATGCAGGATTAGAATTCCTCAGTCAAGAACTACAGATATAGACAGACTGAACTTGATTTTGGAGACCTGGCTGTAGAAAATCAATATAATGGAGAGCTTTGACCCAGATTATCATCTATCCCTCTGCCTTCACAACTGCTGCTTGGCTCATTATTCATTTTGTTTTGCACTTTTTTTCTGCAAGCTAAAGATTCTTGTGTTTGGGTACTGCATGGCTGATACAAAGCTACAAATTTCATATCATACATTAGTGAAAATAAAATGGTTCTGATTGAACTGTGTAATTTTGTTTCTTGCTCCAGATATTTTGCTGTGAAGGACATTTAGATTAGTTAATGAGACAGGACTATAAAAGTTCATTTTTCCTGCATGACTCCATTATCACAAACACAACCTCCATTATATCTGTAATATTGTCTCCCTGGAAGAATTATCCCATGTTGGCAGTCAATATTTCTCATAACTATACACACTCTCTACCTCTCAGCTTTTTTGTGCCTGAATTCAGCGATTCATTTTTTTTAACCCCCTTCCGTGTTTTTGTGCTTGCCACGATCCAAGGTAAGGCTGAGCTGTGGCCTCCACTGAGTCCTAGCTTTGAGCAGCGTCCAATTGGTGAGATCAGAAGCTCGAGAAGATATAGTTCATTCAGGTTTGCTGATTGAGTAGAAAAGGCAGCGACTTGCGGCAGTTTGGAGCTTTGGGCAGTGCCCAATCAGCATTTGGGATTGATTGACAAGAACAAATTAAATTAAGGCAAGGGCAAATGGAGAGGCTATCATTGGAGTGGAGAGGGTTAGAGTGGGGATTTTGAGGCTTCAGTCAGAGAAGGAAAAAGGCTGTACATATCATTTCTATCCCCCCCCCTCCCCTGAGTTTATCGTTCTTCCTTTATATTTATTCAGAGCAGTAGAGATGCCAGGCAGGATAGTTAAAGGCTTCTCTTGTGGGATGTGGGAATGCAGGGAGACCTCCTGTGTCCCTGATGACTACACGTGAAAGACGTGCATCCAGCTGCAGCTTCTAACACTCCGCATAAAAGAGTTGGAGCTGGAACTGGATGAACTCATGTGGTCAAGAGGTTAAGGCTTTGGGCTGGCGATCTGAAGGTCGTTAGTTCGAGCCTCAGCCAGGGCATTGTGTGTGTCCTTGAGCAAGGCACTTAACCACACACTGCTCCTGCACTTTTTTAGCCCAGTGGCGGTGGTTGGTGCAGTATGAACAAGACAAGAGAAAACTCCATGTCATTTAGGAGGCTGAGGGGGTAATAGATAGGACATATAGAGAGGTAATTACACCTAAGGTGCAGGACACAGGAAATTGAGTGACAGTCAGGAAGGGGAAAGGTATTAAACAGCCAGTGTAAATTATCCCTGTGGCCAACCTTCTCAACAATAGGTATACCTCTTTGGGGGGCATGACCCAAAAGAGGAAAGTCACAACGGTTAGGTCTCAGGCACTGAGTCTAGGTCAGTGACTCAGGGAAAGAGGCGAGCTGTGGTGATAGGGGATTCATTAGTTAGGGGAACAGAAAAGAGGTCTGTGGACGAGAACAAGATTCCTGGATGGTATGTTGTCTCCCAGGGGCCAGGGTGGGAAGGTGAATAGCCAGAGGTCATGGTCCATGTAGGTACCAATGACATAGGTTGGAAGAGTGCCAAGGTTCTGTAGAGGGAGTTAGGTGTTAAATTAAAGGACAGGACCTCCAAGGTTGTGATCTCGGGATCACTATCCATGCCATGTGCTAGTAAGGCCAGAGCTAGGAAGATTGTACAGTTTAACATGTGGCTCAGGATTTGATGTAAGAGGAAGCACACAAGATTTTGGATTTTTGGGCTCTCTTCCAGGGAAGGTGGGACCTGTGCAGAAGAGCTGGTTTGTGCCTGAACTGGGAGAGGACTAATATCTTTGCTGCTTGGTGGGGTTTAAACTAGAGTTGCAGGATGCCAGAAAAGTTAGTGGAGAGGTTGTGGAGATAGATGCTGTTAAGACCTCAGGCAAAGTTAGAAACAAAGGGTTGAACATGGTGTGACTTATGTTCTGAGCTGTGTATATTTCAATACAAACAGTATCACAGGAAAGGCAGATGAGGTCAGGGCATAGATCAACACCTGGAATTATGATATTGTAGCCATAAGTGAGTCTTGATTGCAGGAAGAGAATACAAATCTTGTATGTGCCTGTCAGGATAAAAGATAAAGATTATTGGTGTAGGGAACCTTGGTTTTCAAAAGATATTGAGGCCCTGGTTAAGGGATAAAAAGGAGGTGCATAGCAGGGATAGGCAGGTAGGAACAAATGAGGTGCTTGTGGAGTATGAGAAATGCAAGAGAACACTAAAAGAAATCAGGAGTGCTAAAAGAAGGCATGAGGCTGCCATAGCAGACAAGGTGAAGGAGAATCCTATGTTAAAAGCAAAAGGACTACAAGGGAGAAAGTTGGTCCTCTGGAAGATCAGAATGGTAATCCATGTATGGAGGCAAAAGAGATGGGGGAGATGTTAAATAATTGGTTTGCATCTGTATTTACTCAGGAGATGGACGCAGAGTCTATAGAAGTGAGGCAAAGTGGCACCAACTTCATGGACCCTAGAAAGATTACAGAGGAGGAGGTGTTTGCAGTCTTGAGGCAAATTAGACTGATAAATCCCAGGACCTGACAAGGTGTTTCCTTGGACAATGTGGGAGGCAAGTGCAGAAACTTAACAGATATTTAAATCATCCTTATTTACAAATAACCATATAACCATATAACAATTACAGCACGGAAACAGGCCATCTCGGCCCATCTAGTCCGTGCCAAACGCTTACTCTCACCTAGTCCCACTGGCCCGCACTCAGCCCATAACCCTCCATTTCTATCCAATTTTACTTTAAATGCCAATACCGAACCTGCCTCTACCACTTCTACTGGAAGCTCATTCCACAGAGCTACCACTCTCTGAGTAAAGAAATTCCCCCTCGTGTTACCCTTAAACTTTTGCCCCCTAACTCTCAGCTCATGTCCTCTTGTTTGAATCTCCCCTACTCTCAATGGAAAAAGCCTATCCGCGTCAACTCTATCTATCCCCCTCATAATTTTAAATACCTCTATCAAGTCCCCCCTCTATCTTCTACGCTCCAAAGAATAAAGACCTAACTTGTTCAACCTTTTCCTGTAACTTAGGTGCTGAGACCCAGGTAACATTCTAGTAAATCTTCTCTGTACTCTCTCTATTTTGTTGACATCTTTCCTATAATTTGGTGACCAGAACTGTACACAGTACTCCAAATTTGGCCTTACCAATGCCTTGTACAATTTTAACATTACATCCCAACTCCTATTCTCAATGCTCTGATTTAAAAAGGCCAACATACCAAAAGCTTTCTTCACCACCCTAGCCACATGAGATTCCACCTTCAGGGAACTATGCACCATTATTCTTAGATCACTCTGATCCACTGCATTCTTTAATGCCCTACCATTTACCATGTATGTCCTATTTGGATTATTCCTACCAAAATGTAGCACTTCACACTTATAAGCATTAAACTCCACCTGCCATCATTCAGCCCACTCTTCTAACTGGCCTAAATCTCTCTGCAAGCTTTGAAAACCTACTTCGTTATCCACAACGCCACCTAACTTAATATCATCTGCATACTTACTAATCCAATTTACCACCCCATCATCCAGATCATTAACGTATATGACAAACAACATTGGACACAGTACAGATCCCTGAGGCACACCACTAATCACCGGCCTCCAACCTGACAAACAGTTATCCACCACTACTCTCTGGCATCTCCCATCCAGCCACTGTTGAATCCATTTTACTACTTCAATATTAATATCTAACGATTGAACCTTCCTAACTAACCTTCCGTGTGGAACCTTGTCAAAGGCCTTACGGAAGTCCATATAGACAACATCCACTGCTTTACCCTTGTCAACTTTCCTCGTAACCTCTTCAAAAAATTCAATACGATTTGTCATACATGACCTTCCACGCACAAATCCATGTTGACTGTTCCTAATCAGACCCCATCTATCCAGATAATTATATATACCATCTCTAAGAATACTTTCCATTAATTTACCCACCACTGATGTCAAACTGACAGGCCTATAATTGCTAGTTTTACTCTTAGAACCCTTTTTAAACAATGGAACCACATGAGCAATACGCCAATCCTCTGGCACCATCCCCGTTTCTAATGACATTTGAAATATTTCTGTCAGAGCCCCTGCTATTTCTACACTAACTTCCCTCAAGGTCCTGTGGAATATTCTGTCAGGATCCGGAGATTTATCCACTTTTATATTCCTTAAAAGCGCCAGTACTACTTCCTCTTTAATCGTCATAGTTTCCATAACTTCCCTACTTGTTTCTCTTACCTTACACAATTCAATATCCTTCTCCTTAGTGAATACCAAAGAAAAGAAATTGTTCAAAATCTCCCCCATCTCTTTTGGCTTCACACATAGCTGTCCACTCTGATTCTCTAAGGGACGAATTTTATCCCTCACTATTCTTTTGCTGTTAATATAACTGTAGAAACCCTTCAGATTTATTTTCACCTTACTTGCCAAAGCAACTTCGTATCTTCTTTTAGCTTTTCTAATTTCTTTCTTAAGATTTTTCTTACATTCTTTATATTCCTCGAGCACCTCATTTACTCCATGCTGCCTATATTTATTGTAGATATCTCTCTTTTTCCTAACCAAGTTTCCATAATCCCTTGAACACCATGGCTCTCTCAAATTTTTAACCTTTCCTTTCAACCTAACAGGAACATAAAGGTTCTGTACCCTCAAAATTTCAACTTTAAATGACCTCCATTTCTCTATTACATCCTTCCCATAAAACAAATTGTCCCAATCCACTCCTTCTAAATCCTTTTGCATCTCTTCAAAGTTAGACTTTCTCCAATCAAAAATCTCAACCCTGGGTCCAGTCCTATCCTTCTCTATAATTATATTGAAACTAATGGCATTGTGGTCACTGGACCTGAAGTGCTCCCCAACACATACCTCCGTCACCTGGCCTATTTCATTCCTTAACAGAAGATCCAACATTGCCCTTTCTCTAGTTGGTACCTCTATGTATTGCTGCAAAAAAACTATCCTGCACACATTTTACAAACTCCAAACCATCCATCCCTTTTACCGTATGGGCTTCCCAGTCTATGTGTGGAAAATTAAAATCTCCCACAATCACAACCCTGTGCTTACTACAAATATCTACAATCTCCTTGCAAATTTGCTCCTCCAATTCTCACTCCCCATTTGATGGTCTATAATATACCCTTATAAGTGTTACTACACCTTTCCCATTCCTCAATTCCACCCAAATAGTCTCCCTAGATAAGCCTCTAATCTATCCTGCCAGAGCACCGCTGTAATAATTTTTCTGACAAGCAATGCAACACCTTCCCCTCTTGTCCCTCCAATTCTATCACACCTGAAGCAACAAAATCCAGGAATATTCAGTTGCCAATCACACCCCTCCTGCCACCATGTTTCACTAATAGCTACAGCATTATATTTCCAGGTATCAATCCATGCTCTAAGCTCATCCACCTTTCTTACAATGCTCCTAGCATTAAAATAAATGCATTTAAGAAATCCTCCACCTCTTCCTCTCTGTTTATCTGTAACAGTACAAAGAACTTCACTGTCTTCTTTTTCTTATTTCTCCCATACATCTGTTCCTACACTCTGGTTCCCCTCCCCCCCGTATCTAGTTTAAATAAATCCTCCAGTACCTCCAGATGAGGTACTGGAGGATTGGAGGATAGCCAATGTATTTCCATTGTTTAAGAAAGGCTCTAAAAATAAACCAAGAAATTGTAGGCCAGTGAGCCAGACATCAGTATTTGGAAAGTTATTGGAACCTATCCTGAGGGACCAGGTATTTAAGTATTTGGATAGACATGGACTGTTTAAGAATAGTCAGCATAGCTTCGTGAATGATAGGTTGTGTCTAACAAATCTTAGAGTTTTTTGAGGAAACAGATATTATTATCTACATGGACTTTATTAATGTATTTGACGAGGACCAGCATGGTTAAGAAGGGTCTTGTCATCAGCAAGTCTAGCATCCAAGGCCTAATATTTGTTGATCAGTCGGTCCTGGTATTGAGGGTTGAGGATCAAATTGTAAGTTCAGATTTTGAGCTCTGTTGACTGGAGCCATCTTTACGAATATGAGTCGGTAGGAGAGATCAAAGCCTGATGTCTGCAGGGAGTGGGAATAAATAGATGAAGTCTATCAAAGAACTGGAACAAACATTATGGGCTGAATGGTCTTTTTCAATGGAGTATCAATAGAAGATGAGCAAAGTAGCTCTTTTTCAATTTGGTTATCTATTTTCTCTAAGTGGGTGGAAAATTCAATTTCACTTAATTTTTCATCTTTCATTAAGAAGCATAGATAATGAAGACTCTGTGGGCTGCAGAAAATTGTTCCAGTTTTTCTCTTAAATATACTTTTAAATAACTTTTGCTGCAATTTGCAATATGTAAATTTCTTCTCAATGGACTATGAAATTATATCAATGATCTTCAGATCTCATGATCAATGATTGAATGCGGAGTGGAAGTCACGAGCTCCAACGGAGCAGCTAAGTACAGTGTCTTTAGGGGTCAATGCCATGGCTGGAAATGTGGCAGGAGAGGTGGAACTCAAACCAGGCTAAAATGCAAAGGGATGAGGCCTCCTCTACGCAGCATTTTGCTGGTGAATGTGCAGTCACTGGAAGATAAGATTGATGAAAAGAACAAAAGCTTTTGCAAAAGAAAAAGAAACAGAAGATGAATCCCCAGTCACTTTGGATTCTATCAGCGACTTCCTTAAATGGCAAAATCGGAATTTTCTGAGGCGTTTCAATGACTTAATTAGATACAATCCAACTAACTTTAACTGAGCATGAGGATTGAATTCAGGAAAATACTGCAAAACTGGCGACACTTGAAGAGGATGTTGAAGATACAATTAAACTCTATAAAGAGTTATCCTTATCCAATGCAAAAATGATGTAAAGGATTATCAGTCTAGAAAAAGGAAATAGGAGAAATAATTTGTGAATTCTGAGTCTTGAAGAATCAATTGAAGTTGCTGACCCTACGAAGTACTTTGCAAACTTTCTGAAACAGTTATTCCCTGTTTTATTCACTTCCGAGCCGAAGCACTATCGAGCATATCGCTCGCCGACTTCGAAGCCCTTGTAGTTGGCATTGAGACCCAGGTCAGTCATTCTAAGTTTTCATGAATTTCATATTAAGGACCTTTTAATTCACCATACCCGTCGACTAGGAATGTTCAATTTTCATGGTTACAAGGTCAGATTTGTGGAAGACTATTCGCCTGAAGTCATGGTTGATCGTATGAAATACAAAGAAGTCATGTCGGAACTTTATGATAAAGGATTTAAACCATCCTTTCGGTTTCCCGCCCATCTGAGTATTGTTTTGAAGAATGGATTGCAAAGAAGAATGAAGTCGGTTGAAGATGCAAAAGAGTTTCTGAAGGTGGAAGTCTAAAACTTATATTTCATATTTGATCAATTTTTTCTTCTGTTAATATGAATCTGAAATAAAGTTTCAATAAGCTTATGTTTTGGCTGTTCATATACTGACTTTTGTTATTTTTTTGATACTTTTTTTATCCCTTTTTGAGGCTTTATTTTAATGTAGTTTTCTTTGAATTTGTTTAAATTGACCTTTTTATGTTTTTGAATACTGAATTATTTTTCTTTCTATGTTGTGTCTTGGTAGGGACATACTTGACCCTGAAGGATCGGAGTTTCTGTCAACAGGATTTTTTGGGGAGGGTACTTAGTTCTTAGCTCACTGACTACCTATTGGTCAGACTGCTGGCTTTGAGTGGGGGAGGGGCTAGGGTCTATTTCTTTCTGGGAGCTGTGCCCTCCTCCTCCTCCTGGACACCCCCATGGGGCCTTCTACCTGCACTCGATCTTTTCATCTCCAGCTGTCACCGAGACATCAACCATCTCAACTTCACCACTCCTCTCTCCTGTTCCAACCTCACTCCCTCTGAATGCACTGCCCTCAACTCTCTCCACACTCATCCTAAACTCACCATCAAACCTGTAGACTAAGGTGGTGCCGTAGTGGTCTGGTGGACGGACCTCTACCTCACTGAGGCCAAACGGCAGCTCTCTGACACCTCCTCGTACTTACCCCTGGAACAGGACCCACCAAAAAACATCAAACCATTGTCTCCCGTACCATCACCGCCCTTATCAACTCGGAGACCTTCCATCCTCAGTCAAAAAACTCATAATTCCCACACCCCGCACTGCTCGGTTTTACCTCCTCCCCAAGATCCACAAGCCTGACTGTTCTGGTAGACCCATAGTTTCAGCCTGCTCCTGCCCCACCAAACTTGTATCTGCCTACCTGGACTCCATTTTGTCGCCCATGGTTCAGTCCCTCCCCACCTACTTCCGGGATACATCCCATGCCCTCCACCTCTTCAATAACTTCCAGTTCCCTGGCCCTGACCGCTATGGATGTCCAATCCTTATACACTTCATTCCCCATCAAGAAGGCCTCAAAGCCCTCCGCTACTTTCTTGACAATAGACCTCACCAGTTCCCCAACACCACCACACTCCTCCGGTTGGCGGAACTGGTACTCCCACTTAATAACTTGACTTTTGGCTCTTCCCACTTTCTTCAGACCAAGGGTGTAGCTATGGGCACTCGCATGGGCCCCAGCTATGCCCGCCTCTTTGTTGGTTATGTGGAGCAGTCTATGCTCCAAATCTATACTGGTACTGCTCCCCAACTTTTCCTTCGCTACATTGACGACTACATTGGTGCTGCTTCCTGCACCCATGCTGAGCTTGTCAAGTTCATCGACTTTGCCTCTAACTTCAACCCAGCCCTCAAATTCACTTGGTCCATCTTGGACACTTCTCTCCCCTTTCTTGATCTCTCGGTCTCCATCTCTGGAGGCAGACTGTCCACTGACATCTTCTATAAACCCACTGACTCTCATAACTACCTTGACTATACCTCTTCCCACCCTGCCAAATGCAAAAATGAAATTCCCTATTCCCAGTTCCTCTGTCTCTGTCACATCTGCTCCCAGGATGAGGCTTTCCATTCCAGGACATCTCAAATGTCCTCTTTCTTTAAGAATCGTGGTTTCCCTTCTGCCGTCATCAATGATGCTCTCACCCGCATCTCCTCCATTTCCCGCACTTCAGCCCTCACCCCATCCTCCCGTCACCACAACAGGGACCGTGTCCCCCTTGTCCTCACCTACCACCCCACCAGCCTCCGGATCCAGCTTATTATCCTCTGTAACGTCCGCCATGTTCAACAGCACCACACCACTAAGCACATCTTTCCCTCTCTACCCCTCTCCGCTTTTCACAGGGATTATTCCCTCCGTGACTGCCTGGTCCACACGTCCCTCCCCACAGCTCTCCCACCTGGTACTTATCCCTGCAAGCGTAAGTGCTACACCTGTCCCTACCCATCCTCTCTTACCACCATTCAGGGCCCCAAACAGTCCTTCCAGGTGAGGCAACACTTCACTTGTGAGTCTGTTGGGGTAATCTATTGCATCCGGTGCTCCTGGTGCTGCCTCCTCTACATCGGCGAGACCCGACGCAGATTGGGGGACTGCTTTGTTGAGCACCTCCGCTCCGTCCACTACAATAGACAGGATCTCCCGGTTGCCATCCACTTCAACTCTGCTTCACATTCCCATTCAGATATGTCCATACATGTCCTCCTCTACTGCCATGATGAGGCCAAATTCAGGTTGGAGGAGCAACACCTCATACACTGTCTGGGTAGTCTCCAGCCCCTTGGCATGAACATTGAATTCTCCAACTTCCGGTAATTCCCTCCATCTCCCTTCCCAGTTTCACTCTGCCAGCTGCCTATCACCTCTCTCATGATTCTGCCTTCTTCTACTACCCATAGTGCTTTCCCCTTAGATTCCTTCTTCACCTTTCCTGCCTATCCCCTCCCTGCTTCCCCTCCACCACCCCGTGATCTTTCCTCTCATTGGTTTTTCAACTGGCACCTACTAGCCTTCTCCTTCCCACCCTCCCCCCACCTTCTTTATAGGGCCCCTGCCCCCTCCCTCTTCAGTCCTGATGAAGGGTCTCAGCCTGAAACGTTGACTGCTTGTTTCCATGGATGCTGCCCGACCTGCTGAGTTCCTCCAGTATGTTGTACGTGTTGCTTTGACCACAGTATCTGCAGTGTACTTTGTGTTTGTTATCCATTTTTCTCTCATGTCCACCATTCTTATACCAATTTTTTTTATTGACAGTTGAATGATTCCATTGATTCGATTGATTGAATATAAAGAGATGGCTATTTCTGACCACTCTCCTGTACTTCTATCTCTAAATCTTCCTGGTCCTATCCCTATGAGTAGATTTTGGCAATTTAATTTAAATCTGTTATCAGATGAGGACCTGTTAAAATTTATGAAGAATCAAATTACTCTTTATTTTTGAAGAAAGTATGTCAGAAGAGACGTCCAGTCTTATTATATGGGATACTTTTAAAGCATATATACAGGGTCAAATAATTTCTTATACTGCAAACATCATTAAAAAAGCTAACAAAGAGAGAAACAAACTAGTTAATCAGTTAAAACAACTGGATTGTAAATATGCTTCAGTACAGATTCCTTTAAGGTAGGAAGATTACCGTAGTCTTTTTACAAAGCTTCCATTTCACTTGTTAATATTCCCATGTTAATATACGGCATTTGTTAAATGATATGCATTCTCCATCTGAGGAAATATCAGAATGTGTGATACCTTTGGATGTGGAGAAGGCCTTTGACAGAGTTGAATTATCTTTTTACATCCTTAGAAAAAATTTAAGTTTGGACCTAATTTTATTCATTGGATTAAATTACTTTATTTCCCTCCGCTCAGGTTCTTACTAATCTTCAAAATACTAAACCTTTTAAACTCCAACATAGAACTAGATAAGGTTCTCCTTTGAGCCCTCTGCTTTTTGATTTGGCATTAGAACCCTTAGCAATTGCTTTTTGAGAGTCTAAAGAGATTACTGGTATTTTAAGGAGAAGTACTATTCATAAAGTGTCTCTCTATGCTGATGACTTATTGCTTTTTATATCTAATGTTACAACCTCTTTACCATTTGTGTTCTGTTTACTGACTAATTTTAGTCAGTTCTCAGGATATAAATTAAACTTACATAAGAGTGAACTGTCTCCTTTAAACAATTTAATACCATCTGACAATAACCTTCCTTTTAAAATTTTAAGAAAACAATTTACATATTTAGCAGTAATAATCACTAAGACTTATAAAGATTTATTTAAGGAATTTTTTTCAACTTTATTGAATTATGTTAAAAAACACTTTCTAATTGGTCGCCTCTCTCTTTATCACTGATTGACCAAATTAATTCTATTAAAATGAATATCTTACCTAAATTTATATACCTTTTTCAAGCTGTGCCTGTTTTTATTCCTAAATCTTTTTTTGAATCTTTGGATTCAATTCTTTCTTCCTATATATGGAAGAATAAAAAACCTCGAATAAATAAAGTTCACTTCCAAAAAACCAAACAGAATGGAGGCTTTGCCTTACCCAATTTTAGATGCTGTTATTGGGCAGTTAATGTATGAAACATTACGTTCTGGATATATTACATTAACCATGAGAAATGCCCTATATGGGTTTCTTCAGAAGTCAATTCTGTTATGAAATTTTCCATTACTTTGTTACTTGGATACTTGCTTCCTCTATCTTTAAATAAACTAACTGACAATGTGGTGGTCAAACATACTTTGAGGATTTGTTTACAGTTTAGAAAACATTTTGGTTTATTGAGATTCTCCCTCGAGTCCCATCTTTTCTAATTGTTTTTTAAACCATCTTTAATGGACCTATCTTTTAAAGAATGGGATAGATTGGGAATTAAACAATTTCAGGATTTGTTTGATGGAGGGAATCTCTCTTCTTTTGTGCAACTTTCAATGAAATTTAACCTTTCCAATACTCACTTTTTTCGATATTTACAGGTTAGAGATTTTTTAAGATCCCAACTACATACATTTCCTACAAGTCCAGATAAGAATATAATAGATACAATTTTTAATCTGAAACCCTTTGACAACTGTTCAATATCTCACATTTACAGTTTGCTGAAAAAGGCCTCTTTAGATAAAATTATAGGAGACTGGGAAAAGGATTTACAGATTCTCATATCTGAAGAGAACTGGAAGACTATTTTAAAATTGATTAATTCTTCATCATTATGTGCCCGTCATTTTTTATTACAATTCAAATTGGTACATCAAGTTCATATGTCTAAAGACAAGCTCTCTCATTTCTATGTGGATATTTCCCCCTACTGTGATAGATGTACTAATGGAGTGGCCACACTAATTCATATGTTTTGGACATGTCCGAGCCTTGAAAGATTTTGCAAAGCTGTATTTCAAACTTTTTCTGTACTCTTCAATGTTAGTATCAAGCCCATTCCCTTGACTGCCATGTTTGGTATTGTTGACGATAGTATTACAAAACTAAAGCCATCTAATTTGCGGGTATTGGCCTTTATGTCTCTTATGGCCAGGAGGGCGATCTTGCTCAAGTGGAAGGAGGCTGCCCCGCCCACCCATGTTCAATGGCTATCTGAAGTTATGCTGTGCCTTGATCTAGAGAAGATTCATTGTTCGATTTCTGATTCTAAACATAATTTTCTAATGTTATGGGGACCTTTTCTGAGTTATTTTCGTAATCTTTGAGCTGGATCCTAGACTTCCTGACTGGGAGTCCGGATCAGGAGCAGCATCTCCAACACCATCACACTGAGCATGGGGGCCCCCCAGGACTGTGTGCTCAGTCCACTGCTGTTCACTCTGCTGACCCATGACTGTGCTGCTACACACAGCTTGAACCATATCATCAAGTTCACCAATGACACGACCATGGTGGGTCTCATCAGCAAGAACGACGAGTCAGCTTACAGAGAGGTGGTGCAGCAGCTAACGGACTGGTGCAGAGCCAACAAACTGTCTCTGAATGTGAACAAAACAAAAGAAATGGTTGTTGACTTCAGGAGGGCACGTAGCGACCACTCCCTGCTGAACATCGACGGCTCCTCGGTAGAGATCGTAAAGAGCACCAAATTTCTTGGTGTTCACCTGATGGAGAATCTCACCTGGTCCCTCAACACCAGCTCCATAGCAAAGAAAGCCCAGCAGTGTCTCTACTTTTTGCGAAGGCTGAGGCAAGTCCATCTCCCACCCCCCATCCTCAGCACATTCTACAGGGGTTGTATTGAGAGCATCCTGAGCAGCTGCATCACTGCCTGGTTCAGAAATTGCACCATCTCGGATCGCAAGACCCTGCAGCGGATAGTGAGGTCAGCTGAGAAGATTATCGGAGTCTCTCTTCCCGCCATCACGGACATTTACACTACACGTTGCATCTGCAAAGGAAACAGCATTATGAAGGACCCCAATGCACCCCTCATACAATCTCTTCTCCCTCCTGCCGTCTGGGAAAGGCTCCAAAGCATTCGGGCTCTCATGAACAGACTATGTAACAGTTTCTTCCCCCAAGCTATCAGACTCCTCAATAACCGAAGCCTGGACTGACACCTTGCCCTACTGTCCTGTTTATTATTTATTGTACTGCCTGCACTGTTTTTGTGCACTTTATGCAGTCCAGTGTAGGTCTGTGGTCTAGTGTAGCTTTCTCGGTGCTGTGTTTTTTTATTACGTAGTTCAGTCTAGTTTTTGTACTGTGTCATGTAACACCGTGGTCCTGAAACATGTTGTCTCATTTTTACTATGCACTGTACCAGCAGTTATGGTCGAAATGACAATAAAAGTTGACTTGACTTGACTATTAAAGAATGGTTCTGAGCCATTATTATTATAATATTATATGGTAAAGCATCTTTTTTCTCTTTTTTTCACCAACCAGCTCATTTTGGTAGTGGGGGTAGATTTTTTTCTAATAAAATACAATCATTTTACTTTATTTCATTTCATAATTCAATCTTTCTTTCTACATGATTCATTTGGAATATGGGATACTGTGATCATATTACTGTGATTTAAATGTAATGTAATTCGTATTACTTGTATCCTTATGAATTTTGTATTTATATTCATGCAATTTATATAATATTAATAAAAATATTGAAAGAGGAGTTCTCCACGATCCTGACCGCAGCTGATATACCACCAGCAGCCGTTTATAAGAAAGCACTCATGAAACTGCACAATGTTGTCTGCAGGCAAGCACTGGTCCATCCTAACGCAATTCAGATTATAATTGGTGACTTTAATTGGGTCTGTTTGAAGGAAAACCTGCACAGTTATCACTAGCATGTAACCTGTTGCACCGGAGGTCCCAACACACAAAACTCCTGCTGTGCTATGATATGGAATGCCTATTGTTCCTTGCCGAGACTGCATTTTGGCAAGTCAGATCATTTAGCTGTACTCCTGTTACCTGCTCACAGACAGATCCTAAAGTGCAAGGCTCCAGAGATCAAGACCACTAAGAGGTGGTCACAGGAGGCAGAGGAATGGTCTTGAGTCACTGGACTTGGTTGTGTTTAAGCACTCATCTGGGGACCTGAATGACCACACAAGGGTCATTACAGACTTTATTTGAACAGTTATAGATGAGTGTAAATCAGAAGCCCTGGATGAACCATGAATTCTGGAATCTGCTGTGAGCCAGATCAGATGCATTCAATCTGGAGATGAAGAATGCTACAAGAGGTGCAGGTATGATCTCTGGAAAGCCATCACATGGGCGAAGTGGAGATTCTGGACTAGACTGGAATCGATGAGGGATGCTCGACAGCTGTGCCAGGGTTTGGATGCCATAGCCTCCTCCAAAGTTAAATCTTCACTTCCAGATGAGCTCAATGTCTTCCATGCTCACTTTGACACCAGAAAAGAGAAGAACCGTTGCGCACCCTTGTGTCTCCTGTTGATCCTTTGGTCTCAGTATCTGAAGATGACGTGAGTGACGAGGTTCAAGAGATTGAATCCAAGGAAAGCATCCAGTCTGGATGGAGTACCTAGCCAAACACTGAAGACCTGTACTGACCAACTGGCTGGTGTGTTCATGGATATTTTCAACCTCTTGCTCCGTCAGTGTGTGGTTACTTACCTGTTTCGAGCAAATTTCAATCATACCAGTGCCCAAGAAGCACATGGTAACCTGCTTCAATGACTATTTTTTGAGAGGCTGGTGTTGAAGCACATCAGCTCCTGTCTGAGTGTTGATTTGGACCTGTTCCAATTTGCCTACTGAAGCAATAGGTCCACAGCAGATGTAATTTCATTGGCTCTTCACACAACCCTGGAACATCTGGACAGCAAAATGCATACATCAGGATGCTCTTTACCGATTACAGCTCAGCATTTAATGCCATCATCCCCTCAAAACTAATCAGTAAAGTCCAAGTCTTGGACCTCAATACCCTCTTGTACAATTGGATCCTGGATTTCCTCACTTGTAGACCTAAGTGAGTTCAGATTGGCAAAAACATCTCCTTCACAATCTCCATCAGCACAGATTCACCACAAGGCTGTGTTCTTTGCCCCCTGCTCTACTTGCTTTACGTCTATGACTGTGTGGCTAAATACAACTCCAACACCAAATACAAGTTTGCTGATGACACCACTGTTGTGGGTTGTTTGGCATACAGGCGGGAGATTTTAAATTTGGCTGAGTGGTGTTATAGCAGCAATCTCTCACTCAATGTCAGTAAGGCCAAGAAATGGATTGTGGAGTTCAGGAGAGAAAAACCAGAGGTTGATGAGCCAGTACTCATCAGAAGATCAGAAGTGGAGAGGGTCAGTAACTTTAAATTCCTGGCTGTCAGTATTGTAGAGGACCTGTCCTGGACTCATTATATAAATATACTTGCAAAGAATGCACGGCAGCACCTCAGGTGTCTATGGAGATTCAGCTTTTCATCGAAAACCTTGGCAAACTTCTATAGATGTGTGGTGGAAAGTGTGCTGACTGGCTGCATTATGGCCTGGTGTGAGAACACTAATGCCTTTGGATGGAAAAGCCTACAAAAGGTAGTGATTTGGCCCTGTACATTATGGGTAAAGCCCTCCCAACCATTGAGCACATCGACATGAAATTCTGTCATAGGAAAGCAGCGTCCATCATCAAAGATCTCACCACCCAGGCCATGCTCTTTTCTCACTGCTGCCATCAGGTAGAAGGTACCGGTGCCTCAGGACTCACACCACCAGGTTCAAGAACAGTTACTACCCTTCAACCATCAGGCTCTTGAACAAAAGAGGATAATTAAACTTATTCTATTTCTGGTGTTCCCACAACCAATGATCTCACTCTAAGAACCCTTTATCTTGTTATTTCATACTCTCATTATTTATTGCTATTTATTTGTATTTACATTTGCACAGTTCGTTGTCCATTGATACTGTCTACAGTTACTGTTCTATAGATTTGCTGAGTAAGCCCACAGGGAAAAGACTCTCAGGGTTGTATGTGGTGACCTGTATGCACTCTGATGATAAATTTTATTTTCAACTCAAACTTTGATTTCAAGGATCAACTTTATTTGCCACATTCAATACATTTGCATGTATTTGAAATTTGCTGTGGTGTGTTGGTCAGGGCATGGCGTGCAACAAAAACAAAACATTCAACAATTGTAACGAACAAATAAAATAAAGTAAAATTAATGGTTAAAGTACATATATAGAATAAAATGTGCATAAATACCAGCATATATTTACCATGCAAGGAGCATTATAAAAATGGTTTAAAGTGTTTACAGTGATAGATGGACAGGGTAGGGGTGTCTCACTAAAATGGCTGATCAGATGGGAAGAAGATTTTAAGGTATTGTAAAGGTTTAGTTTGAATAACCCTACAGTGCATTCCCAAAAGGAGATTTTTGGAAAGGCTGTTTGCGGTGTGTATTTTCCTGCCCACATTGTCCTGAACACATACACGTCCTGAAGAGATGGTAGACTGAAGACAATGACCTTTTCTACCGACCTGACAGTTGACTGTAGTTTTCGTAGAATTGTGAGAAAGATGTTGCAACAGCCAGACAAAAATGGCTGATGTGCAGATGCTCCCATGTTGGCAGTGCAGAATTGCACCAAAAAATTCTGGGGAAGATGAAATTTGACCACTTGCCACAAGAAGCACATCATTTGCTGAGCCTGTTTGTTAATGGTTCTTTCTCATGAGGCTGTGTGAAGTAATGATGCCTAGAAATCTGAATGATGAAACAGTGCCTAGGTAGAGTTGTTGATGATGCAAAGGGTGGAGAGGAGACATATGTCTTGTGAAGTCAAATCCATCTGAATTGAATTGACTTTATTATTTGCATCCTTCATATATATGAGTAAAAATCTTTTCATTATGTCTCTGTTCAAATGTGCAATTACAGTAATTTGTGATAAATAGAATGTGCAACAGGACAGTCAATATAACATAAAAATATAATTGCATTGGCATGAATTAATCAGTCAGATGGCCTGGTGGAAGAAGCTGTCCCAGAGCCTGTTGGTCCAGGCTTTTATGCTACGGTACCGTTTCCCGGATGGTAGCAGCTGGAACAGTTTGTGGTTGGGGTGATTCGGGTCTCCAGTGAATCTTTGGGCCCTTTTTACGCACCTGTCTTTGTAAATGTCCTGAATAGTGGGAAGTTCACATTTACAGATGCGCTGGGCTGTCTGCACCACTCTCTGCAGAATCCTGTGATTGAGGGAAGTACAGTTCCCTTACCAGGCAGTGATGCAGCCAGTCAGGATGCTTTCAATTGTGCCCCTATAGAATTTGGGAGACGACGTATAAGGTATCATTATATGGGGATGACTTGTTATGATATATATCTGACCCTGAAAGATCTATTCCTGCTATTTCTTCTTTGCTTGCTCAATTTAGTAATTTTTCTGGTTATAAATTGAATTTTAATAAGAGTGAACTATTTCCATTAAATATGCATGTTTCAATTTATAGTCATGTACCATATAGAATTGTTACAGATTATTTTACTTATTTAGGTATTAAAATTTCTAAAAAACATAAAGATTTATTTAAAACTAATTTTTTACCTTTAATAGATCAAATTAAGCAACTTGCTAATAGGTGGTCCCCACTATCTTTGTCTTTGGTAGGCAGAGTTAATGCCATTAAGATGATGATACTACCTAAATTTCTATATTTATTTCAAGCATTACCAATTTTTATTCCTAAATCTTTTTTTGATATGGTTGACTCTAAAATATCTTTGTATTTGTGGCAGAATAAAAATCCTAGACTAGGTAAAAAATATTTACAGAAGCCTAAGAAGGAGGGCGGCTTGGCTCTACCAAACTTAAGATTTTACTATTGGGCAGTTAATATATGGTATTTGATATTTTGGACACAAGAATCGACTACAGTTGCTGGCCCACAATGGGTAAATTTGGAATGTAAATCTGTGCAAGATTTCTCATTGACCTCAATCTTAGGATCTTCACTTCCTTTTTCGTTACTCAAAATAAATAAACAGATAACTAATCCCATAGTCAAGTATACATTACGAATCTGGTTTCAATTTCGTAAATTTTTTGGCTTGAATAAGTTTATGCTGTCAAGTCCTATAATATCTAACTACTTCTTCCGACCATCATCTATAGATCAAGCTTTTCTCTTATGGAAAACAAAAGGTATAACATGTTTTCGTGATCTGTTTTTGGATGATAACATTATGTCCTTTGAACAGCTATCTAATAAATATAATTTATCTAAAACCCATTTTTTTAGATATTTGCAAGTTAGAAATTTTCTGTATAATGAATTAAAGTCTTTTTCGAAAGAATGTCCATTGGACATTACAGAAAGAATTTTAGCTCTCAATCCTTGTCAAAAGGGTTTAGTAGCTATCATTTATAATATGATTATGAATGTACAGCCAGATGTATCAGAAAAAATTAAGAAGGAATGGCAGGAAGAATTGCATTGTCCTATATCTACTGAGCAATGGGAAAAAAATTTATCATTGGTAAACTCATCCTCTATTTGTGCTAAACATGCTCTAATACAATTTAAGGTTGTACATAGAGCTCACATGTCTAAAGATAAACTTGCTCGATTTTATTCTTATGTTAATTCAATCTGTGATAGATGTCATTCTGATGTTGCTTCATTGACCCATATGTTTTGATCTTGTCCTTGTTTACAAAACTATTGGAAAGATATTTTTAATATTATTTCAAGAGTTTTAAATATTAATTTCCAACCACCTTTTACCGCAATTTTTGGTCTACCAATGATAGATAATAAGCGTTTATCTGCTTCATCTCAACGAATGATTGCATTTGTTACATTAATGGCTAGAAGATCTATTTTACTGAATTGGAAAGAAATTAACCCTCCAACTGTATTTCAGTGGTTTTCTCAAACTATTTCCTGTTTGAGTTTAGAAAAAATTAGAAGTGTGGTTTTTGATTCTTCAGTTAAATTTGAGGAAACTTGGAGACCATTTATTCAACATTTTCATATGAATTAAATGGTCTGATCCTGAACCTTATTGTTACTATCCTGAATTGTGTGGATGGAGGTTCGGAGTTATCGGCACTACTGTATGTATTTAACATTATGCAATTGCCCATGTTGGTTAGTTTTTTTTAATTAGTTTTTGTTTAAATTCTCTTAGTTTTTTGGGGTTTTTTTTTTTTCTTTTTTTTCCTTTTCTTAATTCCTTTACATTAATACTATGAGTTTGGGAGACTTTATATATTGATTAATACATATCTGATTGTTTATTTAAACTATTAATTGTGTACTCTCAAATATTTTGTACTCATATTTTACTTATGTTTTTCTTAAAATTAATAAAAAGATTTGAAAAGAAAGAAAAGAATTTGGTGGGGGGGGTGCATACCAAACTTCTTCAATCATCTGAGACAGTATGTACAGACCACATGAGACCCTCAGTGATGTGTATGCCGAGGAACTTAAAGCTGTTCACCCTCTCAACCCCAGATCCATTGATGTCAATAGGGGTTAGCCTGTCTCCATTCCTCCTGTAGTCCACAACCAGCTCCTTTGTTTTTGCGACATTGAGGGAAAGGTTGTTTTCCTGACATTACTGTGTCAGGGTGATCATTTCTTCTCTGTAGGCTGTCTCATTATTAATTGAGATTAGGCCAATCAGTGTAGTGTCGTCAGCAAATTTAATCAGCAAATTGGAGCTGTGGGTGGTGACACAGTCATGGGTATACAGAGAGTAAAGGAGGGGCTTAGGACACAGCCCTGAGGGGCACCCGTGTTGAAGGTCAAGTCTCCACAGATTTGAGGGCATTCAGCACTGAGTTGTTGTGATTGCACCAGGACCCTAGCTTGTTCACTTCCTGATGATATTTGAATTCATCACGTCTGGTGATTAGTCCAATGACAGTGGTGTCATCCGCAAACTTACCTTGAGCTTTCAACCTTTACCATTTGCTTTCAGAGCAGAATTCTTTATGACAAGATCTCTGAATTTAATCAGTTACTAAGGGCAAATTTAATCTAAACAGGATTTTAAAGATCAATCAATATGTTTAACCTTCTGTATAATTTAGACCTGTTCAATTTTGGTTTGGTCCGATAAAGCTTGCAAAGTATTTGGGTCCAAAAATTTATTCAGTGTTAAGTAATTGAAATTGATCGAAATTGAGATGCAGGCACAATCTTTTCCCAGGTCACTTCCCTTTGCTTTGGAAACAATTTTGTACTGTTACTTATGCAACAAAGCAATTCCCTGTGCAACAGTCCTTTTGAAGTATTGCTGGGGAATTAGACTGTTGCAATAACATTGGGGAGTCCCAGGACAACTAGGATTTAATACTGCCATAAAAACAGAAAATGCTGGAAGCACGTAAGCATGTATTGCAGTATCCCTGGAAAAGAACAAAGATTATGCTTTAAAAACACAAAATGCTGGCAGAACTCAGCAGGCCAGACAGCATCTATTGGAGGAGGTAATAACGACATTTTAGGCCGAAACCCTTCATCAGGATTGATGCTTTATCTGAACTGGAAAAATAGACTAAACAAGCTTGTTTTAATGTGGAGGGATGGAAAGAAGAGATCCATGACAGGATGCAAAATAAAGTTGTCAAAGGAACAATTAGCTTAAAAAAACAGTGATTAGAGATAGAAAAGAGACAAGAAACAAATTGAAACAGAAAGAAAAAGTAGATTTGATTTTAAATTAAACACACCGTAAAGTGTGTAATTCAGTTACAGTAAGTCCAAGTGCTGGAATGAATCCAGATGCAACTGAGGTGGTGTTCACCAAGATGGCCATTGTTAGAGCAATGTATTAGGCCAAAGAACAAAAAGGTAAAATAGGAGTAAAGAGGAAAATAAGAGCGATAGACAATTGAAAGCTCAGGCTTGCCCTTGGGGACTGAGAGATGTTGTACAAATCAGGCAACCAATCTACAATTAGCAACTCCATGGCACTGCAGACCACACACGAAGTGCAATATGTTGGACAGGGATTACTACAAGTGATTGACTGCTTCATCCGGAAAGGCTGTTTGGTTCCCTGGATGGAATGGAAGGAAGAGGTGGACAGGCATTCCCTACAGTAAATCAGAAGCACGAGAAAGTCTGTAGATGCTGGAAATACAAAGCATCACACACAAAATGCTGGAGGAGCTGAGCGGGTTAGGCAGCATCTATAGAAATGAATAGACAGTCAACATTTGGGCCGAGACCCTTATTCGGGACTGAGAAGGAAGTGATGGTGGGTTGTGGAGGTCAAACAAAGGGAACAGTACTTTCAGAATCCTGAAAGAGCCATACAACAGCAAGCAGGAGTAGGCCATTCCACTCTGCTCTGTTATTTAAAACAATCATGACTAATCTGATTGTAACTCCATATTCCCGTCTACCTGGGGTTACCTTTCATCTTTTTGCTTCAATCTACCCCACTTTAACAATAAATAAAAAATAGCATAGTGCTTAGCATAACACTTTAAAGTACAGGTGACCCAGGTTCAATTTCTGCCACTGCCTGTAAGGAGTTTGTATGTTCTCCCTATGACCAGATGGGTTTCCTCTGGGTGCTGGTTTCCTCCCAAAGTCCAAAGACCGGTTAGTTGGTCAACTGGTCAGTGTAAATTGTCCCGTGATCAGACTAGCATTAAATCGGCGATTTGCTGGGCAGCATGGCTTGAAGTATTTAAATAAATAAATATTTAATCACTCTACTTCCATTGCTCTTTGAAGAGGAGAGGTCTAAAGATTCATGTAACATTGAAAGAAAACTCTTTGCCTTAAATAGGTGACATTTTATTTTTGAACAATAAGTCCTAGTTCTAAATTCTTCCACTTGACACATAACCTCAACATTTACTCTGTCAAGACCCCTCAAAGTCTGATACATTTCCATCCTACTCTCTTAACTTCAACCAAATTTTCCTTGAGGCAATTGGGCCACTTCACTTATTGAGTAAATTTCTGAGCTGCTACCAACACACCATAGAGCTGTTAGCATGGAGAAATCTCTGGGCTGGACAGAGCTCTGGAACCAAAGAAAGGGACAGAGGAACAGAAGTTTCCATCTGAGGGGAGCACTAATAGGGTGCCACAGCACCTTTTTCTTTCAATCCCCTTTTTTTTGTCTTCTCTTTCCAACTGCTAGTTTTTAAGTTAATTATTAATTTAACAACTTCAACTCAGACATTCCCTTTGTTTTATTCATCCCTCCACCTCAGTGTAACCTAAAACAAATTAATTTTCCCACTTTTCCAGTTTTGATAAAAGATTCCTGATCTGGAAAAGTAGATTTGCTTCTCTTTTATAGATGCTGCTTAACTTGCTGGGTGCATAGAACATAGAACAGGACAACACAGTACTGGCCCTTCAGCCTATGATGTTGTGCTGACTTTTTAACCTATTCTAAGATCAATCTAGCACTTGCTTCCCACACAGCCTTCCACTTCTCCATCTGCATGTGCCTGTCTAAGAGAATTTTAAATATTTCTAATGTGTTAGCCATTTATGCCCTGGGAAGAAGTCTCTGCCTGTCCACTTGATATACCACCTTGTTTTGTACACCTCTATCAAGTCACCTCTCATCGTCCTTGACTCCAAGGAGAAACAGCCCTAGCTCGCTCAATCTATCTCATAAGACATGCTCTCCAACCAGGTGTCATCCTGATAAATCCCAGTTCTCAATAGTTCCATTTAATATCAGGGAATATATACGATATACAACCTGTAACTCTTACTCTCTGCAAACACCCTCAAAAAAACATTAAACCCCAAAGCCCCTGCCCCCCACACAAGCAGCATCAATCCCGCCACCGCCCCAACTTATCTAGGATAAAGCGTCAGCATCCCCACAACCTGCTGTGCAGCAACAGCAAAGCCCACAGGGAGAGACCATGGTCTATAGTACATCAACAACTAACTGTTCACGCCAACACTTTCGACATCCCACAGGCACTCTCTCTCACTAACAGAACAGAGACAGTTATTGCTCCTTCCGCAGTGAAAGAAGAGACAACAGTTGCTATTTCAATGTTAGTCATTCAGAAGTGTTGCTTTTAATTTTGAGTTCTCCAACTCAAGAATCAGCAAATCGATTACCGAGTGCAGAGCCCTCTGACAGCAACTCTCATTGTCTTCCATGTTCCATTTCCTGCTACGCTTCCGTACGCGACACTGGCAAATTTGTGTCCACAGGGCCATGCAGGCTCCAAAGTCGCCTGACTTCAGGCCGAACCTGGACATACTGAATGCAGCTGATCGATGAGCTCCACCAATGGGAACATGCTGTTGTGGAGAACCACAGTTGTTTGAGTGTTGCTGTAGATCAAAGATCCTGATGGGACTCCCAAACACTCTGAAAAAGAAAATAGAGAAACTAGAATAGGAAAAAAATAACTGTTTTGCTGATGAGTGGGAGAAGTTGTCTGCTGGCACTATCTTTAGTTCCGCCCACCAGATTTTGTTTCAGAATTGCTACATGTAACACATCAGCACTTGATTGGAACCCATTAAGATACCTTCCACACTTTTTGCTAATCTTTTGAACTCCACTTTTCACATGGCACTGATCATATGAATATTCTTCCCCTATCTTTAGCTACTGATCTCACTCCCAGTTCCTCAAGACTTAGGATCTGACCCTCCTACCTCTCTTATTCCTGTAGTTCTAAGTGCAGATGCCTCAGTGTAGCAAACCCCTGATCCCTCTTAATGTGCTGATCCCAAGCTGATCTCTCCAACATTACAGTATCTCTTGTTCTCCAGTGGTTCTGTTCCTCCCAGTCCCTCATTCTCCAGCCTCCTATTGGTCACAAGCACCAGGCTTCCCTGAGTTCCAGAGCCCAACTCCAGATTCTGGTCTTTCTCTATCTCTGATTCTTGATCTTAATCTTCTCCGGCCTCATCCTTTCATCCAGTACCATCCTCACACTCAATCACTACATTTCTGTCCATCCACCTCAGTGAATATGGAGCTGTGGAGTGTACTCTAATCACTTTTTCCCTCCGGAATCTCAGACCAGAGTTCTAAGCGACACATTCTCCAGGTAGAAAAGTACAAAGATTCAAAGTACACTTATTAGCAAAGTATGTCTACAGTATACAACACTGAGATTCATCTTCCCACAGACAGCCACGAAACAAATAAAATCACGGAACCCGTTTTTAAAAAAATCATCAAACCCCCAAATCACAAAAAAAAGCAGAAATTTTGTAAACCGCAAAAAAAAGTTGAATGATAAACACAGAATACAAAACACAAAATCAAAAGAGTCCAGGCATATTCCTTTCAGTTAAGTTCAATTTACTGCACGTCTCTTGCTATCTACAGCCAACCGCATTAATCCGCCCTGATCAAAATCACACAAAACAGCAGCAAAAACGGGAGCATCCAGAAGCACACCTTAATGTGAACTACAGAGGCCAATCCACGAACCACATCGATTAATCCTTGCCCAAGATCCACACACTCTGGCAGCAAAGGTGAGAGAGAGACTGTTCATAACTAGGCACCTTCCTCTGGGAGCAGAGATCGAGAGGGAGAAAGAGACCGTTCACTAGTAGCAGGTAGATGCCACTGAACAACCGCCCACCTTCTGCTCTTGTCCTCTTTAATTTCACTCTGCCTTGCTGCTTTAATTGCCCAATTTGGCAAGAAATGGAGTCGATCATGGGCTCTCCAGACTTCTTGGCCTCCAGGCTGCGCGCTTCCCTCAAAACCTTGCCAAATTCCCTTAGAGACAGCAAAGCAACAAGTCACTCAAATGCACCACCAAAATATAGATCACAAGTTCCAACAGTAGCAGAATCAGATTTGAAAGAAGAAGATGAAATAAACCAAAAAAAAAAGTAGTTTTGTGACCCCTCTGAAAGATGTCACCCTTGGTCACGTTGTTTGCTGGTGCCATCTTCTTCCAGGCAGATGAAAGAGCTTTTCCCCAAGTTACTCTGCTCTTTCCATCAGACCCGTGATTTTGGCTATAATGAAAATGGTGATAAAGGCCTGTGGGCAAAGCAGCCTTTAGAGTAATCATCATAAGCATATATGAGGGTTTCTTACAGATGATACCAAATGGTACATTCCAATAGCTACATCAAACACAGACAGTACCAAAAATTCTGAAACAAATATTGAGTTCATAGCTTTAACAAAATCAAGAATATCAATCATAATATTAAACTTAGTTTTGATTTAGGTCTTTACTGTGTAAATGAAGACAAAATAAAAAGTGTAACAGAAAAATAAACACTTTTTCTCAAGGTGGCAAAATGTGTTACATAATTATAATTGAGGATTCTTATAAAATGTCTGCAAAGGACAAGTACAAAAAAACATTTTTGAGTTTGTTACTATCTGGTTGAGTTTTGAAACTTTCTGATATTTGCTATTCAATCATATTTTGTTTTAATATTACTTGATTTTACATGAGAAAAACAACAGGAATTGGAGCATTAGCATCATAGAATACCATTCAAACTGAAGCATATCTCCTTCCATTTAGTTATCTTGCTGTATTCAAGGTAGTTCAGTGCCCAAGTTAATTTTCATTGCTATAAATTTTTCCTTATATAAACTTGGCTTCAAAAAGCATTTCAGATAATCTCAGAGAGAAAAAAAAATGATTTGGTATTTAAAGAATATTTTAGATTTCAAAGTGAAAATAAACTGAAGTCATTAGATGTGCACTCTGTCAGTTCAGCTGCCTCCTATCTGCACTTATTGACTTTATCCTCTGTCTGCATAAGAACCTGCAACAGCTCAAATCGTCTTCACACCCTAAGAGTTTTTTTTTTATTTTTAGCTCCCTCCTGTGCAGCAATGGAAATATATGCAATGTTCATTATGCTTGTCTAAGTTCATTCATAAATATCTGCACAGCCTCCAAATGAAATGTCAAAACTCAGTACGTAAATGAAGATTTAAAAAGCTTTAAACTACTAAATAGCAGGCAGTTAGTGCAGCAGCAGAACCCTGTCACTCCATTACCCACAGGCAGATGAATGCCGTCTACCCTTTGCTCACTATACTGTAGCTGAATAACTTGAAAAGAGCAAGTCTTGTTGTATGTGAGTTTCACTGGAGCCAATAAGAGGAGGTGAAGCCTGATTGCATCACAGCCTGGTATGGAAACTCCAATGCTGAAGAATGGAAAAACAGACAAAAAATGGTGGATACAGCCCAGTCTATCACAGGAAAAGCCCTCCCCAACATTGAGAACTACCATAAGAAAACATCTTCCATCATTAAGGTCCCACCATTCAGATTTATGTCCTCTTCTTGCTGCTGCCATTGGGAAGGAGGTTACTGCTGCTGCCATTGGTGCCATTAGGTCCCGCACCACCAGGTTCAAGAACAGTTATTACCACTCAGCCATCAGACTCCTGAACCAGAGTGGATAACTTCTCTCAACTCAACAATGAATTTATCAACTCATTTTCAAGGACTCTACAAGTCATCTTCACAGATATTATTTATTTATTGATCTATATATTTATTTATCTATCTGTTTTTTGTGTGTTTGTTTTTTTATTGACCTGATTTTTGTATATTTACAGTTGATCTTCTTTTGCACTTTGATTGTTTATGTGTAGTTTTTCATTGATTCTATCATAGATCTTTGTTCTACTATGAATACCTGTAAGAAATTCAACCTTAGAGTGATATCAACTCCTTAGAAAGAGGTGAGATAGGATCAGAGGATGTAGAATCCTTGTAGGTCGATTTAAGAAAATGCAAAGGTAAAATACCCTGATGGGAGTATATATACAGGCCTCCAAACAGTAGCCATATATAACAGTTACAGCACAGAAACAGGACATCTTGGCCCTTCTAGTCCATGCCAGACACTTACTCTCATCTAGTCCCACCAACCTGCATTCAGCCCATAACCCTCCATTCCTTTCCTGTCCATATACCTATCCAATTTTACTTTAAATGACAATACCAAACCTGCCTCTACCACTTCTACTGGAAGCTCATTCCACACAGCTACCACTCTCTGAGTAAAGAAATTCCCCCTCGTGTTACCTTTAAACTTTTGCCCCCTAACTCTTAACTCATGTCCTCTTGTTTGAATCTCCCCTACTCTCAATGGAAAAAGCCTATCCACATCAACTCTATCTATCCCCCTCATTATTTTAAATACCTCTATCAAGTCCCCCCTCAACCTTCTACGCTCCAAAGAATAAAGACCTAACTTGTTCAACCTTTCTCTGTAACTTAGGTGCTGAAACCCAGGTAACATTCTAGCAAATCTTCTCTGTACTCTCTGTATTTTGTCGACATCTTTCCTGTAATTCGGTGACCAGAACTGGACACAATACTCCAAATTCAGCCTTACCAATGCCTTGTACAAGATGTGGGCTTCTAATTACAATGTGAGATAGAAAAGTAAAGAAAAGGAAAGGGCAATGACGAGATAATCATGGGGGATAGCAATGTCAAGTCAAGTCAAGTCAACTTTTATTGTCATTTCCACCATGACTGCTGGTACAGTGCATATTGGGAAAATCTAGTTCGGGCTGGATCCCAAGAGAGAGAATTTGTAGAATGCTTACAAGATGGCTTTTTAGTGCAGTTTATGGTTGAACACATTAGGGGAACGGCAATTCTGGATTGGCTGTTATGTAATCACCCAGATTAAATTAGGAAGCTTAAGTTAAAGGAACTCTTAGGAGACAGTGATCATAATATGATAGATTTCACCCTGTACCTTGAGAAGAAGAAACTAGAAAACAGATGTATCAGCATTCCAGTGGAATAGAGGGAATTACAGAAGCATGGGAAGGGAGCTGGCCAAAGCTGATTGGAAAGGGACACTAGTAGGGTGATGTAGAGCAGCAATGGGTGGAGTTTCTGGGAGTAACTTGGAAGACGCAGGATCAGTTCATCGCAAAGAAGAAGAGGCATTCTAAAGGGAGGTTGAGGCAGACGTGGCTAATAAGAGCATATGATCAAAAGACAGAGCATACAATATAGTAAAAATGAGTGGGAAGTTAAAGGATTATGAAGCTTTTATAAGCAAAAGAAGGCAACTAAAAAGCAATAAGGAGAAATAAAATGAAATATGAAGGAAAGCTAGCCAATAAGTTAAAAGAAACTATCTGGCAAAATGGAAGACAACATTCTGACAAGGTGGTGCCAGCGACATTTTGTTGACAGTACACAAAATTACTAGACTCTTTAGTAGATGTACTTCTGAAAATCAAGCTGTAATTTCCCTTTTAAAAATATAATTTTGAACCAGAGAAGTGATCTGGCAATTTTAAGATCTCCTGGGGGATTCAGTGAACTAGACTTGGGCAGCCATCACTGGAAGTGGACGCTGTGTCAAAGGCAGAAGTCAAATCTGTGGTGGGCTCCATTAGGTGCTCATTAAATTGTCGAGCAAGATTAAAATCATCGAGGATGACAGTGGAAAATAAACGGGTTTTCAGCATCGCCTGCCTGAGTTTGACCTGTCTCCCTCTCTTCTTGCTTCTACTGACAGACGGGAGGGGCAGGACCACCAGCTTCAGGATCAGTTGTTGTCCTGCAGCCAGTGGGTTCCTGGTCGGGCTTCACTCACCTCAGCACAGAACAGGCTCCGCAGCTGTGGACTCACTTCTGGGGATTCTGCGGTTCATGGTCCATGTGCTTTTGTTCACTTCTTTTTCTATTTGCATGATTTGAACCAATTTCCAGCTCACTATTCTGCAAGGTTTACCGCTTCAGTGCTGAACTGACACAGCAGCTGTGGCCTGCAACTATTGGCACTCAACTCAGCTCGGAGCTGGATCCGTGACTCACTTTCAGGGACTCTGCGGTTAATGTTCTCTGTGTTTTTATTGTTTGCACGAGTTGATCTTTTTTTCTCACAGTTGGTGTTTGACTGTCTTTGCAGTCTGGGGTTATTTAATGGGTTCTATTGTGTTTCTTTTTATTGTGGCTGCCTGCAAGAAGACGAATTTCAAGGTTGTATATAGGATACATATTTTGATAGTAAATGTATTTTGAACTTTGAACTATTTTCAGATACATAAGGAGTAAAAGACCATAAGACATAGGAGCACAATTAGGCTCTTCGGCTGATCAGTTCTCTCCTCCATTCCATTATGGCTGATTTATTATTCCAACTCAACCCCACTCTCCTGCCTTCTCCTCCTGATATTTGATGCCCTGACTAATCAAGAACCTGTCAACTTCTGCTTTAAATATACTCAATGTCTTGGCCTGCACAGCTGTCAGCGGCAATGCATTTCTCAAATTCACCACTAGCTGGCTAAAGAAACTCCCCCTCATCTCTGTTCTAAATGCAAGTTCCTCTAATCTGTAGTTATGCCCTCTCGTCCTAGACTCACCCACTATAGGAAACATTCTTTCACTCTATCTAGGCCTTTCAATATTCAATAGGTTTTAAGGAGATCAGAATCAGGTTTATTATCACAGGCATGTGACATGAAATTTGTTAACAGCAGAAGTTCAATGCAATACATAATCTAGCAGAGAAAAATATAATAAATAAAATAATAAATTAACAAGTAAATCAATTATATATATTAAATAGATTTTTTTTAATGTGCAAAAACAGAAATACTGTATATTTTTTAAAAAGTGAGGTAGTGTCCAAGGTTCAATGTTCATTTAGGAATCAGATTGCAGAGGGGAAGAAGCTGTTCCTGAATCGCTGAGTGTGTGCCTTCAGGCTTCTGTATCTCCTACCTGACGGTAACAGTGAGAAAAGGGTATGCCCTGGGTGCTGGAGGGCCTTAATAATGGACGCTGCCTTTCTGAGACACAGCTCCCTAAAGATGTCCTGGGTACTTTGTAGGCTAGTGCCCAAGATGGAGCTGACTAGATTTACAACCTTCTGCAGCTGCTTTCAGTCCTGTGCAGTAGCCCCTCCATACCAGACAGCAATGCAGCCTGTCAGAATGCTCTCCATGGTACAACTATAGAAGTTTTTGAGTGTATTTGTTGACATGCCAAATCTCTTCAAACTCCTAATAAAGTAGCCGCTGTCTTGCCTTCTTCATGACTACATCAATATGTTGGGACCAGGTTAGTTCCTCAGAGATCTTGACACCCAGGAACTTGAAACTGCTTATTCTCTCCACTCCTGATCCCTTTATGAGGATTGGTATGTGTTCCTTCATCTTACCCTTCCTGGTGGGTTCTACCCCACTCCTCATTCTTCTAAACTCCAGCAAGTACAGGTTCAGAGCCATGAAATACTCCTCATACATTAGTTAACCCTTGCATTCCTGAAATCATTGTCACGATTCTCCTCTGGACTCAGTCCAATACCAGCACATCCTTTCTTGGATAAGCTGACCAAAACTGCTCAGAACACTCCAAGTGTGGTCTGACTGATGCCTTATAAAGCCTCAACATTACACCCTTGCTTTTATATTCTGGTCCTCTCAAATTGATTGCTAACATTGCATTTGCCTTCCTTACTGCTGACTCAACCTGTAAGTTAACCTTTAGCGAATTTTGCAAAAGACTCTTGAGTCCCTTTGCACCTCTGACTTTTGAATTTTCTTCCCCTTTAGAAAATAGTCTATGCCTTTATGCCTTCCACCAAAGTGAATGGCCATACACTTCCCTACACTATATTCCAGGGGTGGCCGAACTTACTTAATGGAAGAGCCACATACGATTAACTTCAGATGTTTGAGCGCCACAAGACATGAACAAAATTTACACACACGTTTTTATTGTTACATACACATTTTATTACAAAAATTTTATATAAATGTTAAGAAATACATGTACGCAATAATATTTATTCATGCATGTAGTTTTTTAAACTGTTAATTTGTATTAGTTTCAGTAATCATAATGTTGACAACATATACCAAATGTTTTTAAAATCTTGACTGATGATTGTTTTAACTATATTGAGCGTATTTAATACGGTAATGAACTACGGGAACATCTAAGAAAAATATGCAAATTTGCATTTCAGTAATACAAGATTAGACTGCCAAAAATAAAAATAAAAGGGAAAAAACTGAGATATTTTTAATGATATTTATTTGTCTAAGACTTAGGTTCATCAAGAGCTAAGCTGAATGCAAGGGAATTCTTTACATCGTTTTGCGTTTTGCCTGCAACATCAGCACTGATCTGGGAGATACGCCTCTCTGTAGTATGGTGTGAAACTGGTGTTTGTGCTATTACACGCTGAAGTATGGTGTTATTTGGATCTAACACTGCAACAACTTCAGCTATATTCTTCTTAACAAATTCGCCATCAGAATATGGGTGTTTAGCATGAGCAATATTCCATGACATAACAAAACTAGCTTCAGTCGTTGTATCGGCTTCCTTACTGAACGTTGTCAACAGTGTCTGCTGGCTATTTAGAGATGATTTTAACACAGTTAATTTGTTTTTCCGTAATTCGGATTTACGTGGATAACCAGCTGAAAAGTTTTTGTGATTTGTTTCATAGTGGCGTTTCAAATTACTGGCTTTGTAATGACTGAGTGACACATTGTAGATAAGACACAAAGGTTTACCTCCTTTAACGGTGAATGCAAAATCTTCCTCCCACTGTGGCTTAAAATGTTATTTTCATCTTCATATTTTTGTTTCTTACAATTTGATGATGCCATCTTCCTTCACAAAATTTTCACAGACACTTGTAAACAAAACTTGTATCTGCAGTGTACCAACTAGGTCTGCACAATTCAGCGTCCTGTGTTACACTGCGTTAATGTACGTGACGTGAGTGAGGTCGGGCCTAGACTCACTAACACTTTGAGCCCCAAACGACGTAGATCTACGTCTGCGCTACTTTTGCCTTCAGCGCCCAACGACATAGATCTACGTTGCATATTCTGAAACTCACGCGTCTGTCTTCAAGCTGTCTTCAGCACCACGTAGCGATTCTCACCAACTCTTGAGCGATGGAATTAAGTCTCAAGGGATTTCCCGTGGTTCTATTTATTGCCAAAATGCTTTCCCATTCATTTCTACGCAATAGGAGCACGTGGTAAAAAGGAGTTCGACCAACATATTTCCATGAGCCGCACACTGAATGCCAAAGAGCCGTGGTTTGGCCACCCCTGCTATATTCCATCTGCCACTTCTCCCAATCTAAGTACTTCTGCAGACTCCCTGCTTCCTCAACCCTACCTGCCCTTCCACCTAGCTTTGTATTGTCTGCGAAATTAGCCACAAAGCCATCAATTCCACCATCCAAATTATTGACATATAACATGAGAAAAAGTGATTGCAACACCAACCCTAGCAGAACACCAGCATCCAATCAGAGAAGACCGCCTTATTCCCACTCCTTGCGTCCTGCTAATCAGCCAATGCTCTATCTGTGTAGAATCTTTCCTGTAATACTACAGGCTCTTACCTTGTTAAGCAGCCTCATGTGTGGCACTTTTTCAAAGGCCTTCTGTAAATCCAAGTAAACAACATTCACTGACTCTCCTCTGTCTATTCTGCCTGTTAGTTCCTCTGAGAATCCCAACAAATTTGTCAAGCAAGCTTTCCTTTAAGGAAACCATGTTGACGTTGCCTTATTTTATCATGTGCCTCCAAGTACCTCGAAACATTCTTACTAATGGACTCCCTAATCTTCCTGACCACTGAAGTCAGACTATAATTTCCTGTTATCTGCCTCCTTCCACAAGAGTGGATACTGACCACTGGAAAATGCTGTTGGAGAGGTAGTAAAGGGGAATAAAGAAAATGCAAATGAAATGAATAAGTATTTTGCATCTGTTGGAAAATGGGGAGGGCACTGTTATCGTCCTTTGCTCCAAAGCCATAAGCCATAGCTCACTGAACGTATTGTTACATACCCTGTGGGTAGCTTGTGACTGTCACATGATGTAATTGAGGCTCTGCTGGGCATGATGTAATGGTCTTGTGATGGTGGAGTGATGTAATTTTCCCGCCAGTGAGAGGTCATGTGATAGCCTCTTTCAACAGGGTATAAAAGGAGCACGCATCGCTGTGACTCAGGTGAGTTTGTGGCTTAATTTGTCAGTGACTCCGTTCTGCTGTGCATTTGATTTTATGACGCAGTTTCATTGTAAAAGAGGAGTTTTAATTTTTTGCTGTAAGAATCATTGTGCCGGCAGTTCTGAAAATTGCTGCCAGTTAAAGTCCAGTTGGAGAGTGAAGAATTTATTGAAGTACAGAAAACCCAAAGGATCGAGAAAAGTTGGTGTTGTTGGTGATAAAAGAGGTTCTACCTTATTTAATCTTCATTCGGAAGGAATTAGTAACCTGCAATCCAAGATAGTCCCTGCTAAAGAGCAGAAAGGACAGGAGCAGGGTTTCACCAAGGAAAGGTCAGTGCCTTTAAGCAGTTTTATTTCCTTTGTCGTAAATCCTTTGGGCAAGGTATGTTTTAGCTGGGATCAGCAGTAATGTCATGAGGTCGAGGAATTCGTTACTTCTAGGAAAATTTCTCCTAAGTGACTGTGTAAGTAATTTGGACTTTTGATTTACTACTTTTAAGAACTGTGGTCGCATTTCTTGTTTTCAGAACTGTTCGAGCTGCCGTATAGCAGTCCACTTCCGGTTAAGTTAGTCATTTGTTTACTTTTGGTTTTTTTTGAGCAGTGTTTAATAAATGTTTTATTTGTTTATAAAAACCTGTCTCAATTCTATATTCATTGCTGCTGGGTCATAACACTATACTCATTAAGGCATGTTTCCAATCCAGGCAGCATTGTCTGCACCCTCTCCCAAGCTTCCACACCCTTTCTATAATGGGGCCACCGGAAATGAGTAAATATTTCAAGAGTGACCTAAGCAGAGTTTTATAGAGCTGTGACATTACTTTGTGGCTCTTGTACTCAATCGCCTGATTAACAAGGACCAACACAGCATACACCTTCTTAAACACCTAGTACTTTGAGAGATGTATGGTTATGGAAACCAAGACTTCTCTGTCCCTCCATACAGCTAAGCATCCCGCCATTACTCTGCCTTCACGTTCAACCTTCAACAAACTTTTCCTGATTGAACTCCATCTGTCATTTCTCTGCCCAGCTCTGCATCTTGTCAATTTCCTGTTGTAATCTACAACAACTTTCTACATTATCCACAACTCCACCAACCTTCATATAATCTGCAAACTTACTAACCCACCCTTCCACTTCCTCACACAAGTTATTTCTATAAATCAAAAAGAGCAGGGGTCACAGAGCAGATCCCAATGGTTACTGATCTGCAGGCAGAATAGTTTCCATCTGCTACCACACTCTACCTTCTATAGGCAAGCTAATTCTGCATCTACATAGCTAAGTTTCCCTGGATCCCATGTTCCCTGACTTTTTCAATGAGCCTGCCATGAGAACCTTGTCAAACGCCTTACCAAAATCCATATACACCACATCCACTGCTCTACCTTCATCAATGTGTTTTGTCACTTCTTCAAAGAATTCAATTAGGCTCGTGAGGCATGACTTGATCCTCACAAAACCATGCTGACTATACTTAATCAGATGATACTGCTCTAAATATTAATAAATCCTATCTCTAAGAATCCTCATCACTAGTTTGTCCATCATAGACACAAGACTCATTGGTCTATAATTCTCAATGTTACCCCTATTTCATTTCTTGAACATTTCTTGACATTTGCCACCATTCAGTCCTTTGTTAGAATGTTCTGATCCGGAGCCAGTGTGGAGAGAGAGATACTAAAACTCTCAAACTGAAAGCTAAATGCCAGCACCGTGGATGAAAGAAATACCTAAATGCAAAATGAATACCACTCCTTTTCAGCAAATGTTGAGGCGGTAGACTTCTTTCCCGGACAAGGACAAAGGTAAGCAGGGAGCATAACATTGGTGTGCTTTTGGTCAAGTCTTGACAAGACTACAATGAAAAGAAGGGAGTTAAATACCGCCATAATGAAACAGTAACTAGCTGGATCTTGCATGCTCATGAGGCCGATTGCTGAACCTGTTGCACAGTCTGCCTGTGGGGCTGTGTAGACCACATAGCTGAGCCATGATTATGACAACCATCTGGCACTACTCCCATTGCCAGTGAAGATGCAAAGATTATCACCAAAGCTATAGCAATCTTTTCCCTCACCTGCTATTGGAACTTACCTATTCAAATATTTTTCAGAACCTCTTGCACACTTTACTTCTTAATGCCAATCTGTTGCAGAATATCAATCCATTTATGTTCTTGTGAAATTCAGGAAGTACCCTCTAACTGGTAAATACTGAAGCAAATTATTCATTAAGAATTTCTCCTACCTCCTACTACTCAAGGCTCTTCGATCCGATTGGTCCTATCCTTACACTAGTCATCCTCCTGTTCGTTGCATATGTGTAGAACACCTTGGGGTTTTCCTTAATCCTACTCATCATGAACCCTCTTGTCCCTTTCTAGCTCCCCTAAGTTCATTCGTAAGTTCTTCCCTGGCTACATTATAGCTCTCAAAAGCTCTCACAAAACCTTTGCTTCCTAAACTTTAAATATGCTCTTTTCTTCCTCGTGACTAGATGTTACACAACTCTTGATAACATTGATTCCTTCACCCTACCATCCTTTCACTGCTCAGTGGTCTAAACCTATCCGGAACTCTGAGTAAGTTCTCCCTAAACAACATCCCCATTACTGTTGTACATTTCCCTGAGTACACCTGTTCCAAATGTATGCTCCCCAGTTCCTGTCTGATGGCATCATAATTCACCCTCCCCAAAATAGTACTTTCCCATGCCAAATAACCATATAACAATTACAGCATGGAAATATGCCATCTCAGCCCTTCTAGTCCGTGCTGAATGCTTACTCTCACCTAGTTCCACCTACCTGCACTCAGTCCATAACCCTCCATTCCTTCCCTGTCCATATACCAATCCAATTTTTTTTTAAATGACAAAATTGAACCTGCCTCTACCACTTCTACTGGAAGCTCGTTCCACACAGTTACCACTTTCTGAGTAAAGAAGTTCCCCCTCGAGTTACTCCTAAACTTTTGCCCCTTAACTCTCAACTCATGTCCTCTTGTTTGAATCTCCCCTACTCTCAATGGAAAAAGCCTACCCACATCAACTCTATCTATCCCCCTCATAATTTTAAATACCTCTATCAAGTCCCCCCTCAACCTTCTACGCTCCAAAGAATAAAGACCTAACTTGTTCAACCTTTCTCTGTAACTTAGGTGCTGAAACCCAGGTAACATTCTAGTAAATCTCCTCTGTATTCTCTCTATTTTGTTGACATCTTTATTATAATTCGATGACCAGAACTGTACACAATACTCTAACTTTGGCCTCACCAATGCCTTGTACAATTTTAACATTACATCCCAACTCCTATACCCAATACTCTGATTTATAAATGCCTGCATACCAAAAGCTTTCTTCACCACCCTATCCACATGAGATTCCACCTTCAGGGAACTATGCACCATTATTCCTAGATCACCCTGTTCTACTGCATTCCTCAATGCCCTACCATTTACCATGTATGCCCTATTTTGATTATTCCTACCAAAATGAAGCACTTCACACTTATCAGCATTAAATTCCATCTGCCTTCTTTCAGCCCACTCTTCTAACTGGACTAAATCTCTCTGCAAGCTTTGAAAACCGACTTCGTTATCCACAACTCCACCTATCTTAGTGTCATCTGCATACTCACTAATCCAATTTACCACCCCATCATTCAGATCATTAATGTATATGACAAACAACATTGGACCCAGTACAGATCCCTGAGGCACACACTAGTCACTGGCCTCCAACCTGACAAACAGTTATTTACCACTACTCTGGCATCTCCCATCCAGCCACTGTTGAATCCATTTTACTACTTCAATGTTAATACCTAATGATTGAACCTTCCTAACTAACCTTCTGTGTGGAACTTTGTTAAAGGCCTTACTGAAGTCCATATAGACAACATCCACTGCTTTACCCTCGTCAACTTTCCTCGTAACCTCTTCAAAAAATTCAATAAGATTTGTCAAACATGACCTTCCACACACAAATCCATGCTGACTATTCCCAATCAGACCCTGTCTATCCAAATAATTATATATACCATCTCTAAGAATACTTTCCATTAATTTACCCACCACTGACGTCAAACTTACAGGCCGATAATTGCCAGGTTTACTCTTAGAACCCTTTTTAATCAATGGAACCAATGAGCAATACGCCAATCCACTGGCACCATCCCCGTTTCTAATGACATTTGAAATATTTCTGTCAGAGTCCCTGCTATTTCTGCACTAACTTCCCTCAAGGTCCTAGGGAATATCCTGTCAGGACCCAGAGACTTATCCACTTTTATATTCTTTAAAAGCACCAGTACTTCCTCTTCTTTAATCATCATAGTTTCCATAACTACCCTACTTGTTTCCATTACCTTACACAATTCAATATCCTTCTCCTTAGTAAATACTGAAGAGAAGAAATTGTTCAAAATCTCCCCCATCTCTTTTGGCTCCGCACATAGCTGTCCACTCTGATTCTCTAAGTGACCAATTTTATCCCTCACTATCCTTTTGCTATTAATATAACTGTAGAAACCCTTTGGATTTATTTTCACCTTACTTGCCAAAGCAACCTCTTATCTTCTTTTAACTTTTCTAATTTCTTTCTTAAGATTCTTTTTACATTCTTTATATTCCTCGAGCACCTCATTTACTCCATGCTGCCTATATTTATTGTAGATATCTCTCTTTTTCCAAACCAAGTTTCCAATATCCCTTGAAAACCATGGCTCTCTCAAACTTTTAACCTTTCCTTTCAACCTGACAGGAACATAAAGATTCTGTACCCTCAAAATTTCAACTTTAAATGTCCTCCATTTCTCTATTACATCCTTCCCATAAAACAAATTGTCCCAATCCACTCCTTCTAAATCCTTTTGCATCTCCTCAAAGTTAGCCTTTCTCCAATCAAAAATCTCAACACTGGATCCAGTCCTATCCTTCTCCATAGTTATATTGAAACTAATGGCATTGTGATCACTGGACCCGAAGTGCTCCCCACACATACCTCTGTCACCTGACCTATTTCATTCCCTAACAGGAGATCCAACACTGCCCCTTCTCTAGTTGGTACCTGTATGTATTGCTGCAAAAAACTATCCTGCACACATTTTACAAACTCCAAACCATCCAGCCCTTTTACAGTCTATGTGTGGAAAATTAAAATCTCCCACAATCACAACCTTGTGCTTATTACAAATATCTGCTATGTCCTTACAAATTTTCTCCTTTAATTCTCGCTCCCCATTAGGTGGTCTATAATACACCCCTATAAGTGTTACTACACCTTTCCCATTTCTCAATTCCACCCAGATAGTCTCCCTAGACAAGCCCTCTAATCTATTCTGCCAAAGCACTGCTGTAATATTTTCTCAGACAAGCAATGCAACACCTCCCCGTCTTGCCCCTCCGATTCTATCACACCTGAAGCAACGAAATCCAGGAACATTTCGTTGCCAATCACACCCCTCCTGCAACCATGTTTCACTAATAGCTACAACATCATTTTTCCAGGTATCAATCCATGCTCTAAGCTCATCCACCTTTCTTACAATGCTCCTAGCATTAAAATAAATGCATTTAAGAAACTCTCCACTTCTTTCTTTCTGTTTATCCCTAACAGTGCAAACAACTTTATTATCTTTTTCTTCCTTTGGTCTTTGGTCTGAGCACTCCCCTTCTCTGTCACCTGCCTATCCTCCCTCACACTCTGTCTCCTAGCTTTCTCTATTTGTGAACTAACCTCCTCTCTCCTAGTTTCTTCAATTTGATTCCTCAACCATTCTAGCTTAAAGTCTCCGCAGTAGCCTTCGCAAATCTCCCTGCCAGGATATTGGTCCTCCTAGGATTCAAATGCAACCAGTCCTTTTTGTACAGGTCACACTTGCCCCAAAAGGGGTCCCAATGATCTAGAAACTTGAATCCCTGCCCCCTGCTCCAATCCCTTAGCCACGCATTTATCCTCCACCTCATTCCATTCCTACTCTCACTGTCGCATAGCACAGGCAGTAATCCTGAGATTACTACCTTTGCAGTCCTTCTTCTTAACTCCCTTCCTAACTCCCTATATTCTTCTTTCAGGAACTCTTCCTTTTTCCTACCTATGTCATTGGTACCTATATGTACCACGACCTCTGGCTCCTCACCCTCCCACTTCAGGATATCTTGGACGTGATCAGAAACATCCAGAACCCTGGCACCAGGGAGGCAAACTACCATCCGGGTCTCCTGACTGCATCCACAGAATCGCCTATCTGACCCCCTAACTATTGAGTCCCCTATTATTACTGCCTTCCTCTTCCTTTCCCTGCCCTTCTGAGCTCCAGGGCCAGACTCTGAGCCGGAGGCACGGCCACTGTTGCTTCCCCCAAGTAGGATGTCTCCCCCAACAGTACTCAAACAGGAGTACTTATTGTCAAGGGGTACAGCCACTGGGGTACTCTCTAGTATCTGACTCTACCCCTTCCCCATCCTAACCATGATGCACTTGTCTGCCTCCCGTGGCCCCGGTGTGACCACCTGCCTGTAACTCCTCTCTATCATCTCCTCACTCTCCCTGACCAGAAGAAGGTAATCAAGCTGCAGCCCCAGTTCCCTAACACAGTCCTTTAGGAGCTGCAGCTCGGCACACCTGGCGCAGATGTAGACGTCCGGGAGGCTAGGAGACTCCAGGACCTCCCACATCCGACACTGAGAACAACAAGCTGCCCTCACACTCTTACTTCCCCCTTTCCTCAAATAACAGGAAAAATTGAGACCTAAACCTACCTTGCCTCGCCCGTTTCTGCCTAAGCCCATTGAGCCCAAGCCCTTAAGCCTACACTCTGCTCCTGGCTCACTCCACTGCCTGTAAATGACGCTGCCCGCTGTATAAGGCTGTGTCCTTTTTAAATCTTCCCCGCTTCACTGCTTGACGTCACATGCCTGCGCAGTCCCACGTCTCTTAACTTCGATGAGAAGGAAAAATCAAAATGGCTCCCGCCGCACTCCTGCTCTGATTCTCAGTCTTCCTTCTTCAAATACTTTGTTAATCATCGCAAGCAATGATCTGTAACTTTTCTTTAGAACTGGAAGCAATTCAATGTGACAGAAACGAGGCAGGGCAAGGAAGCATGTCTGTTGTTGAGTGCGAGGAAGATCAATACAACCTCTGGGCCAAATCGCAAAGTTTGGGTACGGGTCAAATAGAGGCAGTGGAGTCCAGGCCCCAGAAGGTATTGAAGCAACTGACCCCAGTGTTTAGATGACGATTTAGGCCCCAGGCCAGATTGAAAAGATCAGAGTGTCGGGGCCTGAGGTGAGGGTCGGGCCAGTTCAGCTCTCTGCACCGCATCGTTTACTCGGCTTTGCACTGAACTAAAGGTCTTTGGGTGGTCTCCTTTTGTGGCCTTCAGTTCAGAACGCTATTTGCCTGTGTTTATTGCTTGCATGATTTGTTTTTTCTGTCTGCACTTTGGGTCTTTGACTGTCTTTTTTATGTTTTTTGTGTCTCTTTGTTTCCTAGATGACTGTTGGAGACGAATCTCAGGGGTGTATAATGTCTAACCTACAGCTTCCTGCTTCCTCAACTCCAATTTTCCTTCCGTCTCCAAGAAAAATGTGGTGACCTGCCTCAATGATTATTGACCAGTAGCACTTACATCCACAGTGATGAAGTGTTTTGAGAGGTTGGTGATGAAACATATCAAATCCTGCCTGAGAAGTGACTTAGATCCACTCCAATTTGCCTACCGGAGCAACATGTCCACAGAAGATGTCATCTCTTTCACTGTTCACTCAACCCTGAAACATCTGCACAGCAAAGTTGACTCATCAGGATGCTCTTTGGGAACTACTGCACAGCACTCAGCATGATCATTCCCTCAACACTAATCAATAAGCTCCAAGGCCTTGGCCTCAGTGTCTCCTCGTACAACTGAATCTTCAATTTCCTCACTTACAGACCCCAGTTAGTTCAGAATGGCAACAACATCTCCTCCACAATCTCCATCAATACAGGTGCACTGCAAGGCTGTGTGCTTAGCCCCCTGCTCTACTTGCTTCACACTTATGAGTCTGTGGCTAAGCACAGCCATATTCAAGTTTGATGATGAATCCACTGTTGTAAACTTAATCAAAGGTGGTGATGAATCAGTGTATAGGAGGGAGATTGAAAATCTGGCTGAGTGGTGCCACAACAACAACCTCTCACTTAATGTCAAGGACAGCAAGGAGCTGATTATAGTCTTAAAAAGAAGGAAACCGAAAGTCCATGAGTCAGTCCTCATTGGAGGATGAGAGGTGGAGAGGGTCAGCAACTTTAAATTCCTCTGTGTTATTATCTCAGAAGATCTGTTCTACACCCAGCGCATAAGTGTAATTATGAAGAAAACACGGGAACACTGTTTCCTTTGGAGTTTGCGAAGATTTGGCATGACGTCTAAAACTTCAACAAACTTCTATAGATGATCACAGCCTGGAATGAAAACACCAGTTCTACAGGAAAGCAGCAGATACGGCCCAGCACATCACTAGGTAAAGTCTGTGAGCACATCTACATGAAATGCTGTTGCAGGAAAGCTACATCCATCATCAGGGTCTCCTCACCACCCAGGACATGCTTTCTTCTCACTGCTGCCATCAGGACTCACACAACCAGGGTCAGGAACAGTTATTACCTGTCAACCATCAGGCTCTTGAACCAAAGGGAATAACTTCACTCAACTTCACTTGCCCCATCATTGAAATGTTCCCACAACCAAAGCTCCCACTTTCAAGGACTCTTCATCTCCCATTCTTGATATTTATTATTATTATTATTATTATTATTATTATTATTATTATTATTATTATTATTATTATTATTATTATTATTATTATTATTATTATTATTATTATTATTATTTATTTTTGTGTTTGCTCAGTTTGCTTTCTTTTGCACACTGGTTGAACATCCAAGTTGGTGCATTCTTTCATTGATCCTATTATGGTTATTTTATGGATCTAGGGGTTGAATGTGGTGACATATATGTACTTTAATAATAAATTTACTTGAAACAATTATCAATAAACAGCAGCATGACATATACTGTATTGCCCAGGTGATCCGAGGCCAAGTGGAAAGCCAATGAGAAGGCACATGCCGTAGACCTATTGTGGCAATAGGCAAATTACAGTGGGTCCAGGTCCTTGTTTAGGCAGGAGTTTATTCTGGCCATGACAAACCTTTCAAACCACTTCATGAGAGTAGATATGAGTGCAACTGGGTTATAGTCGTTGAGGCAGCTCACCCTGCTCTTCTTAACACTGGTATGATTGTTGCCCTTTTAAAGTAAATGGGAACCTCCCACTAGAAGAGTGACAGATTGAAGATGTCCAGAAGACCATGAGACCATAGATATAGGAGCAGAATTAGGCCATTTGTCCCATCGACTGTGGCAAAGAATTCCAGAGATTTACCACTCTCTGGCTAAAGAAATTTCTCCTCATCTCCTCCTCTATTCTGAGGCTGTGTCCCTGGTCTTAGACTCTCCCACTGTTGGAAATGTTCTCTCCACATTCACTCGATCAAGACCTTTCACCATTCAATAGGTCTCAATGAGGTCACCCCTCATTCTTTTGAATTCTAGAGCCATTAAATGCTCTTCGTATGACAAGCCATTCAATCCTGGATTATTTCCATGAACCACCTTTGAACCGTCTCCAGTTTCAGCACATCCTGTCTAAGATTGCTTTTATATTCTCGTCCTCTTGAAATCAATGCTAACATTGCATTTGCCTTCCTCACCACTAACTTGACCTGCAAATTAACCTTTAGGGAATCCTACACAAGGACTCCCAAGTCCCTTTGCACCTCGGATTTTTGAATTTTCTTTCCATTTAAAGATAGGCTATGCTTTTATTTCTTCTACCAAAGTGCATGACCATACACTTCCACACTGTACCTCATCTGCCAATTCTTTGCCTATTCTCCTAATCTGACTAAGTCCTTCTATGGCCTCTTTGCTTTCTTAAATCTTCCCTCCCCTCCACCTATCTTTGTGTCTTCCACAAACTTTGTAATAATGCCATCAATTCTGTCATCCAAACCATTGACATATAATGTAAAAAGAACCACTCCCAAACAGACCCCTGTGAAACACCACTAGTCACCAGCAGGCAACCAGTAATAGCTCCCTTTATTCCATTCTTTGCCTCCTGCCAATAAATCAATGCTCTAACCATACTAGTATCTTTCCTGTAATAGCATAGGCTCTTAATTTGTTAAGTAGCCTCATGTGCAGCACCTTGTCAAAGGCCTTCTGAAAATCCAAGTACACAACATCCACCAATTCTCCTTTGTCTATCCTGTCTGTTAATTTTTCAAAGAATTCCAACAGATTTGTCAAGCAATATGTTTCCTTCAGGAATCAAGTTGACAATGGCTGTTTTATCATGTGCCTCCAAGTACCTGAAAACTACATTCTTAACAATCGACTCCAACATCGTCTGAAGTCAGAATAGCTGGTCTACAGTTTCTTTTCTTCTGCCTCTTTCTCTTCTTGAAGAGTGAAGTGACATTTGCAATTTTGCAGTCCTCTGGAACCATTTCAGAACCTAGTGTTTCTTGAAAGATCATTACAAATACCTCCATAATCTCTTCAGTCATCTCTTTCAGAACCCTGGGGTGTAGTCCATCTGGTCCAGGTGACTTATCTACCTTCAGACCTTTCAGTTTCCCAAAAATCTTCTCCCTAATAATGAGCAACTTTACATACTTCTGTCCCCTAACACTCTTGAAATTTTGGCATACTGCTGACGTCTTCCACAGTGAAGACTGATGGAAAATATTTATTCAGTTCATCTGCCATTTTCTTGTCCCCCATTGCTGCCTCTCCAGCATCATTTTCCAGCAGTTTGATATCGACTCTCTTTTACACTTCATATATCTGAAGAAACTTTTGGTATCCTCTTTCATGTTATAGACTAGCTTAACTTTGTATTCCACCTTTTCCTTCTTTATGACTTTTTTTAGTTGCTTTCTGTTTTAAAGCTTCCTAACTCTCTAACTTCCCACAAATTTTTGCTCTATTATATGCTCTCCCTTTGACTTTTATGTTGACTTTGACTTCTCTTGTCAGCCATGGTTGCATCATCCTGCCTTTGGAATATTTCTTCCTTGGGATGTATATATCCTGTACCTCCCAGAAATTCTAGCCATTGCTGTTCAGCCATCTTCCTTGATTGTGTTCCCTTCCAATCAATTTTGACCAGCTCCCCTCTCATGCATCAGTAATTCCCTTTACTGCACTGTAATACTGATACATCTGACCTTAGTGTCTCCTTCTCAAACTGCAGGTGAATTTGATCATACTATGATCATTGGCTCCTATGGGTTCCTTTACCTTAAGCTCCCCAATGAAATCTGTGTCATTACACAACACCTAATCCAGAATTGCTGTTTCCTGAGTGGGCTCAACCACTAGCTGCTCTAGAAAGCCATCTCAAAGATATTCTCCCTCTTGGGATCCAGCACCAACCTGATTTTTCCTATTACCTGCATAATGAAATCCCCATGATTATCATAACATTGCCCTTCTGACGTGCATTTTCTAACTCCTGGTGTAACTTGTAGACCACTTCTTTACTACTGTTTGGGGGTCTGTATATAACTCCCATCAGGATTTTTTTTTACCCTTGCGGCTTCTTCACTCTACCTACAATAATTCTACACTTCTTTCTAATGATTTGATTCCATTTTTTACCAACAGAGCCAACCCTCCACCTCTGCCTACCTGCCTGTCCTTTTAATACAATGTGTATTCTTGTACGTTAAGCTCCCAGTTATAATCTTGTCCTTGAACACTCCCACCAATTGGTTTGCACAAATTTTCAATGCTCTATCAGTCCCTAATACATCAGGGACTGATGTTTTGCAAAGTTACACCTTTTTGAAAGATGTTCTGACTTTGGCCTCCAAGATAGATGTCACAGGGTTGCCAGCTGCTGCATTTATTTGTATCAGTGTAGTTTTACTCTCCCTTTCAAAATGTGCGTAAGTGTCATTGGGCTCATCTGGGAGTGAAGCATCACAGCCATTCATGATGTTATATTAACCTGGATGGAACATTCTTTTGCTGATGCTCCTTATCAAAACATTAGCTCATGTAAACTCAAGTGGGAGTGCAGTGAGGGATGGATTAATCAATGAGGTTGACAACTTGAACTGATTTTCACATAAACAAACCCACAGCTCCTTCCCACTTAACAAGCTCCTCAAGTATCATCAGTCTGAAGCTACAGATTGTCAGCTACAGGACATGATGTGAGAAGATTAATAACAAGCAATTCTGCTGATTCTTCATGTAGGCTGCAACAGCAACGTGCATGAAGTTTTTTATTATACAGTAGATTCTGGTTAGTTAGACCATCTGTTAATATGGGCAGCTGCTTATTTAGGACATCCTGAAAAACAAAAGCTAATCAAGAAAATAGCCAGGATTCCCTTCATTTATATAGACTACAACGCTTAATTGGGACAGGAGATTGATGCAGAACAGTTTTTAAACTGATATCAGTCGAGTGCACATCATATGTCTGTTAGATACTACACTATATTTACATCAAGCAGTTTTTAAACACCGTCACTTACATATGTTTGTGTTGAAAAAACAGTGTTTTCTTGTCAGTGACAGTTGGAGATTAATAAACAGTAAGACAATTCAGAACTGTTTTGCTCACTGCAGGTTCAATCTTTCCAACTTGGAGAAGCCAGAAACAGCCGAGAGTGAAAAAGAAATTATTTCACTACATCAACATTCTCATTCTAATGCATTTACCACAATTGTGTACAAAAAAAGTGTGCTCCTGGATTAAGTTTGCTCACAATCATAAAGTTTGGCTGAAGCTTCTGTACCATCTCTCTAAAAATCAGTAGTATCCTCCATCAGGTGGATGAATGTGATTGTTCTCAATCTTTGGAAAAAAATGTGCATTTTATCTGCCTCTCTGCTACTGAACTCAGCACCCAACCATTCAGCTTTCTGTACGGTGAGGCCGACATAGTCACTGTGGTTTGTTTTAACATGGATGTAGGGTAATTACAAGCAAGATTTAAAAAAAAATTTACTCAGCACTAATATTGTTAATTAATTAATCTCTAGCATTTAAATTTTCAATTATTTAAACCTATCTAAACAGTGTTTAACTGTTTCAGGGGCAATTAAATATGATATGAATATAAGTCATCAGGGCAGTTGTAAGAGGTCTACTACCCGAGAACATTTGGCTTTCCTGAGCTCAAGGGATATCTGAGGTTGTGAAGTTGATTAGACTTTTGAGAGCACAGGAAGTATGTTGCTATGTGGATAAAGAGTCAACTGAGGCATGGTCCCGCTCAAAGTTTTGGGATCTTTTACGAGTCAAGTTATTAGGACCCAGACACAATAATGTTCCCTACCTGTGCTTACAGATCTTGTATCGTAGCACTTACTTTATAGAGCGATAGAGATATCATGTACATACATACCCAGTCCACTGAGTGCATGCTGATCATCAATTTCCACTGTTTCCTTCTTTTTATTCTCTCTACATTCCAATTAAGTTTACCTGGACCATCACTCAGAAAGGCAGCATCCATTATTAAGGACCTCCATCATCCAGGGCATGCCCTTTTCTCACTGTTACCATCAGGTAGGAGGTACAGAAGCCTGAAGGCACACACTCAGTGATTCAAGAATAGCTTCTTCCCCTCTGCCATCTGATTCCTAAATGGACATTGAACCCTTGGACACTACTTCACTTTTTTAAAATATGTATTATTTCTCTTTTAACATAGAAACATAGAAAACCTACAGCACAATACAGGCCCTTCGGCCCATAAACTTGTGCTGAACATGTCCCTACCTTAGAAATTACTAGGCTTACCTATAGCCCTCTATTTTACTAAGCTCCATGTACCTATCCAAAAGCCTCTTAAAAGACCCTATCGTATCCACCTCCACCACCATTGCTGGCAGTCCATTCCACGTACTCACCACTCTCTGAGTAAAAACTTACCCCTGACATCTCTTCTGTATCTACTCCCCAGCACCTTAAACCTGTGTCCTCTTGTGGCAAACATTTCAGCCCTGGGAAAAAGCATCTGACTATCCACACAATTAATGCCTCTCATCATCTTATACACCTCTGTCAGATCACCTCTCATCCTCCGTCACTCCAAGGAGAAAAGACCAAGTTCACTGAACCTATTTTCATAAGACATGCTCCCCAATCCAGGCAACATCCTTGTAAATCTCATCTGCACCCTTTCTATGGCTTCCACATCCTTCCTGTAGTGAGGCGACCAGAACTGAGCACAGTACTCCAAGTGGGGTCTGACCAGGGTCGTATATAGCTGCAACATTACCTCTCTGCTCCTAAATTCAATTCCACGATTGATGAAGGCCAATGCACCATATGTCTTCGTAACCACAGAGTCAACCTGCACAGCAGCTTTGAGTGTGCTATGGACTTGGACCCCATGATCCCTCTGATCCTCCACACTGCCAAGAGTCTTACCATTAATACTATATTCTGTCATCATATTTGACCTACCAAAATGAACCACTTCACACTTAACTGAGTTGAACTCCATCTGCCACTTCTCAGCCCAGTTTTGCATCCTATCACTGTCCCATAGTAACCTTTGACAGCCCTCCACAGTATCCACAACACCTCCAACCTTTGTGTCATCGGAAAACTTACTAACCCATCTCTCCACTTCCTCATCCAGGTCATTTATAAAAATCACAAAGAGTAAGGGTCCCAGAACAGATCCCTGAGGTACCTCACTGGTGACCGACCTCCGTGCAGAATTTTTTGCATGATTTTTAATCTATTCAATATACGTATACAATAATTGATTTATTTACTTACTTTTCATTATTATTTTATTTTGTTTTTTCTTCTTCTATATTATGTATTTCATTGAACTGCTGCTACTAAGTTAACAAATTTCACGACACATGCCGATGATAATAAACCTGATTCTGATTCTGTCCACCAGGGACAATTTAGAATGACCAATTGAGCTACCAACCGACTTGTCTTTGAGATCCAAGAGGAAGACAACGCACTTGGTGCTCACAGGGAGAACGTGCAAACACCACACAGTCAGCGTGAGGTTTAGGAATGAACTTGGGTGTCTGGAGCTTTGAGGTAGCAGTTCAACTCTCTACAACAGTGTGGTGCCTCTGAATTACTACTGAGCACTACCTGCACACCAATAACCTGCTCAGCTTTGGTTTTGTAGGACCACTGTGCTCCAGATCTCTTGTCAGCCATCATCCAAACATGGATGAAAAAGCTTAGGCCTTCATCAGTGACCTTCCTTCCATTATATGGTGGGATGTTCACTGATGACAATATTACATTTAATTCCATTCACAACCCTTCAGCATATGAAGCAGCCCATGTCTATGGAACATTCAGGCATGGCTTCCTAAGAGGCAAGTATCTTTGTCCAGACAATGGCTATTTCCAACAAAAGGGAATATAACATTTTCCATTGACCTTTAATAGCATTGCCATTACTAAGTCCTCTACTATTAACATTCATTCTTTCCACTAGCCGCTGTTGTCGTCGCTATCCCTTGAGGTCGAGAATGATGGTCTTCATACCATTTCCACAGAGCGAAGACGCCTGTGCATGTATTTGTTTAACATGTACTTGATGTTGCACTCCAAGAAGCACACGATACTTCACAAATCAACCAACTGATTCCAATGGCATGGAAACCACAACGATTGGAGCTGATAGATTTGTTGCAGCCTTCATCTGCCTTTACAGCCATTGAGTTCGAAGTAACTTCGTCCGCCTGTTCTTGATTGGATTGTTCTTTGTCAGTGACCTCACCCTTGACCTTACTGCCATGGGTGACCCTACCAGGAGCATAGCTCCAGACGGCATCGCTCTCAGGATCTCAGGACCACACAAGCTTCTCCACCACGACAAGGTGACAATCCACGGAGAAGCACTAGCACTGCACAGCTGTTGCAGTGTGTACTACCTACAGGATGCACCCTGACATCACCTTCCAAACCAGTGATGTCTACCACCAAAAGGGACAGAGGTAGGGTAGCAGGCTCATGGGTCCACAACAAGCAACACCTACCCCTCCACCAGGTTTGGAAATATCTTTCTGGTCCTTTATCATCACTGGGTTTAAATTCTAGCAGCTCTGTGGAAGTGCTTCATCTGAAATCTGCAGCGATTCAATGAAGTGCTCACCAGTACTTTCTCCAGGCCACTTAGGCATGGGCAATAAGCATTAGCTTTGCTAGTGATGCTCAGATCCTGGTCATGAAAATTAGGTCTGAAGATCTTCAGCTGCCTCATTATGGGCTTTCTTCCATCATAAAAACAGAAGTGGGCATGTTTCTTGCTGATTGATCAACATGCAATTTCATTTGTAACTCTTCAGAAGATGAAGTAACCAGATCTAGACATCAATCAGGAATGGACTTGTATGTGGTAACTAGTATTTCAATCAGAGAAATGCCAGGTAACACTTGGCATTCCCACTGCGGAGACTATATCATGAGTAGAAACTCAAATAAAACAAACACCATAGATACAACAACTGCAAGAGCAGGCCAGACTCTGGGTATCCTGGGATGAGCTATTCACCCCATGGAACCACACAGACTTCCAGTCATCTCCAGATTTTTATATTTGTGAATATGGGCTCAGTTAGCTAAATGGATTTCTTCAATATCTTAAGAAAGATTGAGAACTAGACTTACTATCAGCTACAACTTGTAGTAAAGCATTCTGATAAATCACATGAAAAGCTTTCTTCTGCTCTGTTATTAAGCATCTGCTCCTCATTTTGAGGTTGTCACCACTTATCGCTGGTTTCCCTCCCACTATCCCCCTCCTCCCATATTAGAAACATTTAATCTATCTTTACAATTGTCAACCATTATAAGATCCTTATAGTAGTCCTGAAACACTATCTATGCATTAGTTCACTCCAATTACATCTAATTCCTTTTATAGAAAACAAACCCATGTAATTTTTCTTCTAAGGATTTTCTTATCCAACAGAAGCAAGTTAATGCAGTACATGTAAACTCTGCAACTGTGAATGAGCACAGTTAATGATTTTGTTTATTGAATATTACACAGAATTGTTTATGTCAGCTAATTCTACCACAGAGCTCCAATGACTGTCTCCGAGTTAAACCCTGTCTAACTCTGTTCTTCGATATTTGCTGTTTTTCTGCTCAGTAGTTTTCATTATTGCTGCAGTATTAAATTTCCAGATACCCTTCTCCAACAGCTCAGTGGGAGTGCAATGATAACCACAGCAGATCAAGGAGGCAGTTTGCCTGAGTAACGGAGAATGGACAACTAACGGAGAATGGACAACTAACACTGGGATTGTTAAAATTCAATGTTTAAAGAAAGTTTATTATCAAGGTGCATACAGTATATGTCACCACATACAACTCTGAGATTCATTTTCTTGCAGGTATTCACAGTAGAACAAATAAATACAATAGAATAATTGAAAAACTGCACAACGACTGACAAACAGCCAATGTGTAAAATACAAACTATGCAAAATCAAAGAAAAACAGAAACAATAGTAATAAATAATACTAAGAACATGAGTTGCAGATTCAATGAAAATGAGTCCATAGGAGTGGAATTGGTTCAGTGTTGAAGTTACCCACAGTGGTTCAGGAGCTTAATGGTTGAGGATATTAATTGTTCCTGAACCTGGTGGTGTGGGTCCTAAGGCTCCTGTACCTCCTTCCTGACGACAGCAGCAAGATGAGAGCATGGCCTGGATGGTGGATGCGTTCTGGTGGCAGTGCTTTGTGCCCAATCGTGGGGAACGTTTCTCCCGTGAAGGATTGAGCTGTATCCATCAATGTTTGTTGGATTTTCTATTCCCGGGCATCGGTGTTTCCATACCAGAGTGTGATGAAACCAGTCAGGATGTTCTCCACTGGACATATATAGAAGTTTGTTGAAGTCTAAGATGAGCTGTTGAACTAAGAAAGTAGAGATGCCACCATGCCTTCCTTGAAATGGCACTTACGTGCTGATCCCAGGACAGATCCTCTGATACGATAACACCAAGGAATTTAAAGCTACTACTGACTCTGTCCACCTCCAATCCCCCTAATAAGGACAGTCTCAATGGCCCTTGGTTTCGTCCTTTGTAAAGAATAATCAGCTCTTTGTTTTTTGTTGACATTGAGTAAGAGGTTGTTGCTGTGGCACCACTTAACCAGATTTTCAATCTCCCTCCTATATGCTGATTCATCATCACGTTTGATGTGGCCAAAAATATGGTGTCATCAGCAGATTTAAATATGGCGTTGGAACTGTTCTTAGTCTAACAGTAATAAGTATAAAGCAAATAGGTGAAGAAGGCTAAGCACACAACCTTGTAGTGCATCTGTACTGCTGGTTATTGTAGGGAAGGGCTTGGTACCATTCCGTATTGACTGGGATCTGCAAGCATGAAAATTGAAGATTCATTAGGTATTGAGGCCTAAGCCTTGGAACTTAGTGATTAGAGAGGATAATAGCATTGAATGCTGAGCTGTAGTCATCCTGATATATGTACTTTTACTGTCCTCATGTTCCAGAACTGAGTGAAAAGCCAATGAAATGGCAACTGCTGCTGCCCTATTATCACGGTAAGCAAAGTGGAGCAGATCCAGTCACTTTTTAGGCAAGAGTTGATACGCTTCATGACCAACCTCCTGAAGCACTTCATCACAATGGATGCAATAAGTGTTACTGGACTATAGACGTTGAGGCACGTTACCACATTCTTCTTGGGCACTGGTATGACTGAAGCAGGTGGGTGTCTCAGACTGCCAGAGCGAGACGTTAAAGATGTCAGTGACCACTCCGCTAGTTAGCACCGCAGGTGTTCAGTACTTGGCCAGGTACAGTGTCTGGGCCAGATGCTCTCTGTGGGTTCACCTTTCTGATGGATGCTCTCATGTTGGCCTCAGCAATAAAATTCACTGGGTCATCGGGGGCTGTGGGAGATGATTAAGGTGCCTCCATATTTTGTTGGTCAAAGTGAGCATAAAAGGTGTTGAGCTTAACTGGGAACGAAACCTTAGTTGTCACATGCAGTATGTTTCGTTGTTTTGCTGTGTAGGAGGTGATAGCATTCAAGCCCTGGCACAGCTGTTAAGTATCTTTCTGTGTTTCAAGTTGGTCTAGAATGGCCACTTCTCATGTGAGATGGATTTCCAGAGGGCATACTTGGACCTCTTGTACTTTCCTGAGTCATTGGACCTGAATGTCAGCAATCTGGCCTTCAGCAGATCATGGATCTCTTGGTTCATCCAGGGCTTCTAGTTGGGGAAGACTCTGAATGATTTTGTGGGGACACTTTTGTCCACGAGTGTCTTTATAAAGTCTGTGAGAGCTGTGGCAGATTAATTTAGGTCTTCTGGTGAGAGGGCAAGAGAGACCAGTTGAACACAGGGACCTTTCTCTTGCTCACTGCTCCCAAAGGAATGATTGTCTCCCTTGCTCTCACTTGATGCTGTAGGAGTCCTGGGTAAGGCAGATTGTAGATGCGGATTTAATTGAAACAGATTGTAGATTGGACTCTGGAGTTCACATTATCATAGACTTCTGGTTGCTCCTTTTTTATTGCTATTTTAAGCTACTTTGTGTTGGGATGGCCTGCAAATAATGGACACCAAGCTGAACTGAATATGTCTGGATTCTTTCAATTTTGGATCTTGTATTCTGTATTTTTCACTCATTTATATTCTTGCCAGTTACACAATTTAACTTTTTTTTTGCATGTGTGGGGTGAGTTTGATGTTTTTCTTTGAATGGGTTCCATGGTTTTCTTTGTTTCATGGCTGTCTGTGGGGAAGGTGAACACAAGGGTTGTATACTGCATACGTACTTTGCTGATCAATGTCCTTTGAATCTTGAATCTTTGAGTCTTGAATGTAGCTCAGTCCACCCACTTGAAGCAACCCTGCAAATGTTCCTCTGCTTCCTGCAATTAGCCACATTTGTGAGTGTGTGTGAGAGAGAGAGAGTGTGAGAGAGAGAGAGAGAGGAGTGGGAGAGAGAGAGAAGAGGGAAGAGAGAGAAGGGGAAGAGTGAGAGAGAAGAGGAGGTTGGAGAGGGGGGAAGAGGGAGAGAGAGAGGGGGAAGAGGGAGAGGGGAGAAAACTTCTATAGTTGCACCGTGGAGAGCATTCTGACGGGCTGTATCACTGTCTGGTATGGAGGGGCTACTACACAGGACAGAAAGAAGCTGCAGAAGGTTGTAAGTCTAGTCAGCTCCATCTTGGGTACTAGCCTACAAAGTACCCAGGATATCTTCAAGGAGCAGTGTCTCAGAAAGGCAGTGTCCATTATTAAAGACCTCCAGCACCCAGGGCATGCCTTTTTCTCACTGTTACCATCAGGTAAGAGGTACAGAAGCCTGAAGGCACACACTCAGTGATTCAGGAACAGCTTCTTCCCCTCTGCCATCCGATTCCTAAATGGACATTGAAGCTTTGGACACTACCTCACTTTTTTAAAAAAAAATACAGTATTTTTGTTTTTGCACTTTTAAAAAAATGTATTCAATATACGTAATTGATTTACTTGTTTATTTATTATTATTATTAGTTTCTCTCTCTCTGCTAGATTATGTATTGCATTGAACTGCTGCTGCTAAGTTAACAAATTTCAAGTCACATGAAGAAAGCATGCAGGCATTACTAACAACCTTTCATGAATCACTAGATTCTGGAATGGTTGCAGAATATGGAAAATTGCAAATGTCACTCCACTCTTCAAGAGGGGCGAGGCAGAAGAAAGGAAACTATGGTCTAGTTAGTCTGACCTCAGTGGTTGGGAAGACGTTAGAGTCGATTGTTAAGGATGAGGTCTCAGGATACTTGGAGGCACGTGATAAAATCGGCTGTGGTCAGCATGGTTTCCTCAGGGGAAAATATTGTCTGACAAATCTGTTGGAATACTTTGAAGAAATAGCAGGCAGAACAGACAAGAATCAGTTAGTGTTGTTGTACTTAGAATTTCAGAATGCCTTTGACAAGTTGCCGCACAAGGCTGCTTAACAAGCTATGAGCCCATTGTATTACAGGAAAGATACTAGCTTCAATAATGCATTAGCTGATTGGCAGGAGGCAAAGAATGGGAATAAAGGAAGCCTTTTCTGGTTAGCTGCCAGTGACTAGCAGTGTTCCACAGAGGTCTGTGTTCAGACTGATTCTTTTTATGTTATATGTCAATGATTTTGATCATCTGCACAGCCTAGCCCTTGGAGATGTTGATGGATATATTCAATATCTCTTTGGAACAGTCCACTGTCCCCTCAGTTTTCAAGATGGCAACCATCATTCCAGTACCATAGAAAGTGACAGTAACCTGCCTAAATGACTACTGTCCAGTGGCATTAACATTAACCATTATGAAATGCTTTGAACTATTGATCATGGAGTACATTAAAGCCTTACTTCCGGCTACACTGTACCCTTTCCAGTTCGTTTACTGCTCAAACCGATATACTGATGATGCAATAGCCTCTGCCCACACTCCGTCCTGTCCCACTGGAAAATGGAATCTCTTACGCCAGTCTGCTGTTTATGGACTTCAGTTCAGCATTCAACACCATCGTACCCCAGAAACTGATGCTGAAACTGTCCTCATTGGGACACAACTCCTCCCTCTGTAAGTGGATACTGGACTTCTTAACAGCAAGGCCACAGTCAGTCCATGCAGGTAGCAACATCTCTCGTCCTGTTACACTGAGCACTGGCTGTGCTGCCTGCTGCTGTTCACACTGCTGACTCATGACAGTGTCACAGGATCCAGCTCAAACCCTGTCATCAAGGTTGTGAATGACACAAAAGTGGTTGGCCTTATCAAGAGCAATGACGAGATGGAGTATAGTGAGGAAGTGGAGCCTTTGGTGGACTGGTGTGAGAAGAACAACCTAAGCTTGAATGTGGAGAAGACAAAGGAGATCATTGTGGACATCAGGAAGGTGCAAACAAGTTGCATCTCCATCTGGTATACGGGCAGTTAAACATCGGGCCAGAAGTTCCTTCCAAGGACTGTGAGAACAGCTGAGATGATCATGGGGTCTCCCTGCCATCCATCGGGGACATTATCAGGAGTGTTGCAGGGCCCTTAGTATTATTAAGGATCCCACCCATCCATCCAGCATCCTCTTTGACTTTCTTCCATCAGGCAAGAGACTACAATGCATAAAAACAAGGACAGTCAGGATTAAAAACAGTTTCTTCCCCCCAGGTCATAGGCTTCTGAACTCCCTGCTGTATCATATTCGAAGTGTCACTGGTTAAGTATTGTACCTTACAATACTTAATATCAATTTGTGATTCATTTGTAGATTTTATCCTTGCCTTAAGAAGTTATCAAGTCAAGTCCAATCAAATTGCTTTTATTGTCATTTCAAGCATAACTGCTAGTACAGTACACAGTAAAAATGAGACAATGTTTCTCCAGGACCCTGGTGCTGCATGAAACAATACAAAACTACACTAGACTTCAGACCTACACGGGACTACATAAAGTGAAAACAGTGCAAGACAGTACAATAATTAATAAACAAGACAATAGGCACAGTAAAGGGCAAATTACAATATAATAATAAATGTAAACAATGTTTTAGGTGTGTGTGTGTGTGTGTGTGTGTGTGTGTGTGTGTGTGTGTGTGTGTGTGTGTGTGTGTGTGTGTGTGTGTGTGTGTGTGTGTGTGTGTGTGTGTGTGTGTGTGTGTGTGTGTGTGTGTGTGTGTGTGTGTGTGTGTGTGGACTCTGGGAATTGAGGAGTCTGATGACTTGGGGAAAGAAACTGTTACACAGTCTGGTTGTGAGAGCCGGAATGCTTTGCTGCCTTTTGCCAGACGGCAGGAGGGAGAAGAGTTTGTATGAGGGGTGTGTGGGGTCCTTCACAATACTGTTTGCTTTGCGGGTGCAGCGTGTGGTGTAAATGTCCATAATGGCAGGAAGAGAGACCCCGATGATCCCTTCAGCTGACCTCACTATCCGCTGCAGGGTCTTGCGATCTGAGATGGTGCAATTTCCAAACCAGGCAGTGATGCAGCTGCTCAGGATGTTCTCAATACAACCCCTGTAGAATGTGATGAGGATGGGGGTTGGGAGATGGACTTTCCTCAGCCTTCGCAGAAAGTAGAGACACTGCTGGGCTTTCTTGGCTGTGGAGCTGGTGTTGAGGGATCAGGTGAGATTCTCCGCCAGGTGGACACCAAGAAATTTGGCACTTTTAACGATCTCTGTGAAGGAGCAGTCAATGTTCAGTGGGGAGTGGTCGCTCCGTGCTCTCCTGAAGTCAACAACCATTTCTTTTGTTTTGTTCACATTCAGAGACAGGTTGTTGGCTCTGCACCAGTCCATTAGCCGCTACACCTCTCTGTAAGCTGACTCGTCGTTCTTGCTGATGAGAACCACGATGGTGGTGTCATCAGCGAGCTTAATGATGTGGTTTGAGCTGTGTGATGCAGCACAGTTGTGGGTTAGCAGAGTGAACAGCAGTGGACACAGCCCTGGGGAGCCCCTGTGCTCAGTGTGATGGTGTTGGAGATGCTGCTCTCGATCCGGACTGACTGAGGTCTCCCAGTCAGGAAGTCTAGGATCCATTTGCAGAGGGAGGTGTTCGGGCCCAGTAGGCTCAGCTTTCCAATCAGTTTCTGAGGAATGATTGTTTTGAATGCTGAACTGAAGTCTATAAAGAGCATTTGAATGTATGTGTGTGTCTGTTTTGTCCAGGTGGGTGAGGGCCAGGTGGAGGGTGGTGGCGATGGCATCTTCTGTTGAGTGGTTGGGACGGTACGCGAACTGCAGGGTGTTCGGTGAGGGGGGCAGCAGGGTCTTAATATGCCTTATGACGAGCCTCTCGAAACACTTCATGATGATGGATGTGAGTGCAACGGGATGGTTCAGTTGAGGCAGGACATTGAAGACTTCTTCGGCACAGGGATGATGGTGGTGACCTTGAAGCACGTTGGAATGGTGGCACTGCTCAGGGAGATGTTGAAGATGTCAGTGAGAACATCTGCCAGCTGGTTTGCACATCCTCTGAGCTCTCTACTCAGAGGATGTGTTAAGCGCTTCACACCCTGCTTTGAAGAAGCGTTGTCTCATTTCTATATACATTATATGGTTATACAGCATGGGTAAAGCAATGGCTGATTGGCAAGAGACAAGAGTGGGAATAAAGGGAGCCATTTCTGGCTGGCTGCCAGTGATTAGTAATGTTCCACAGGGGTCGGTGTTGGGACAGGTTCTTATTATGTTATATGTCAATGATTTGGATGATGGAGTTGATGGCTTTGTTGTGAGGTTTGCAGATGATTTGAAGATAGGTGGAGAGGTAGATAGTTTTGAGGAAGTTGAGAAGTTACAGAAGGACTTAGATTAGGAGAATGGAGAGTGGAGACAGTGTCAGGAAGTGTATAATCATGAAGAAATGACGAGTTGACTATTTTCTAAATGGAAAGAAAATACCAAAAGCTGAGGTGCAAAGGGACTTGGGCGTCTTTGTGCAGGTAAATTTGCAGGTTGAGCCTGTGGCGAGGAAGGCAAATGCAATGTTAGCATTCATTGCAAGCACAGGTGAAGCCTCACTTAGAGCATCGTGAGCAGGTTTAGGCTCCTTACCTTCGAAAGGATGCGCTGAAACTGGAGACGGTTCAAAGGAGGTTCATGGGAATGACTCCAGAATTGAATGGCTTGTCATAAGAGCGTCTGATGGCTCTATGCCTGTATTCACTAGAATTCAGAAGAATGAGGGGTGACCTCAGTGAAACCTATTGAGTGGTGAAAGGCCTTGATCGAGTGGATGTGGGAGAGTCTAAGACCAGAGGACACAGCCTCAGAATAGAGGGGTGTCCTATTAGAATGGAGATGAGGAAGAATTTGTTCAGCTAGAGAGTGGTAAATCTGTGGAATTCTTTGCCACTGTGGAGGCCAAGTCTTTATGTATATTTAAGGCAGAGGTTGATAGATTCTTGATTGGTCAGAGCATGAAGGGGATATGGGGAGAAGGCAGGAGATTGGGGCTGAGATGAAAAATGAATCAACCATGATGAAATGGCAGAGCAGACTCAATGGGCCAAATGGGTTAATTCTGCTCGGATACCTTATGGTCTTAAGATTTACGCAAATTATAATTATTACAACTGTGCTGTTAGAATCGATTAAATAATTCAGTGTAATGCAAAAGAAAATGATCACACCATTGTCTTACATGTTGGATCATAGAATGATACCAAAGCAGCACACAGCATCATAGAAACGTACAGCACAGAAACAGGCCCTTCATCCCACTTTACCATTTGGCCCATTACTCTCTGCAAACCCACTATTTCACATTTTTTCTTTCCAAACACAAATGAGTTCACATGCATTTCTGTTTTATTCACATTCATCATCAACTTCAACAAAGATATGTTTTGGAGATGCTCTTCAATGGAAAAACTTGTGAAAATGTTCAAATTTGACAACACCATTAGACAAAAACATAAATATTGGAAATCCACAGAGTTATAAGATCAGTAGGTCTTTCCCTACAATTGCAAGTCAAGACCTCAAACCACCTAAAATTTGACATCTACAGAGCACGATGGACAGAAGGCAGGATGGTCAAAAAATGGACGCTGAAGAGACATTTGAAACTAAATGTTAAGAGAGAGAAAAGACTAAAATTTAAGAAGGCAGGAGTGTGATGACTGCTGCCCTTGTCTCAACAAACACTGTTAACCCAACAGAGGAGAGAGAAAGGGATAAGGATGGGTCATACTGTAAAGGCAAAAGCAAGTAGAACATAGATTATTGAACATGACAGTATAGCAACAGGAGTTTTGGCCACAATATTTGTACTGACAGTGATAGCAATTTATATGTACCCCAAGGCAACACGAGTGAATCTGCAGGTGCTGGAAATAAATAAAAACACCAAATGCTGGCAGAACTCAGCAGGCCAGACAGCATCTATGGGAGGAGGTAGTGATGACGTTTCGGGCCGAAACCCTTTATCAGGAGGAACCCTTCATCATCAACCCTCCTGATGAAGGGTTTCAGCCCGAAACATCGTCACTACCTCCTCCCATAGATGCTGTCTGGCCTGCTGAGTTCTGCCAGCATTTTGTGTTATATGTATCCCATCTGTCTGTACATGGTCTCTATCCTTCCATTCTCTACCTGTTCCTGTGCCTGTCTAAATACCACTTAAACGTTGCTTTTTCATCTGCTTCCACCACTTCTCCCGGCTGCAAGTTCCAGGCACATACCATCCTCCTAAAATCTTGCCTCATAAATCTCCTTTAAACTTCCCCCCGCCACCTTAAAAGTAGGCCCTTAGTGTTGACACTTTCATCCTGGGGAAAAGACTCTATCTATCCTAATCTGCCTCTCATCAAGTGAGGATGAGAATTTTGAAGTCAGAACACTGGTGTGTGGGAATGTAATGGAACTGAGACAACAGAAAACTTTATGCAAATGAAAATATAGGCTGCCACAGAGTTGAAACTTGTGGATGGTTGAAGAGAGGCCAAGCATTTTTATTCCCTTCTCTGCAGTCCCAGAAGAACACTGTTCCCAATTAGTGCATTTTTCAGTAGTTTTCTGAAGTGCCATCATGTGCACAGGACAGATTTATTGACCAACATACATGCACCATTAAATGTGGAAAAGATTTAGCATAATTAAATGCAGAAATTTTTCTGGGTGAACAGAAAACACCGAAGTGGATAAGAATTGATATTAAACAATCTCTTGGTAAGTATAAACAAAAATCTATAAAAAAAACAGGAGTGAAAATAGGAATAGAATCAGAAAGAATATGGAAATGAAAGAAATGGAATGGTTAGAGGTTTAGCAAGCCTGCTCAAATGGTTTACATGTATTATTATAGGAAAACAAGGTCTGTGCCACCAGCACTAATTCTAAGTAAAACGGGAACCATTAAATGACCTACTTCCTCCTCTAGTCCTAAAGCAAACTTAAAGCTCAGTTCCAAGCCAAGTTTTCAATTTTTCCTTTCACCGAAACAACATTGCAAGGGAATTGAATAGCCATGGACTTCAGGCCCATTCTCACCTTTCAGAAATGTGATATTTATCAAAGAGATTTAGATACTCCTATTACAAATCTGTGGAAAATCTTTCATTCAACACCAATCAAATTGATATTGTTTTGTATCAATGTACTACAATTTTAAGTAGCTCAAAGCTATTTGCTCATTTTCATTAATGCTAATTTGAATCATGTGTTTAGTAACTCGAGTGTTTACATTTGACTTTGCTTTCTTTTTTTTTAAAAAAAAAACACCAAGTCCAAGGATGCATGTTAAAATTAAGCCTCAGTTCAGTTTGTTTGTATATACATTGCAATATGAATGACTTCCATGACAATTCACTGGGTAGCATTGGATTATCATGCTGTTACCTTGAGAATTGTTTTCAGGAAGCAGCATTTTGTCTTGAAGGTTTCTATAGGTCTCGGAAGTGTAGTGGTTACTTGAAAACAAACCAAAACCACTGAGTGACACTGTGTGACATGCTTCCAAATAACTGAATTCCAAGCAAAGATGAACGATCTTGTAGCGTCTATAGGTCTGAGTAAGTGATGACTGGAAAATATAAATTGTGAGGAAACTTAACTGGAACATCTTGTGAGGCTCAAGGGAAGTAATTGGTTTGAACATCACTGGTGAAAATTGTCCAGCAGATTCAGTAGGAAACAGCGATCTTCTCCAAGGCCGCAGGTATTTACCATGCCTCGTGTCAATCTCAGCTGTGGTACATTTCTAACAATGTTAATCCAAAGAAATTAGCCTGACATTCCTCAGCACTACAGCACTTTTGAGTTCAAATGCCAAAGTATTTGCCACGGATTGATAAAGCTCGTTTTAACTTCGACATCCTTCCTGCTATTTTGCAAAGATATGCATGATTTCCCAGAAGCAATGTATAAACTTAGGCTATGTGTCTAAATGGGAGGCTTCCAAGCTGCCATGTATGTGAACAACACCTGTAATGACACTGGACATTGGACAGTTTGAGATCCCACTAACGCAGAACATCCTTGACTGCATGTTGTCAATGTAAAGCACCTCAAGATCAATTATGGTCACTTCAATGTCATCTGTTCCATCAGTTTGCGGCTGGTCAACACATACCGAGATGGCAAGATCACTGCATTACATATTCTCTAGTGATTCATATGATTCTTCTTCTATCAATGGCCTCCAGGATATGGAATCTCCACCCAGCTGCTGCAGAGTGTAGAGAGGTTTCTCCACCTCTTGTTTCTGCTAATACCAACCGCTTCTGCTTACTTGTAAAGTCTGTTAGGAAGTGAAAAGCAAAAACATCACTTGTGGTTGCTTTCAAAGCATCTGAGTGAGCCCTGTAATAGCGAGCCTTAAACAACAATCAGCTCCTTGGAGGATTCACTTCTGTCAATTCCACAGGCGCCACGAGAGCACGGAAACAAAGACTTCAAAGTACAGTGGCAAGATAAAACCATAACACTTATCAATACAAAAATGATTTTGGTTCATTCAAAGTTGAAATGAATTAATGTGATTTAGTTGCATGGCAGGTGAGCTGTTGATGATGGGTCTCAGAGGCATATCTACAGATGGGGATTTGAAGAATTACATGAAGCATCAAGGATGGGTATAGTTACAAGGTAAACAGATGTGAGGAATTACATGGTGAGATAAGCTTAATATGGAAGAGTGTAGACAGTGCACACACAAGAATGTGCATGAATGTAGCAAAGAATATATTTTTCCCCAGTCTTGTTGCACTGAAGCCAGCTTAGGTTAGGATGAGGAAAACTGCACATTGCTACTGCTGTTGAGCTCTTGGATTGCCTCCAGCAAGGCATCCTCTCTGAGGACAGCAGCTTCCTTCCTCCTATTGTTGGGAATGTATCATTCTCTATCTCTTCACAACTCCAGCACAACACGAAGATGTCACTAAAGCAAGCACGGCATTTCCAGGCTGAAGGTTTTCCTGCAAAAACTTGGATTGTCCCCCTTTGACTTGGGAGTTCAGATGACATTTTATGATTTCTTACAATGCTGCCTTCCACAGAACACAGAATGATGCAGCCAAAATTAAACGCATAGAACATACTTCCAGATAATACCAGAATCTGCACTCTTTCACTGCTACTAACTAGTCCCCATGAAAACACTATAGCCACAATTATTTTTCATGTTTTTACACTGGTTTCCCCTCACAGAAGGAAAATAGCTGATAAATTCACTAATTTGTCTACACATTAAAGTTACAGTCAGGTTTTTGACTGTGGCAGTTGGAGATATGCTTGACTTGATGATGATTTGTGATTAGGTAAGTAAGTACAGATGGAATTTGCAGTCAGTAGTTCCAGATGATTTTTTTTTGTTCAAAGACCAGGAAGATTGAAGTCAGTGCCAGTATTCAAATGAATCAGTTATCAAATAATAGAAAAAAAAAGAACTCAGCGTGACAAATCCATACTAATTTATAAGGGAGAGAAAAATCCCTTTTCACGTCTATGAAGGATGCATTTGAATTCTGACACATACATCCTTTCAATAAATATTTCACTTCTCAGTTCAGTCTCAATTTGCTTCATTCATTAAGTTCCTATCGATATCACGGTCACAATTTAAAATGAATATTCTGTATTGTATTCAGATGACTAATTAGGATACTGTAGACCTTAAGACATAGGAGCAGAATTAGGCCATTTGGCCCATTGAGTTTGTTCTGCCATTCTATCAGCTGATTTATTATCCCTGGTGCAAATGGGCGGGGGGATTTGATGCTGCTGCTTGTGCATGGGCAGGGCAGGGGCAGCTTTGGGGTTCTGATATTACTATCAGTCATTCTTTGGAGTTTCTTGTTTCCTGGATGTCTCTGCAAAGAGTAAGAATTTCAGCTTGTATACTGAATACATTCTCTGGTATTACGTTGAACCATTTGAATGTTAACATTACATTTGCCTTCCTTGCACAGATTCAACCGGCAAGTTAACCTTTAGTGAATCCTGCATGAGGACTTCCAAGTCCATTTGCACCTCTGCCTACCTACCTGTCCTTTTGATACAATGTGTATTCTTGGACATTAAGCTCCCAACTATGACCTTCTTTCAGCCATGACTCAGAGATACCCACAATATCATACCTGCCAAACTAACTGTACTACAAGATCACCTGCCTTATTCTGCTTAGTATGTGCATTCAAATGTATCACATTCAGTCCAGTATTCATCATCCTTTTGGATTTTGGTCCACTGTTACACTTTAACTCATCCAACTGACTGAAATTTTGCCCTGTCATCTACCTGTTCTTCCTCACAGTCTCACTACACAATGCATCTACTTGTATACCAACCACTCTGTCCTCAGTCCCATCACTCTGGTTCCCATCCAGCTTTATTAAATTAGTTTAAACAGCTCTAGTAAACCTATCCACAAAGATATGGTCTCCCTCGGGTTCAGTTGTAAACTACCCCTTTTGTACAGGTCATACCTTCCCCAGAAGAGATCCCAATGATGCAGAGATCTGAAACCCTGCTGCCTGCACCAGTTCCTCAGCCATACCTTCATCTGCCTGATCACCCTATTCTTACCTTCACTGACATGTGGCTCAGGCAGCAATTCAGAGATAACTACCCTGGAGATCTTACTTTTCAGCTTTCTGCCCAACTCCCTATATTCTCTCTTCAGGACCTCCTTTTTCCTATTTATGTCATTGCTACCAATATGTACCATGACTTCCTGCTGTTCACTCTTCCCCTTTAGAATGCCATGGACCCAATCCAAGACATCCCTGTCACTGGCACTTGGGAGGTAACATACCATCCGAGTGGCTCTTTCATGTCCACAGAATGTCCTGTCTGCTCCTCTGACTATGGAATCCCCTATCACTACTGGTCTCCTCTTCTCCCCCTTACCCTTCTGAGCACGGAGCCAGAGACCTGCCCATTGTGGCTCTCCCCCCCCCCCCCCACCCCGATAGATAGTCTACCCTCCCCAACAGTATCCAAAGTGATATACTTATTATTGAGGGGAACAACCACAAGGGTCCTCTGCACTGGCTGTCCATTCCCTTTCTCTCTCTCCTAACAGTCACCCAGGTACTTGCCTTCTGCAACTTAGGGGTGTCTACCTCCGTCTATCACCTCCTCATTTTCCAGTATGAGCTAAAGGTCATATAGCCTCAGCTCTAGTTCCTTAACACAATCTCTAAGGAGATGTAGTTATTGGGGAGACTGGAGGACCCCAAGAGTTCCCACATCTCACACAAACAACATAGCACACTCTCCAAACCCATTCTCAGTTCACTTGCTGTGTAAGAACAGAAAGAAAACTTACTAGAAGCTTACTTACGTTGAACCTCTGTCTGTATTTGCCCAAGCCTGTTCTCACCCAAGCCTTTTGAGCCAAAGCCTGACTACTCTAACACTGCCCCACTCCAACAATGGCTGCTCCCACAAATGCCATTCTGCTTTCACCACCCTTCTTTTTATTGGCCCTGCGTTGATTGCAACCCACCAAGAAGATCCTGACAAACATCTAAAATGCATCCGTTTCATGCAGGATTCTTTTTTTTCTTAAACACCACAAGGGAAATAATCATGGACTTGGGAATAAAAAGGCTTATAGAAAGAGGAAGTGCTTCAAAGTGGGTTTCAAAACTCTTTTCACCTTCCTTGGTAGTTGTCAAAAGATGAGAACCAAGTCCTGTAGAATATTAGCAGAAGGATGAAATAAAGCAGAAAATTCTGGAAATTCTCAATGAATTCAGCAACTCTAAAGGATAAACATTGGGTCTCACCTCTTGGTGGGATCAGTATTCTGAACTACATACTTTTTTAATCCATCTTTCAAGGGGTTCATGAAGGGCTCAAGTATCACTCTGGCCTTATCTCTGAGGTTTTAAAATTAAACAACCGTTATTTTCCTTTAAAAAAAAAATTACATTATACTCATTAAAGAATACCATGTTCAAGGACTGCATAAAATGTCAGTAAGTCTCCTTTGGAGAACTAATGCCTGGAGCAATCTCCTTCTTACAACTAACACTGGTAAAATCAGAATACAACCACAGCCTGTAAATTGCATAATTTTATAAAATTGGGCACCTCCAGTAGAACTTCACCTGCTGGGAATTCATTTGTGTGCCTCTATAATTTCTTTTTGTCTATGTGCAATGGTTGCTTTACATTTAGGTTGGGAATAATCCCTACTGAGACTGCAGTTCTTTTTTTTTTTTTTTAATTGCCTCTTTTGTGTTGTCCACAGCCAAACCATGCATCAATATTGTAAGTTTTTAATAGCAGGCTCATTAGACATACAAAAAAAAATAGCAATACACATAAAAGCTGGAGGATCTCAGCAGGCAAAGCGACATCTGTGGAAATTAATAGATAGTTGATGCTTCGGGGTGAGATCATTCAAGACCATAAGTCATAGGAGTAGAATTAGGCCATCTGGCCCATCGAATCTGCTCAGTCGTGGCTGATCCTTTTTTTTCCCCCTCCTCAGCCCCATTCCCTGGACTTCTCCCCGCAATATTTGATGCTGTGTCCAATTAAGAACCAATCAAGCTCTGCTTTAAATACACCCAATGACCTGGCCTCCACAGCTGCCTCTGGTAATAAATTCCACAAATTCACCACCCTTTGGCTAAAGAAATTTCTTTGCATCACTGTTTTAAATGGACACCCCTCCATCCTGAGGCTGTACCCTCTTGTCCTAGACTCCCCCACCATGGGAAATGTCCTTTCCATATCTACTCTGTCTAGGCCTTTCAACATTTGAAAAGTTTCAATGAGATTACCACCCCCTATCCTTCTAAATTCCAGCGAGTACAGACCAGACCCAGAGCTATCAAATGTTCCTCATATGATAATCCTTTCATTCCCAGAATCATCCTTGTGAACCTCCTCTTAACCTCTCCAATGCCAGCACATCTTTTCTTAGATGAGGATCCTTTCCAGTGCCTTATAAAGTCTCAGCATCAAATCCCTGCTCTTGTAATCTAGACCCATTGAAATGAATGCTAACATTACACTTGACTTTCTCACCACCGACTCCACCTGCAAGTTCACCTTTAGGGCGTTCTGCACAGGGACTCCCAAGTCTCAGAGTTTTGGATTTTCTCACCATTTGGAAAATAGCCTGCACATTTATTTATTCGACCGAAGTGACTGACCATGTATTTTCCAACATTGTATTTGATTTGCCACTCCCTTGCCCATTCATCTAATCTGTACAAGTCCTTCTGCAGCCTACCCGTTTCCTCAACACTAACAGCCCCACCACCAATCTTTGTATCATCTGCAAAGTTGGCAACAAAGCCATCTATACCATCATCTAAATCATTGATATACAGCATAAAGAGAAGCGGTCCCAATACTGACCCCTGCAGAACACCGCTAGTCAATAGCAGCCAACCAGACAGGGATCCTTTTATTCCCACTCCCTGCCTCCTACCAATCAGCCAATGCTCTAACCCTGCCAGTAACTTTCCTGGGTTCTTAACTTAGTAAGCAGCCTCATGCATGGAACCTCATCAAAGGCCTTCTGAAAGTCCAAATATACAACATCCACTGTATCCCCTTTATCTATCCTACTTGTAATCTCCTCAAAGAATTCTAACAGCTCTGTCAGGCAAACCATGTTGACTTAGTTCTATCTTGTCCTGTGTCACCAACCTCATCCTTAACAATTGACTCCAACATCTTCCCACCCACTGAGGGAAGGCTAACTGGTCTACAATTTCCTTTTTTCTGCCTTCCCCCTTTCTTAAAGAGAGGGGTGACATTTGCAATTTTCCAGTCCTCTGGCACCATGCCCTAGTCCAATGATTTTGAAAGATCATTGCTAATGCCACCACAATCTTTAACACTACCTCTTTCAGAACCCTAGGGAACAGTTCATCTGGTCTGTGTGACTCAAGTACCCCAAGGACTTTCAGCTTTTAAGTACTTTCTCCCTTGTAATAGTACCTGCACTTAATTCTCTTCCCTCGTACCCTTCAACATCTGGCACATTGCTGGTGTCTTCCACAGTGAAGACTGATGCAAAATATCAGTTCATTAGCCATCTCCTTGTCCCCCATTATTATTTTTTCTAGCCTCATTTTCTAGTGGTCCTATATCCACTTTCATCTTTTATTTTTTTTTTAAAAACATACTTGAGAAAGCTTTTACCATCAAATTTGATATTGTTTGTTAGCTTGCTTTCATATTTCATCTTTTCCCTCCTAATGATTCTTTTAGTTGCTTCTGTAGGTATTGAAAGCTTCCGAGTCCTCAGTCTTACTGCTAATTTTTGCTTTGTTGTATGCTCTGTTCTGCTTTTACATTAGCTCTGACATCCCTTGTCAGCCATGGTTGTACTATTTTACCATTTTAATATTTCTTTGTGTTTGGAATGTATCTATTCTGCACCTTCCTCATTTACTGAGAAACTCACACCATTGCTGCCCTGCTGTCATCCCTGCCAGCAGCTCCTTCCAATTTACTTTTGCCAACTCCTCTCTTATACCTCTAATTTCCTTTACTCCACTGAAATCCTGCTAAGTCAGACTTTACTTTCTCTCTGTCAAATTTCAAGTTGATCTCAATCATATTGTGATCACTGCCTCCTCAGGGTTCTTTTATCTTAAGCTCTCTAATCACCTCTGGTTCATTACATAATCCAATATAGCTGATCTCCTAGTAGGCTCAACAACAAACTGCCAAAAAGCCAAGTCGTAGGCATTCAATAAACTCACTCTCTTGAGATACATTACCTACCTGATATTCCCAATTGACCAGCATGTTTAAATCTCCCATGACCATCATAACGTTGCATTTTTAAATACGCCTTTTCTGTTGCCCATTGTAATCTGTGGTCTATATGCCAGCTACTGTTGGGAGGCCAGTATATAACTGCCATCAGGGTCATTTTACCCTTGCAGATTCTTAACTCAACCCACAAGGATTCAACATCTTCCGATCCTATGTCACATCTTTCAACTGATTTGATGCCATTCTTTACTGGCAGAGCCACACCACCCTTTCTGCCTACCTTCCTATCCCTCCAATACAATGTGTAACCCTGGAATTCAGCTCTCAACTACAACTATTCTTTAGCCATGATTCAGTGATGGCCACAACATCATAACTGACAATCTTCAATAGTGCAACAAGATCATCCACCTTATTTCTTATACTTCGTGCATTGAGATATAACACTTTGGGGACTGTATATGCTATTGTTTTTGATTATACATCCCTAATACACTGATACTCATTCTGCTGGCTGCAGTTTTGTCCTATCACCTGCCTGCCCTTCCTAACAGCCTGCAGCACGCCATCTTTACTTTTTTACCATCCATCCTATCCCGAGTCCCTTCACTCCAGTTTCCACACCATTGCCAAATTAATGCAAACTCTCCCCAACAGCTCTAACAAACCTGCCTTCGAGAAAATTGGTCCCTCTCAGGTTCAGGTGCAAACAGTCACTTTTGAACAGGTCAGACCACCCCCAGAAGAGATTCCAATGATCCATGCTTCCTGCACCAGCTTCTCAGCCATGCATTAATCTGCCAAATCATCTTGTTTCTACCCCCACTGGAGTGTGACACAGGCAGTAATCCAGAAATTACTACCAGGGAGGTCCAGCTTCAACAGGTACATTTAATATCAGAGAAATTTTCATCCTGGCAGCTTTCTACCTAGCTCTTCAAATTCTCTTTTCAGGACCTATTTGCTTTTCCTTCCCATGTCATTGGTACCAATATGTACCAAGACATCTGGCTACTCTCCCTCCCTTTTCAAAATACTCTGGATGTAGAAACATAGAAAACCTACAGCACAATACAGGCCCTTCGACCCACAAAGTTGTGCCGAACATGTCCCTACCTTAGAAACTACTAGGCGTAGCCATAGCCCTCTATTTTTCTAAGATCCACATACCTATCTAAAAGTCTTTTAAAAGACCCTATCTTATCCGCCTCCATCTCCATTGCTGGCAGCCCATTCCATGCACTCACCAATCTCCGAGTAAAAAACTTACCCCTGACATCTCCTCTGTACCTACTCCCCAGCACCTTAAACCTGTGTCCTCTTGTGGCAACCATTTCAGCCCTGGGAAAAAACCTCTGACTATCCACACAATTAATGCCTCTCATCATCTTATACACCTCTATCAGGTCACCTCTCATCCTCTATCACTCCAAGGAGAAAAGGCCAAGTTCACTCAACCTATTCTCATAAGGCATGCTCTCCAATCCAGGCAACATCCTTGTAAATCTCCTCTGCACTCTTTCTATGGCTTCCAGATCCTTCTTGTAGTGAGGCGACCAGAATTGAGCACAGTACTCCAAGTGGGGTCTGACCAGGGTCCTATACAGCTGCAACATTACCTCTCGGCTCCTAAATTAAATTCCATGATTGATGAAGGCCAATACACCATACGCCTGCACAGCTGCTTTGGGCGTCCAATGGACTCGGACCCCAAGATCCCTCTGATCCTCCATACCGCCAAGAGTCTTACCATTAATACTATACTCTGCCATCATATTTGACCTACCAAAATGAACCACTTCACACTTATCTGAGTTGAACTCCATCTGCCACTTCTCAGCCCAGTTTTGCATTCTATTAATGTCACACTGTAACCTCTGACAGCCCTCCACATTATCCACAACACCTCCAACCTTTGTGTCATCAGCAAACTTACTAACCTATCCCTCCACTTCCTCATCCAGGTCATTTATAAAAGTCACAAAGAGTAAGGGTCCCATAACAGATCCCTGAGGCACTCCACTGGTGACCAACCTCCATGCAGAATATGACCCGTCTACAACCACTCTTTGGCTTCTGTGGGCAAACCAGTTCTGTATCCACAAAGCAATGTCCCCTTGGATCCCATGCCTCTTTACTTTCTCAATAAGCATTGCATGGGGTACCTTATCAAATGCCTTGCTGAAATCCATACACACTACATCTACTGCTCTTCCTTCATCAATGTGTTTAGTCACATCCTCAAAAAATTCAATCAGGCTCGTAAGGCATGACCTGCCCTTGACAAAGCCACGCTGACTATTCCTAATCATATTATACCTCTCCAAATGTTCATAAATCCTGCCTCTCAGGATCTTCTCCATCAATTTACCAACCACTGAGGTAAGACTCACTGTTCTATAATTTTCTGGGCTATCCCTACTCCCTTTCTTGAATAAAGAAACAACATCTGCAACCGTCCAATCCTCTGGAACCTCTCCTGTCCCCATTGATGATGCAAAGATCATCGCCAGAGGCTCAGCAATCTCCTCCCTCGCCTCCCACAGTAGCCTGGGGTTCATCTCATCCGGTCCCAGCGACTTTTCCAACTTGATCCTTTCCAAAAGCTCCAACACATCCTCTTTCTTAATATCTGCATGCTCAAGCTTTTCAGTCTGCTGCAAGTCATCACTACTATCACCAAGATCCTTTTCCATAGTGAATACTGAAGCAAAGTATTCATTAAGTACCTCCACTATTTCCTCTGGTTCCATACACACTTTCCCACTGTCACACTTGATAGGTCCTATTCTTTCACGTCTTATCCACTTGCTCTTCACATACTTGTAGAATTCCTTGGGGTTTTCCTTAATCGTGCCCACCAAGGCCTTCTCATGGCCCCTTCTGGTTCTCCTAATTTCCTTCTTAAGCTCCTTCATGTTAAGCTTATAATCTTCGAGATCTCTAACATTACCTAGCTCTCTGAACCTTTTGTAAGCTTTTCTTTTCTTCTTGACTAGATTTATTACAGCCTTTGTACACCACGGTTCCTGTACCATACCATAACTTCCCTGTCTCATTGGAACATACCAATGCAGAACTCCACAAATATCTCCAGAACATTTGCCACATTTCTTTTGTACTTTTCCCTGAGAACTTCTGTTTCCAATTTAAGCCTCCAATCTCCTGCCCGAGAGCCTCATATTTCCCCTTATTCCAATTAAACACTTTTCTAACTTGTCTGTTCCTACAGCCTCTGCTAGACTTATCTACATATTGTGTCAAGAACCTTCCTGAACACACCTAACAAACTCCACCCCATCTAAACCCCTTGCTCTTGGGAGATGCCAGTCGATATTTGGGAAATTAAAATCTCCCATCATAACAACTCTGCTATTATTATACCTTTCCAGGATCTGTTTCCCTATCTGCTCCTCGATTTCCCTGTTACTATTGGGCGGCCAATAAAAAACACCAAGTTATTAACCCCTTTCTGTTCCTAATCTCCACCCACAGAGACTCAGTAGACAATCCCTCTATGGCATCCACCTTTTCTGCAGCCGTGACACTATCTCTGATCAACAGTGCCACGCCCCCACCTCTTTTGCCTCCCTCCCTGACCTTTCTGAAGCATCTAAAACCCAGCACTTGAATTAACCATTCCTGTCCCTGAGCCATCCAAGTCTCTGTTATGGCCACCACATCATATCTCCAAGTACCGATCCATGCTCTAAGCTCATCCACTTTGTTCACAACACTCCTTGCGTTAAAATAGACAGATCTCAAACCTTCGGTCTGAGCACATCCCTTCTCTTTTACCTGCTTATCCTCCCTCACACACTGTATTCTAGCTTTCTCTATTTGTGAGCCAACCACCTCTTCCCCAGTCTCTTCAGTTTGGTTCCCACCCCCCAACAATTCTAGTTTAAACTCTCCCCAGTAGCCTTAGCAAACCTCCCCACCAGGATATTGGTCCCCCTGGGATTCAAGTGCAACCTGTCACACCTGCCCCAAAAGAGGTCCTAATGATCCAGAAATCTGAATCTGTGCCCTCTGCTCCAATCCCTCAGCTACACATTTATCCTCCACCTCATTCTATTCCTGTTCTCAGTGTTGCGTGGCACAGGCACTTCCTTCCTAACTCACTATAGTCTTTTTTTTAGGACCAATATGTACCACAACCTCTGGCTGTTTTCCTTCCCACTGCAGGATATCTTGGACACGATCTAAAACATTGCAGACCCTGGCACCTGGGAGGCAAACTACCATCTGAGTTTCTTTCCTGCATCCACAGAATCACCTGTCTGACCCCCTGACTAGAGTCCCCTATCACTACTGCCTTCCGCTTCCTTTCCCTACCCTTCTGAGCCACAGGGCCGGACTCTGTGCCAGAGGCACGACCACTGTCGCTTCCCCCAGGTAGTCTGTCTCCTCCAACAGTACTCAAACAGGAGTACTTATTGTCAAGGGGCACAGCCACAGGGGTACTCTCTAGTACCCGACTCTTTCCCCTTCCCTCTCCTGACTGTGACCCACTTGTCCGTCTCCCGTGGCCCCGGAGTGACCACCTGCCTATAACTCCTTTCTATCACCTCCTCGCTCTCCCTGATCAGGCGAAGGTCATCGAACTGCATCTCTAGTTCTTTAACTCGGTCCCTCAGGAGCTGCAGCTCGACACGCCCGGTGCAGATATGGCCGTCCGGGAGGCTGGGAGACTCCAGGACCTCTCACATCCGACACCCAGCACAGAAAACTGGCCTCACACACATACTTCCTCCTTTCCACAAATAACACAGGTAAACCTACCTCGTCTCGTCACCGCCTAACCCATTGAACCAAAGCCCTATCATTCTACTGCCCCTCATTCCACTGCTTGCTCCGACGATGCAATCTGAGATGTCCCTGACCCTGGCACCAGAGAGGCAACATCCAGTTTGGTTTCCCATTCACGTCCACAGAATCTCCTGTCTGACTATCATTCCCCTCTTCTCCCTCATACCCTTCTGCACCACGGACCCATGCTCAGTGCCACTAACCCGATCTCCATGGCATTCCCCTGGGAGGTCAGCCCCCACAACAGTATCCAAAATGGTATACGTACTGTTGAGAGGAATGGCCACAGGGGTGCTCTATGCTAACTGCCCATTAATATTTCCATTTCTCCTGACAGTCACCCAGCTACTTGCCTCCTGCAACTCAAGGGTGACTACTTGCCCCTATCTGTTCGATTATCTCCGCACTCTCAAGCCGAATTCTGCAAGTTGAAGGTCATCCAGCTGCTGCTCCAGATCCCTAACATGGTCTTCAAGGAGCTGCAGCTGGATGCACTTCATGCAGATGTAGTTTCCTGAGAGAGTCTGGGTCTCTCAGGACTCCACATCCAGCCTGAAGAACACACAATGGCCATTTACTACACCAGGTACAGCAAGAGAAAAAAGAATCCTTAACAGAAACTTACCCACAGCCAATGCCTCTATCGAGCCGAAGGCTCCTTTGAGTCAAAGCCTGACATTCCTACTCTCACCACTGGCCTACTCCTAACAAAAGCCTCGATTTTCTCCCTTCTGTAGTTTTAAACAAGTGTTGCCGACCTGCGAGAAACCTCGTTGCTGTGGGCTACTCCTGCCGTGAATGGGCCATAGGAATGAGCCTGAACACCTGCAAAGCTCTCCTAGTAAACAAGCTTCACTGATGTGCAAGAAATCTTATTGCTCTGGCCTGCTCCTGCCACTGATTGGACCACCAGGAGACTGAGAGGAAGGGGAAAGATGCCAGAATGAAAAGATGCAGGGAGGGGAAGGAGGCTAACTGGAAGGTGATAGGGGAAGTGAGATGGGTGGGAAAGGTCAAGGGCTGGAGAAGAAGGAATCTGATGGGATAGGAGAGGAGAGTGGGCCATAGGAGAAAGGGGAGGGGAATCAGGGGGAAGTAATAGGTAGGTGTGGAGAGGTAAAAGCTAGAGTGGGGGTAAGTTTGTTTACTGGAAAGAAAAAAATTGATATTCATACCATCAGGTTGGAGGCTACCCAGATGGAATATAAAGTGTTGCTCCCCCACCCTGAGTGTGGCCTCATCCTAGCACAGGAGGAGGCCATGGGCTGACATATTGGAATGGAACGATAATCAGAATTAAAATGTTTAGCCACTGGGAAGTCCCACTTGTAGTGGAATGGTGCAGAGAAAAATATAGCTCTGGTGTTGAAAATACTTTTATAGTAAGGAAAATCATTACTAGCCCTTAGATGTGGAAGTCTATTGGTAAAGTTACACTTTTAGAAAACTATGGTCTAGAAATTCTTCAGTCAATATATAGGAATTCTAGGCTTGATCATGATATTGTTTTGAATCCAGGATTAAAAGCTTACAGATACATTTTCTTCAAACGACACACGATGATGATGAAATGCACACGAGAGCAGGAAGGATGCACTATATAATGCTTTCCTTGGCAGTAGGGAAGGAATCTTAAAGAAATAAAAAGTCACTGCTAACTCAGAAGCCTTCCAGTGATACCCATAGATTAATGACTTTAGAAACTAGCCACCTGGCGAAACACCTTCACAATCACTACACTAGGACATTGATGCAGAATGCACAGGCTGGCTGAATTGAACAATGAGTTTTCTTGTTGCTGTTGGAGCTCCTCTGAGCTTAAACACACTGCTGAATTTAGGTCTTCTCCAGAGTAAAAACAGCGGGACATTTCTTGAGATACAATGCAGAATAGGCCCTTCCAGCCCTTCAAGCTGTGCCACCCAGTGACCCTCGACCGAACCCAAGCCTAACGGAGAATTTACAATGACCAGTTAACCTAGCAACCAGTATGTCTTTGGACTGAGGGAGGAAACCCACATAGTCATGGGGAGAATGTATTGTATGAGCTCCAAACAGCCAGTGGCAGGAACTGAACCCGGGTGGCTGGTACTGTGAAGTGCTGTGCTAACAGTTATGCTATTGTAACACGCTATAAGGTTTCACTGCTAACTTTAATGTAATGGCTTGTATGTAATGTTTCACTGCTAATGTAATGGTTTCTCTGTAGCAGCAATGTTTTGGTTATGGCCAGAGATAATGGGTCTTTCGAATGCAGGGGTTAGCCAATGAGGAAATGTTGTTCTTTCTTGTGTGGCTGGAAACTGGGTTTTTCGTGGTCTTTCATCAGGAAGCAATGGAGAGAGAGGATGCAAATGGAAAGAGTCGGAAGACCACTGGATGGAGTGGACCGACGAGCGAAGGTCCGAGGGCCAGCTACACTTGGAGGTCAATGGGAATAAATGAATGGACAGTGAGCTCCAACGATATGCAATAGACTTTTTCCTTAAAATGGGCCCTTTTACTTTTTATTTTCTTTACTAACCCTCTACCCAGAATAAGATTAATAAAGTTCAATCATTTAATTGCATATGGTGTACCGTCTGATATTTTGCAGTGCGGATTTGTAACTGGGCAACACGTCACGCAGCATCCACACAAACAAGATTTCTCAGTCTGGTGGGGCCCCTAGACGAACATGTGCTGGCCGAGCCTGAGGGTTACACTACCCTGCCACTCCAAGGTAGTAGCAAGTAACAAATTCACCAAAAGAGCAAGTAACAATCCATCCTAACAGAACCGAATTCCTGTCAAAAGACAAAAAAAAAAGATTGTGCCCATTAAACAGCTGACTGAACATGTGGGTACGTTGGTGCAGCAGTGATTCAGTTACTAGCATTCCAGGGATCTGGCCTAACAATGCAAAGGCTCCATTTCAATACCACTGCAGTAGCTGTAGAATTTAAATTCAGTGGATAATCTGGAATTTGCAAAAATAGCTAGTCTTATACTGTATATGATGACCTGGTTTACCAGTGTCCTTTAGTGGAGGAAATAGAGTCAGCGTTATATAGTTGTACACCTCTTACAGGGGCACTTTGTCCCTCAACAAGCTTCTGCCCATCTATACTAGTACCATCTGCTGTAAGCCATACCTATTTAAGTGACTGTCCAAACATAATAATTGTCCCTGATTCCACAGCACATTGGAGATATCCACCATTGTCAGTGTAAAATAATTTATCCCCGAGATCTTTTTTAAAACTCCTTCACATTTTAAAACTATACCCTCATGTTTTTG